>NC_081134.1:3594053-3929053 GCF_958295425.1 Solea solea | reverse complement strand
TTTTTTTTACATGTCGACAAATAAGGGACCAAGTGTCCTGTCAAAATGTGAAATGTGATCAAATATTAAAATGCAATAACCATGACCTGTTTCCCTCCCACAGAAAAAGCCCACTGAGGGACTCTATGCGGTGAGATTTACTCCACACATTTAAAATGATGATGTTTAACGTTGAATGCACAGTTAATGGTAGAATAACAATGTCTAAAAACCATGAAAAAATAAATAAATAAATAGAGTCATTCATTATTAAATCTCCAGGCGGATTTTTATGTCAAGGCAAAGACTGATCAAAAATCTGTCTGTGCATGCCACTGGAAGAAAATAGAAATAGAAATGTCAACATTGCATATTTTTACTGTGTTTCCCTTTGCGTGTGTGTTGTGTTGTGTTGTGTTGTCCAGGGTTTGTATGCTCCCACTAATGACACCTACGAGACCATCAGAATGGAGAAAAAGTGCATCGTGTGATCGGACGCAGACAAGTCGATCTTTTAAA
Source organism: Solea solea (assembly GCF_958295425.1). Classification (NCBI taxonomy): domain Eukaryota; kingdom Metazoa; phylum Chordata; class Actinopteri; order Pleuronectiformes; family Soleidae; genus Solea; species Solea solea. The sequence continues at coordinate 3,928,555 of NC_081134.1, read as the reverse complement.
ATCTTCATACTGTAACTTTAATTGTTTCCTCTTCTTATTATATAAACACGTTTCTCTCCTCTCATGTCAAACGTTTTACTCCCTAAACTTCTTATCATCATTAATGCCACAATATTTGCTAAAACTACTTATTTAATTTAAGTGTTAAATGTTATGGGTTGTGCGTATTGGATGGGCTGGAGTTTTCCTCAAGTTACCAAGAAAACAGAGGTTTACCTATGTCTCTGTTCATGTTCCCCTTTTTTTAAACGCTGTGCAAGTTCCCCTCAGAGTGTGTGAAAGACCTACGTTATCTACACCTTTACATACACGACTGCATGTTATAATGATGATGACAATGACGATTTTTCAAAAACAAACAATTACTCGGATTAAAATCAGGTCATGTGAAAATATGTGGGGGGCCAGCTGCTTCATGCATCAGATGGAAGGATAAATAGATAGATAGATAGATAGATAGATAGATATAGATAGAAAACTGCAACTTTTACTCTTTAATTTCCTTTTTCTTCCCCTCTTTCTTTCCCTCTCTATTTAAATGCTGCTGCTTGCTGTATTTCTCTTTCTTATTGAAAAGAACTTTGAAATGCCTTGTTGAACTGTGCTATATAAATAATCTATAAAGTATAACTAATAAAAGCTTTGCCTTAAGGAAGAATTGATTTGATTTTGTTTAGTGGGATAAATACAGAGGGTTTCTTTCTCTCTCTCTGTCTCCATCAGTTCTTTCTCTAGTTGTAATTACAATTTCCATATAACCAATATTTTATTAAAAAATTCGATCACAATTTGAATTTGTTTGAATTTCCTAAATCAACTTAAATTCACCATAGACAAAGTGATCGTCATTGAGTTTTTATATCTTGAAAAAAATGCTGCAGTGGAGGGCAACCACACACAAAAAAACATTGATTACACAACTGTCAAATGTGTCTGAAACAGATTCACACAAGTCTGCGCACTGTTTCCCCTCAGGCTCTTTATGAAGAAGCAAGAAACACAGAAACTTCGACGACTGTTGCAACATACCCACAAAAAAACAGTGTCAGTATCACACTTGTATACGAAGGCTGGTAAAAGCAATATCAGCAGTGTCGTTTCAAAGTTCTCTTGGTTTGTTTTTATGAACAAAAATAGAAGACAAATTGTCTATTTTGTGACTTTTGCACAATTCTAACTTAAAAATAAAATAAAATATGTGAATCATTATTTTGACTCAACAGCACATACACCTCTAGGATGTCCATATAAGAGTTAGTGTATTATTCCCACTGCAACTTACCAAGAGTGCACTGAGCCGTGCTGTGTGAGCACTAAGGGTTAATATATATATGTCTATGTTGTTATTTGACACACATACTGTATATGAGTTATAAAACTCAAACAAACTTTACACAGACTAAAATAACAGCATGTGTATGTGGATGTATTCTCTTTTTGTTGTTGATGTCTGTGGCTGTTGCTGGAGGCCGTCGTCATCATCGTCATGAATCAGCAGGTGAACAACTGAAACAACAGCAGCCTCTGTCTGTCTGTCAGAGAGAAACAGCCTTATTATTTATGGTGAAACTCGAAATTCACATCAATTCATGCTGCGTTCAAGTCCCCCTCGGGAAAGTCAAGCTTGTGCATTTGAAGAAGTTGTAGGTTGTAAACGTACAATCATGCATACTATTAAACAGCAAGTTATGAGTTATGATTCTTAAAAAGCAAGGAATGGGGTTTGACCGACAGGACTGGAACTGTGTTATCAACACTAAGCCAAAATGTACACCTAATATACAGTAAAAAAATCTAATTTAATAACAATCTAATAATGATAAAAAATGAACAACAAAAACAAAGGGCCACAAAGTTGTCTTTGTTGATTTTCTGGTTTGAATTAAAACACTATTAAGTGTCCTTGTGTGTGTGTTTTAAATCCATGACGTATGACAGCGGTATCAAATGACCCGGTCATTTGAGTTTAAATGATATAAAAGTCACATAGTACATCTGTAAATTTAAGAAATACATACATAAATACTTCATTATGGCTTGACGTTAAGTGACGGATCACCTCTGACGGGAAAAAGTTAAAATCTGCACAATCTAGCCAGAAATAAAAATGAGTTTTTTACTTTATTTTGTTTAAAAAGATCAAATGTATATACAATGCTGAACAAATGTATTAGACCACCACCCAAAGCCACAGCTTTTTAAATTAACAGCATTGGTAATGATCAAATATAAGTTTTATGCTTCTGTAGTGGTTAGCTCTTCAACCAAAAATATTTTTTTCATCTAAAAACCTAATTAAGATTGTAAGTTTTACAGAAAAAAACATCTATCTATCTATTCCCCTTTTGTTTTTTGCACATAGCTCAAGTAACACTGTGATCTCTGATATCCATGAACGCAGCAACATTTGTGGGCGCGTCTAATGTGCTGAGTGGGCGGGGCCAGAATAGACAGGTGCTCCGTGCGTGTCTACGTAGTTCAGGTGTTTTGCTCGTTCTTTCCTCTGAGTGCGTGACAAACGCTCCCGGGTGTTTGGTTTTCAGGCGCTGGTGTTTTTCTTTTTCTCAGACTTGTCGCCACAGTTTGTTTTCTTTGCGGTGTGAACTTGTTCTACCTGCTGCTGCTGCTGCAGACTCAGTGGACTATTGTCTCGTTAGAGGACACTTTAACCAAGTGGCGCCGAACTTTGTCCAAACTTTATTTCCACGTGAGGTGATGAGAAAAACACCTGTTGCACCTGTTGACAGTCCTCTGAGCTCCCTGTGTCCACTTATACACACTTTAATCATGCCATTTTATTAATAATATTTTAAAAAAAGAAGGATTACAAGAAGGAGGCTGAAGTTTTGATTCCAGGAGAGAAGATGGAGTTGACAGTTGGACAGAGGACAACGTGTCTCGCTCTGCTTTTTCTATATGGTGAGTTCACTGTTCTATATTCAAACTGTTGCGTTCAAAGTGGCTCGTAAATTAATTCAGTGAGTGAATACTTGTTACTACTTCAGTATCCGCTTTTGTCCATTCAAACACTGTAGTGGCTGATTAATTGATTACTAATCGATTACTAAATTAACCAACTATTTTGATAATCGATTATTTGGGTTTAGAGGTTTTATTTTTCAGCCTTTTTAAATGGGAATTTTTCAGCTTCTTAAACAAGACATTTGAGAACATCATCATTTCCAAGTTTGGTGAAACACTGATTCAACATTTCCTGGCATTTTACGGACCAAACAAGTTCGATTAATCGTGAAAATAATCGACAGATAAATCACTTATGAAAATAATCGTTAGTTGCAGCTCTGATTTAGTGTTTGTTTCCACAGAATGTCTGGATATTGTCCAAAAATCCAAAACATAGTATTAATGTAATTTATCGATTGACTCACAGTGTGTTTTGATTGAAATTACCTCCTAGAAGCAAGATTTCTACATTTGTTTTGTTTCAAAACCACATCGATTATTGATTTACTTAAAGGAAAGTTCACTTCAGTTCACACAGTGTGTCATTTCTGTAGAACTGGAGTTGTTTGTGGAGAAAAGTTGAGTAACAGCATCTGAGGAAAATAAGATTCGCTTTCATTATTGTGAATCCTCGAATGATTCAATGTTAAACTGCATTCCCCATTTTTTATAGAGTAAAAACTGGAGTGATGAGGCCAGTTTTGCAGCAAATGCCCTTCATATATCAAAGCTACTGTGCTGCACAACAACATGCACATAAAGAAATAGTTTTCTCACACACTTGATCTACCATGTTTCCACGTCAGGTTTTGAGCACATGCTTTGGAATGCAGATATGAGTCAGACCTCACAAATGCTCCTGAGAATAAGTGGGAGACATTTTCCTGTGCACAGTTTTCCAGAAACCTATGTGAATGTGAAGCAGTGCAGGCAGTCGTTGTAGCATCAGATTCACGGGGAATTAAACGTTCACACTGAGCACACATGGGTGTCATCTGTGAGTGTCCACATACTTCTAACCTATTAGTTAATCTGCTTGGCTCAGGGCAGATGGTGAGTGAAGGAAGCAGCGTGACTGAATGTCGCTCAGTCACATTCTCACCTTTTTCTTTCTTGTAAACATGAATCAGAACTCGTTGCACAATCTGTGTGTCTTACCTGTGACTAATTCTGTCCATTCTGTTGAATTTCTGCTCCTTTTCTCCCTGGAAGTGGAGGTTGTGCATTGTGGAAATGGTGTGCAGCTGCAATTAAAAGAGCATTATACAATGTTATTATTATTATAATTTTTTTACCTGCAGCCACCAGAGCTGTTGATAAAAGTTACTGCCAACAGGAGTGAACTGGAAAAGCTTGAAAAGCAGCCTTGTGACATTCAAGTGAACTCATGTCCAGACTGTGTGTGTTTAACGCTTTTCCTTGTGTTGTAACAAAGTTCTTTACTTGTACTTAAAAACAACATTCACTTATCTGTACTATACTTTATTTATATTTCTAGCTACTTTTACTTTTACTCCTCTACATTTCCTGTAACTATCTTTGTTACTCGTTACTACCAAATAAAATCAGACGAAGAAGAGTTGGTATTATGGTCTGTATTTATATAGAGCTTTTCTAGTCTCGATGAGCAGCTTTACACTACAGTATTCACATGGCGCAACATGGGGTTAAATGTCTTGCTCAAGGACGCACATAGACCATCAGAGCCAGAGATTGAACCCACAACCTTCCAGTTGAAAGACAACTCACCCTACCACTGAGCCACCATGGCTCAATCCTACCTCCTCTTTTTTTTTATAAGTACTTTTTCTTTTACTTCTGAATTTTGATACTCAAGTACAATACAATCATGTACTTTAGTAGTGCTCACAATAGGTGCACCCATGGTAAATAGTGGTATTGTGGTAATAAAACACAACTCCTTATTTGGACATCCTGGGGGTGTGTGTTTATAGGTCACATGTTCAGGCTTTAAAAACATGTCTTTTCTTTCATCTACTTATTTGTTGTTGAGTCAAAGTTATGATTCATTTTATATCACATTTTTAGCAGTGATTTAAAGCAGCAATAATTGTGCAGAAGTTACACATTTTTTCTTTTGTTTTTGTTTATAAAAACGAGCCATGTGAACTTTGAACTGTGATGTATTTACAAATTTCACAAATTCAATCCGATTTTAAACCTTTTGAGTACTTTTTATTTAGGTGTGTTTATATAGTATATAGTTTATATAGGAAAAAACAGCCAACATGCTGTGTGTTCTAAGGGTTAAGTAATATTATAACAAAGTAACTTCAACTTCTACCAAAGTAATTTTCTAGTAAGATACTTGTATTTTTACTTGAGTATCCCTTTTAGGTACTTTTATACAACACTGCTCTTCTGCCTCTTTTCTCTTCCTCCTCTCACTTTTCCTTCCCGTCACATTCAAATGAGCCTTTACTTTCCCCTCTTTATTTTCTCCACCTCACAATCAGGTCACCAACACTGTAGCCCTTTGTTTCTTAGACTGAAGCTTTTCTGTTCGTGTAAAGAGACAAATGTCCTGTCACACTTTCATCGACGGGTCCTTGCACGGTGCGTGGGATTCAGTCTGTGGGAGTTTGTCTCCGATATCTTTCTACCTCCTCTCTGTAATCATTAATGCAGCTCATAAATCAGTAACTAAAACGAAAAGAAGTGTTTGCTTGACAAATCAAAGGGCAAATGTTTGGTTTTTCCTGTTTGCGTTGTTGATGTGTTGCTCTCACACCCTTTTCACTCACATTTCCGTCAGTGTATCTCACACACTCACTCACACAGATGTGTGAAAAAACATCATTGTTCGTCATTCATCACACGGTAAAACAGACGGTGTCTGTCACCTTTAAACTTTTCTACAAACTAAATGTTTCATTCATATGTTCTTCACAGAATTGTCAAGAATGTGTATCCATAAAGCACTTCAAAGAACTAATAATGTATTGCGCCGTTATAGCTGCAACTAACAATTCTGTTCCTCATGACTTGAGTCTGTGTTTGGTCCATAAAATGTCAGAAAATGTTGTTCAGTGTTTCCCAAACCTGGAAGTTATGTTTTGTCACTTTTAATGACTTCTTTGTCAAATGAAGCAACAGAACTAAATTGTTGATGATTCATTTAGTAATCAACTAATGGTCGATTTATCAAATAACCATTGCAGCCGTACAACAGAATGCTTGCGCAGGTGTTTGAAATGCTATTTTCCAGACCTTGAAAAGTCTGGAATTTTGATTGAAGGTCTTGAAAAAGTCTAGAAAAAAGTTTAGCTAGCAGAATTTTAGAGTCTGCGCACGTTTGTGTGAAATTGATTCTGCATTCATTCATTCTGTCATTCATTCATTCATGTTTTTATTATAATGAGCTTTCCTTTTAATTTCATCGGGCTTTTAAGTATAAAACTACAGGAAGTCCAGGTCTTGGGAATCATGTTTTCTGTTATGAAAAGTCTGGAATATTGATTGGGTAAAAGGACAAACACCCTGTTTTTCCACTTCCACTTTTCCACACACAACGATTTCTCTGTTGAAATATTCACATTTAAGAAGCTGAAACACCAGAAAGCATCTTTCAATTATGAAAACCCACCCAGAATAATCCATGATCAGAATAGTTGATGATTAATTTAGAGTAGTAATCAATTAATCATCAGTAATCATTTCAGCCATACAACATATTGCTCCATTGGGATACTACTGTATAAGCAAGGTGATATATTGTGATTTTTCACCCTCACAAACAGGTTATTTAAAACCTTCAGTAAAAATAATGTTATGTGCATTAACAATATATAATATCTCCCTTTCTTGTGAGGGGAGTGAAAGGAGGCTGGTTCTCAAGCTGTAGTATGTGTACCACCAGCGGTACGTGAGCTTCCTCTGGTGGTACAATCAGAAATACTCTACTGTGTATATACGGTACCAGGGTATGTGATTGGAGTTTTTCGAGTGATTCGGAATTTTGACCAGAGTGTTTAGAAAATTCAACCAAAATGTGGTGAACTGACATCACTCCCAGTTCAGACGTCGGAGTTCCCATGTAAATGGAATGCAGCACAACACACCCAGATAATAGACTGAGAGTTAAATTACTAATCCTTGTATACGTTTGAGTGAACTCAAACTGGCTCAGGGGCTTTGCACACAGTCCCTGCCCTCAGGTATTCACCCGGAAATAATAGAAGAAGCTGCTACACAGACGAAAAAACACGACCATGAACAAATTCATGGTCCATTCGCTTAATAGAAAAGAGTATCATTTTATTTAATTAAGGTAATTAAAGTACAGTTAACATAGTTCCAATACAAGGGAATGCAACTACGGTGCTGTACTTTGAGTTTATCGCTATTGCTAGTTTGCAACTCTTGTCCCTATAGTTGGGCTTTTACATGAACAGTATAACATATACACGGTCAAACAAGGTAAAACTACACCAAAAACACAGAACTACATACTAAAATTATGTAACACATTAAAATGTAAATGCATATACCAAATAACTTCATTACAATGAGCTCGATGATGAGCTGCATGCTAAACTACACAATAACAGTTATCAAATATAAAACATAATCGGTACAATAAAATATGATAAAACTTGCTAAAACTACACTTATTAGTACACAACTTAAAAGTCAAATAAACCTAATACAGGAATAAATATTTTTAAATGAAGATATAGGATGACGCTCAACATGCTAACAACTAGCTGCCAGCTAAAGTTGCTTTGGTCTTTAGTTTAATAGGTTTAGGAGCGTTGCCACCTAGTGTATGGGAGGCACACACCTTGTTTCCCCACAAGTTCTTACTGATTGAAAACATGGGAAAAAGTAATTTTAGCCACTTTATCATTATATAAAATCTACGTTTGCAACTTTATTAGCCTTCTCCAACTGCAACCTGCAGCTCCTTTTTCCTCGTTTGGTAAGTTTGTGTCACTTGGGTCAAAAACAACGACATATTTCAAATACTGAAGTCACAAAATGACACGTTTGCAGCAGTGGATAAACAACTCCTCCTGAATCACAGCTTTTTTTCTCAGCACCTGTTCACAAACAGGAAATGTCTCTGCTTATAAAGGGAGACTTAGCTCCAATCAAAACTCTATTGTCCAGGTGTTTTGAGCTCTGTCGCCACACGGCATGAAGATCACCCGTTCACTCCAACCCTCTGCCTTTTCTTTATGCTCTCTCTGTGTCTGCTTGTCAACACTGGAGCAGGTTTGTTGCACTGGCGTCTGACTCTGCAGGTGTGACTGTGAGTTTGTGTGTTTGTCTGTGTACTGTATATACAAACTGTGTGTGGAGCTGCTGACTTTTATTTAACCAAGAAAAACCACATTTCAAAGTGTGTCCTGGTCAAGAAGTGCAGCAGCACAATTACAAGCAAAGTCCAGGTGGCCATACAGACAAACCCTCATAGTAAAAATAACAATCACAAAACTATACTGTAAAGAATATTTCAATGTATATAAAGCGCTTCAAATAATTGATAACGTATTGTGCTATCGATAATTCAGTACTTGTTTGGTCCATATAATGTGAGAAAGTGTTAAAAATGTTGACGTCTGTTTCCCACACCTGGAAATGATGATGTACAAACAGTCAGCAGCCATACATACTATATACAAAAACAAAAAATGTGTCAAATTTGGACATGAAAAGGTGAATTCAGTTTCTTATTTGTCAAATAAATAATAACATTTTTAGTTTTAGACACATTTTTGAAAGATTTCTATATAATATTGACATGTGGTCTTATACATTTGTTATAGCTTACCTGCACTGCAAATAAAAATGCTATTACTAAAGTGCCAGTTTGTTTAGAGTCATTTTAAAAGTTTAAAGGAGATTTTATAGTTGCCTAAAATGCAATTTGGCAAAAATAAAACCACTGCCATGATCCCACCCCTTTTCTGTTTGCTGTCCGAACAAAGCTCCGCCCTAAAACACTGTGAACCATGTTTTTTTTATTATTTTTTTATTTATTAATTAATATTAAAAATAACAAGCTGCTTAGTGATGTAAACCCAACAAAAGTAGAATATGGACATTTCCGTTTCCAAAATGTTGAGAGCAGAAGTCTCAAAGACGTCAAAAGCCCCCAACAATCAATCAATTACATGTGGTACTTTCACTCAAAGGGTAACTAAACCCCTAAACCACTTTTGGGTTAGGGTGTATTATCCCACCCCCTGTGGTGCTCAGTCATCCCTCCTTCCCTTCCCCGTTAGCCTCAGACCAGGGGTTTAGTTACTCTCTAATATCTTTAAAGTTATTTCTGTCTGTTTTTTTATTTTATGTACATATTCATTTTGCATCATAAATACATTTTTTTCTATCTCTCATTCCAACATTTTGTTCCTCAAATTATATGAAACATCGTCACAAATATCGTTATTCTATCCATCTGCCATCACCTGTTTAAATGCTGCTAGACTAGATATTATGATATCTTTTTTATTTGAACACATTTAAAAAAGAAATATGAAATATGAACTTATATGTACCTGTACCCCATTCCTGTTACACACAACTCAATTTACTTTATCCCATCACCAAATATTTACATATTTACAGTACTTTATACAAAGTTTTAATGTACTCAGTACAACACGAGAACATGTCTGGCTTTAAACACGACCATTTCCATCACCGTCCTGGATTAAACTGCCGTTCTTCATCCTTATACTTGTTTAAAATGTGTATTTTGTAAATCCCTCTCAACTGATATTTTGTGTTTAACCTTAGAACTGTCAAAAATAACCACAAAACATCTTTCACAACATGACATGTCCTCCTCAGTTTCGTGTGTGCAGAGTGACTTTGTGGAGCCTCTCCAGCCTCGCACCTCGCAGCGCTCCCTGACAGAGAGTCAGACCAGGCTTCCCTGTCGCTACCAGGCCAAGGAGGGCGAGAAGGTGGTGCAGGTCACCTGGTACAAGGAGCTCGCAGGTGGTGCCAAGGAACAGATCATCACGGCCCACTTTACAGACGGCCACACAGGTAGGCTGCAAGATCTGAAAAAGGTACAACTACAGTTACTGCACGATGTGTGGTGCAGGTGTTTATTCCCATGAGCCATATGCATCATTACTGTTAACACAGAGCTTTAAGGCTGCTTTTTTCCATTATTATGTTCAGAGGACATAATCGACTCTATAAACACACCTGAGCCAAAAAGTTTGGATTGAATTTCCGATCACATACTCAAAGATCCAACCATTTTCAAAGCTTGAAATTGTAAAAACATTCAGTCTGACACTGTTAGAGCTGAAACAACTACTTGTTAACTATTTTGATAATCGATTCATCGTTTTGAAGCTTTTTTCATTATTAAAACAAGATTGTCTGATTGTTTTAAGCTTCTTAAATGTGAATATTTTCTGTTCTCTGTGCTCCAGATAACAAAGAAATCATTAAAAACTGAATAATTTCCGGGTTTGACAAACACTGATCCACATTTTTTATTTTATGGACCAAACCATCACTCATTTAATCGAAAAAATAATCTACAGATTAATGAATTTTGAAAATAATTGTTAGTTACAACAAGAAATATGTTATAAGTGTGCGAGACAATTCTATTCTTCAGCCAACTATAGATTTAATAACCCCCGCATTCTTATAACCGGACTTGGTGTACAATATTAATAGCCATAACTTAGGATAAGACACCTGATAATCAAAAATCTCCATAACAATAAGAAAACCATAAAAAAACATAAATCATTTATTAAAACCCCAGGATTTATATGTCAAGGCGTGCAATTCTGCAAAAGTCTCTCAAAAATACATGTAAGCACTTAGGGTTAAAAGAGAATAATAAATAATAAAACTAAACAACTAATATGTTTAAGTTATTGATAATTTTCGACCTGACGTTAATTGTCCTCAGAGTTCGGACGTTACTCGGGTCGTGTGAGGTTCGAGAGCATCAGCCCCACGGAGAACTCGGCGCTGCTCATCCCCAGCACGGAGACGTCGGACGAGGGCAGCTACACCTGCCACATCTCCACCTTCCCCAATGGAAACTTCGACAGACACATCACCCTCACTGTCTGGAGTGAGTCTCGTCTTTCCTTTCTCCTTTCTTCTTCTTCTCTTAATCTCCCCGAATTTAACGGCTTCTGTTATGACATTTAAACCATTATCCTCCTCGTACAAGAGCGAGGGAGCCTTTCCCATACGTCGCCTGCCAATCAAAGCCTGTCGGCAGCAGCGTGATGTCATTTATTTTGGGATTTCTGTTTTTATAAATCTCAGTTTTCCACAGGCGATGATGCCCTTTTCTTTGTCTTCTTAATCCTTAATGGCTGTTGTTGCTAATTTTAACTCCCTGTTTTTGTCTTGTGCGTTTTAATAATCCCAGTGATAAACTCTGAGTGGAAGAACTTCAGCCAGCCACTGAGTTTACACAACAATAGACGCTGTCATGAACAGGGTGTGAATCACAACCGTGTCAAACCAGTTGGTGACTGAGAAAACAGAAATGTATTTGTGTGGAATTATCACCAGTGACATTTGGACGCTGTTTTTTTTGTTTTTGTTTTTCCAAAACAGACTTGGTGTTTTCATTAGAAACAAATCACTTCCATGTCGTGTTTTCATTCAAATTCACATTTCATGTTTCATTGATTATGATTTTATATTAAGTCATCTTTATTTATCTTTTTAAACAAAGACACATTTTGCATTTGCACCTTCTCTTCTACACCAGAGCTATTATTATTATTATTATTATTATTATTATTATTGTAATTGCTGTATATGTTACTTGTTTTCAAGTCACTATAAAAAACTTTTCCGTTACTCCTTAAGCCTCTAACACCGAGCGTATGGCAGACAACACGTTTGCGCAACAGTTCAGTTTGTGGTATCAGAAAAAATTCCAACTGTTTCTGAAAGCTGAGAAGTCAAAGCCGGCATGTGGTTATTATGGTTATTTCACTCGTGCTGTTGCAGGAAACCGGCGAATCAGCATCTTTGTCACCAGAGAGGAGAGAGTTGGCGAAACATCTGTACTATACATAGTTTCCCTTTTTGGCCTGTGTTTGGACATTGAAACCAAAAATCAGTAATTTTAAATATGTTTTAAATCTGGTGTTCATGTACAACTAACAGTGTTTTTCTAAAGAAACCTTTTGTTTTTCTTCATTTTAAATTATTATTATTATTATTATATTTTAACATGCAGTAAATTGTTCATTTACAGTAATTCTGGAAAAATGGGCAAAAGCACTTAGTTACAGTTATTTTCTGGCTCTTTTATGGTTAAAATAAGCAAAAAAAAATCCAGCCGGACACTTTGAGGCTTAGGTGTGTAAGATGCATCAAAGGCACACGGAACATAAAAAGCTCCCTCTGCTCCCTCTCTGTTCTCTGTTAGCGTTACCCATCTCCACCCTGGATCCGGTCGTCCTGGTGGAGGGTCAGTCGTTCCGCGTGGCTGCCTCCTGTCGAGCAGTGGGTCGCCCGCTTCCCCGTCTCTCCTGGGACACGGACCTGTCGGGCCAGACCCAGAACCGTACCAGCGAGGGCGGCGCGGTCTCCACCTACTACTCCCTGCATCCGTTGCGCATCATGAACGGGAAGAAGCTGGACTGTTTGGTGTGGCATCCAAGTCTGGAGGGGCCGCACAGGATCTCAAACCGCCTGGTGGTTCAGTGTGAGTACTGATGAGGACGATCATGATGATTGTTTGAGGAGACTATTATTAGATTTTATGAATACCAATATTGTTCCTACTTACTTGCTAAATGTTGATTCAAAGACATGAGAGGTTTCATAGATCCAACAGTTATTTTATGATTGTTTTTTCAGCACATAAATTAGAAGCTCTTAAAGGTAAGAATTATGTAAGAATTAGTGACATGTTATGGTGAAACTGAAGATTGCAACCAAGAAGGCAGGACTCATCGGGGAACTATGGTGGCCTTTGCATACCAGAAAAGATGAAAACATTCTTTCTCAAGGCTCTCCACTCTTCCTCTCTCTCTGCTATTTCCTCTCCATTCTTTGTTGGTTAATGCTTTGGGTTTATATCATTTTGTCCTGTAAGCTTCTGCTTCAAAACGTGAAAAGCAGCCCATTTAGACTCTAGATGGCCTTATATGGCCTCCATAAAACCATAAAACTCTTGTCTTGAGTAGAGCTGATAATCGATTATTTGGTTTTAGAGTTGTTTAGAGTACTTGCTTAATTGAGAAAATAATGGACAGATTAATCAATTATGGAGATAATTGTTAGTTGCAGCTCTAGTGTTGAGGAAGTGCACGTTATCCACCATAATGACTACCTTCAGTTGAATTTCTTCCAGTTCTGCAGCAGAAATGTCAGCAGGGATAAAGCAGTCAAACACTGTGCCGCCTGACGTTAATCATGTTGTATTTGTGTTTTATACGGCTGCTAGTTTAACCCCCTTTAATCAAAAATGCAGTCAACATGTGACTCTGAAATGACGCTGCTGATCAAACTTGAAGGAGCGAAAGTTTATATTCCTCCTGGAGCAGTTTCACCGTTTAACATTTTGTTGTGTGACTACTTTAGATGAGATTAGATGATATTAGATTAGATAGAACTTTATTAATCCCTCAGAAGGAAACTAACGCTCCAGCAGAAATACATTACATAAAAAACACATTTACAACAAAAAACCAAAGAAGAAATAACAGCACACCACATTATGTTCTATTATAACAGATACATTATTATTGTTATTATTATTATTATTATTGTTATTGTTGTTATTATCATTATCATTATTCATTGTATTCTATGTATATACTTTAGTACAGGGGTGTCAAACGTACGGCCTGTGGGCCAGAACCGGCACAACCGGTCCAATCCGGCCCCGCAGGATGAATTTGTGAACATGTACAGTTTAGAATGTAATCATAATGTGCAATACTGTAATTTTCAGTCTCAGAATCATATAAATCTGCTGTGATCTTATAAGTTGTAATGCATGTGTGCAAATGGTAAATTAAGCATAATATTCTTGAAATTGCACCTGTTTTTTCTCAGGTTATTCTTGTTTTATAGGTTATTATGATATTATTTGACTGGTCCGGCCCACTTGAGATCAAATTGCGCTGTATTTGGCCCCTGAACTAAAATGAGTTGGACACCGCTGCTATAGTTTGGTATTATAATATAAATGACCGCATATATACATATTAATATCAGCAAAATAACTGTTAATAATATTATAGTTAGCAGATATATTGATAGTGCGTCTTAATATGTATTTGTTTTTGTATTGCTAGATTTAAATGTTTCCACTTGTCCTCTTTGAGGTGATTGTATTCATTTCCAGTTTAATTTGCAGCTGGGACGTCATCTGAGTCTCACTGTAGTAATAATACAACTAACGCTAATGACTTAATGTGTTTCATGTAGGTGTGGCAGTGAGGACGTAATGTGCATTAACAAATGTCCTCAACACAAATACTTAAATTGTACTTAATTATTGTTACTGGCCACAGCTGAAATCTATGGTTAAAAAAATGAATAAAGGCGTTTTCAGCATTAGAAATGGAAAAATACAAAGGAAAATAATGACGATAGAATGTATATATATATTTTTTAAATTGTGTTGCTTTCCCAGTGTGAACATGCCACCTACTCAAAACCAGTTAAGAATATTGCTATTAAATAAGAAGTAAGGACGTGTATGTACACGTTTCCTGTATGTTCCCTCTGGGTACAGTGTGAGGGGTGTTTGCACAGCCAAATGCTGCGTCTGTGAAAATAAATAAGTGAGTTAGACTCAACACGAGACATTATTGGCAGGCTGGATCCAAAGCGGGGGGAAAGGGTTTGACTAATGTGTCGTCCTTCTGTGTAAGTGAAGCCACATAACCTTCACTCCTTTCACACACTAAACAAATGCTCTTTGTCCATGAATCTGCTGGACAAAAATGTGTCCCATGGCTGAACATTTTTCTTACTCTGTTTTAAGCCTTTTCATTTGAAATGAAATCAGTGAATTTCAGTTGTGTGCTTTCCTGTAACGGTTGGGTCATATCATATACTGGTGATGTATTGTTGTCTTTCCTCCAATACAATAATCCACACACTGGGGCAAGGAAATCCTGCAATTTTAACTTTTCATGGAGGAAACTTTTCATGGATATTTTTTTTTTAAAATCTGCAGTCTCACCATTAGGTGTCACTAATTCTTACACACCAGACCTTTGTTTTTTTTCTTAATTGTTCTTAAGGAAGTTACACAGCATCAGATTCATGACGTTCATGAGCTGATGTAGACTATAGTGCATATTTAACTTAAAATAATAAAGATATAGAAGGTATAGAATTGATGATAAAAGTGTAATTTAAAGTCAACAACAGATTATGTGTACGGATTCCATCCTTGCCACAGAATTAATCCCAGATTCTGTGAAATTTGTGAAAAACCTCAAAGATATATTTAATTTAATCAACTTGAACATGATGCAAACAATTTTATACATTTCCAAAATTCCAATCATAATTTATTTAAATGGTATGAGATACCTGGAGGTGTCTACCAAACAGGAAATTATTACAACTTAATCTGGGTGCAAAGATATACTTACAATTTTAACATCTTGGCACATTCTCCCATAGTGACGAAGTGAAAACACAATTTAAGATTTTCATTTATAAGGTAAAACTAAAATGCCACTTGGGGACAAATCTCAGGGTGCCTGATCATCAGATTATGTGTGCAAGTGAAGGGGATAAGTGAATAATCTGTGTTGCTCTTGTGTTTCTGTGTCAGATCCTCCAGACACGTCCATCTCCGCTGCGTCAGAAAAGTGGTACGTGGGTTTCGAGAACGCTGAGCTGGCGTGTGACAGCGGAGGACACCCCAGACCTCCCAACGTCACCTGGACATGGTACCGTCATCGTTCCTGTGTGATGCTCTATGATACACATGATACATACTATGGTTTATAACTGTGTCTGGCTTCCAGCGAGACAATTACACGTCAATTCACCTCGCTGTAATACTACCCGTGCTGCTTAATTGCTCTTTACATGGCACTGGAATGTGGCTGAAAACATACATAAGCCACGGCTAACAACGCCTACACATAGACGGGAGTTTCGCGGATAACAAAGACGTGTGCTTGAATCTAAAGGAGGGCGCCTTCCTCTATTCTGTCTCAATTCAGCCCAGAATAAAAGCAGTGGTGTCGCGTTTCTCAATCCGGCGTTATAAAGAGACAGAAAGAGGCATTTTCACACGAGGGAGGGAGCGATCTGTGCGAGGAAGAGCTGGAGACGCATGCAGAAGCTCTTAATCATAGTGCCATGCCTTAAATATCACTCTAATGCCTGGTAAAACACAGGGTCTGCACTTTAATTAGAGACACTCTACCAGCCATTACAACGCCGACTGTGCACACAGTGATCAAATGTTCTGTGCTGCTGAGTGAAGGATTTTTTTATTTTTTTTTATTTTGCCGTGAGACAATCTCGAAATATTCAGATTATTCAGGATTAAGAGTTTCAGTGTTACAGACCCTTCGGCGCATCCATTTGTGGAAAGGTGTGGATGTGCACAGCCTTTTTTATTTATTTTGTTTATATACATTTGAATGATCACTTTGAAAAGGGAAACACTGCTTATTCTTAAACTCATAGTGCTCAAACTGGGGTACATGTACCACCAGTCGTACACAAGCTTCTTCTAGTGGTACTTGGACGATTAATTGGAGTCACCTTATTTCTCACTCCATCTTCATCTAATTTCACTATACCAGTTTGTGAAGTATATGTGAGGAAGAGGAGGAGGATGAGAAAGCAAATGATCTTATTAGGAATAAAAAAAGTATTTTCTCAGGTGGTACTTGGTATAAAACAACGTCCACCTACGATCACCTCTGAAGGTCATAAAAGAACATCTCTATTGTTTCCTCCACCAAGGATGTTTTCAGTGCTGTGAGAAAATTGTGGTATAAGTGTTTTCACATATCCAAAGAACTTGGGAGCAAGAAAGTCGGTGCAGAACGACTAAATCTTGAAAAGTTCAGTGTGTAAGAGTGAGTGAATTCAGATCGTAGCAACTGGAGGATCCTCCCTTTTTTTGTGTCATGGGCGGGCATTATAGGGCCGTGCCCGCCCACAGTGTTAGCCACTCCTGCCCTGGACAGTTTGGATATCACATTAAAAAAAAATTCGAGGACAAGAAGTGACGACGCGAACTGGAGTCCGCCTGAAAAAGTGTGCCCCCCTGAAGAAATGTAATGCCCCCCCTTTAATTTGTTTCTGCAGGGAACTA
The DNA here is from genome assembly GCF_958295425.1 of Solea solea. NCBI lineage: Eukaryota > Metazoa > Chordata > Actinopteri > Pleuronectiformes > Soleidae > Solea > Solea solea. Next base: position 3,911,301 of record NC_081134.1, on the reverse strand, counting down.
CGGTGGCCTTCACATACCAAGGTCCTTGCAGAAAGTACATATAAAAAGCTTATTCTAGGGCTACAACAACCAAATCATTTTAATTTTATTTCTCTCTTTTAGCTATTTTTCTGACCCAAAAGGTTGTTGCATCGTGCAAAAGAACATGTTATTTAATGTGTTTATAGTACTTGACACATACAAAAATTGAAGCAGTTGTGTGACATTTTCACAGAAATGCATTAACTCATGTTATTGCCAAGAGTAAGTTGAGAAGATCGAAACCGCTCGTCATACCTTTTCAGTCAAACAGGACGCTACAGGCAGTTAAAGGTTGACGTAGCACGAAAAACTGTAATGTCAGCTGTTAAATGCTGTTAAAGTCTGTTTCTTCATTCTGTCTAAAAGGGGTTTCAATCTTTTTTTGACTGCTGAACACGGATCATTTACTTTGGTCTGTATCATTTTCAACCAGCTACCGTGTGCCGGCTGAAAAATCTCCACCTGTGACTCTTGGTATAAAAGGTCGGTCAGGGAAGGAAGGTGCGGTTTTCATAAAAGAAACGTGAGCTGGCTCCTGTTCTCGGGGTAAAGCAGCAGATAAATAGCTGCTGCTGTCGTGCAGCGAAACCAGGGGCAACATGACCCCTCTCTGTGGACCTGATCACAAAACTGGCTCTCCATTATCTTCAGCTGCTCTGTGTGAGACTCAAGACCTGGACCTGCTTAAATCCCCCAAACCTGTCATTTACTTATTTATATGCAGATCAATCAGCTGTAGCAGGTTTTGGTTCAGGCACATTGGTGGTTACACTGCAGCGACCGATCAGTCGACTGAAATCATTCTTTGATGCAAACCAGTTTACGACTATTCTATTCATTAATAAATCATTTTCTCAATTTATCGATTAGTTCTTCATTATTTTTTATAATCTTACTGAAATAATACTGTTGTTTTTCAGTATCATTTCATATATCGTCACTTTCCATGATTATGTTTTTGTGGTGCTCTGTTTATTTTTATTGAGTGATTTATTTATTTTATAGCTATAGCTATTTATTCAGCTATTTTGATCATTGATTAATCAGTTTGAGTCTTTTTTTTTTTTAAGAATTAAAAAATTTCAAATTTTTCAGCTTCTTAAATGTGATAAAATCGAATAATTTTGGTTTACGTACCAAACAATTGCTCAAATAATGGAGAAAATAATGGACGGATTAATTAATTATGAAAAGAATCGTTAGTTACTGCCCTTCTTTAGTATTTGTACTCTTTGAATTGTTTTCCCTTCCATTATTTCCACTCAGCACAGTTTTTAGGTCTGCAACAAGTAGTCAATGAATCTATTATTAATAAACCAGTTAGTAAAGTTTAAATAAGCTCCACCTCCTGTAAATTATATTCTTTTTTTCTTTTCTCATCTATGACGGTAGACTCATAATCTTCGAAGAAAGATGAGAGACCAATCAACTAATCGAGCGGCCCTAAATGTTTGGTCTATAAAATGTTGTACAATGTCTGTTGGGTTGGTTTTGTAAATCTCTAAATTACTTAAATGTCTTGTTTTGTCGTCAAACCAAAGACACAAACTTTCTTGCCATAGTGGAGCAAAGAAAGCAGAATATTGGCTGAAGTCGGAGAAACTGCCTTTATTTGTTGTGACTCATTTATCAGTCGATTACTGATCAAGGAATCCGTTCACAGTTGCTGTCATGGTGAAGCAGTTGTTATTGGAATTCATTTGATCTATCGCTCACCAAAATGAGTCAGAGCTTTTGTGAGTCACAGTCACAGGTTTCTTTGTTTGTGACACCTATCTGCAAATCAATCACAACATGTTTCTCTGGGATTCCTCCACAGGGGAGGAGGAGCTCTGCCAGATGGAGTGTCTGTGGTGGGAGAAAAGCTCATCTTTGGACGGCCCCTCCGCCTGAATGACTCCGGGGTCTTCGAGTGTGTGGCCAAGAACAAAGTGGGACTAGGAAGAGCCGAGTATACACTGATGGTCACAGGTAAGAGAGAAGTTCTGTTGGTATTATTATTAGAAGGAGAAACTGAAATGTACAGCGCAGAGAAATTGGACAAATTTGCTGCCCTCTTGTGATGAATGAGAGAATGGTGTGTGTGTGTGAGTGTTTCAACATTTCAATTGATTTATTTTTTCTTTCAGGGAAGTCTAAACAAATCCAAAACTTTTTTGAAGACAACCTGCTGCTGATTGTCATCGGCGCCTCGGCCGTAGCTCTGGTCATGATCCTGGTCATTGCCGTCCTGCTGGTCAACCGCCACCATCGCCACAGAAATAAAAGGCTCGAGAAGGAGCTCAGCGAAAAAACGTGAGCATGTTTTCCTCTTAAAAACCATGACGTCCTTGTACTGTAAATGTTTCTTGTATAAACTCTTATTTAAATTCTCCTCAAATATGTTGTTTTTACACCCCAGGAATGAAATTGACACCCTCTCCAGACAGGCCTCCTTCAGGAGACTGAACTCTGTTAGCACAGACCCCAGAGTGCAGGTAACACACACACACCCACACACACCCCCACACACCCCCACACACTCTCTCTCGCTGAGAACAATAAGGGTGAAGAGAAACCAGGTTGACACACCCGCCCTGTGGCCGGGTGGAGTCAGGGTGGAGTCATGTCTGCTGTGGAGGCTGGTGATGATTACAGGCTGCTGCAGCTTCAAACACATGAAACACTCACACAGTCCATTCATTTTATCCAGGTGATATCTATATGTACATATATATATGTATATGTATATGTATATGTATATATATATCTATATATATCTATATATATATAGTATATATACTATATACTATATAATATATAGTCTTTCATGTTCACACTCAAACTTTCTTTTACTTTCTACCTGTAGTCTGAAGATTACGCTCTGCTGAGAGTCGACAGCAGAATGAAAAACAGCCAAATGTCTCTGGTGAGTTAATGATCATGCCTGTTTTTGAGAGCAGATCACGTTAAGTCTCTACTGTTTTTGTTTATATTGGGTCAGGACCTTTGAGATTTAGTTTTGGTCGCCAAATAAATTTACCGTACGTTTTTCAGGTCAGGTCAGGTTTTCAGAGGTGCAGTAACCATGTATCACCAGCAGGATGTGCCAAAGCACCTTACTGGTACATTACGCTAGTGCATTTCCTTAGATTAAAATACTCTGCCTGATAACTGCTTTTAACTTCCACATTAAAATTAACCCTATTCTTACTTGACAAACCCTCAGTCTAAAGCCTACAGACTCTTCATTTACGATCATATATGTTATTTTATTATTATTTTTTTTTTAATAAACATGACAAACTAACCCGACCTAGTTGAAATATAAGCCGATAACACATTTGTGCCTAATTTTTGGACACTTTTTGTAATTACAGACTATAATACCTAATATTATTTTTGAAAACCACACTGCAACTTCTACCATTTTGTAAGGAAGACGCAAGCATTGTCAGGTTATCGATGAGTAAAAAGTGCACAGTGTTTGTCGGAGTCAGAAGGTCGTGTCTGTGTCACCTCTCCACCTGCAGGAGCGACCCATCTATAAAGGCAGCCAGTCCACTCTGGGTGGGAAGTGGAGTCCTCCTGGAGGCGTGGAGGTGGACGAGCTGGGACGTCCGGTCGTCTGGCACGACGGCAGAGAGAGTCTGAGAGAGACGGAGATGGACGGGGAGAAGGAGGAGCGCAGGAGGAGAGTGGAGTCGTACCTGAAGAGCAGCAACATGTCACTGGTAAGTCTTTGTCGTTTTCAGAAGATTTTTCTCTCCTTGTTGCCGTTTTATCTAATAAAGTCGTGATTTTTTGTTGTGTCTTGCAGGACTCGGGTCTTCCTTCATCCCTGCTTCCCCTGAAGGTCCAGCAGGAGGATGGTGTGGGACCCAGAGAACCAGATCTTGGCCATCTCAGGGAGGGAGACTCCCCACGTGAGGAGGACTGGGTCCCCGTCCCATCGGAGGCGGGAGGACGCGAGGACGACGGCGGCAGCAGCTCCTTCGAGATCTCGGAGGCGCTCACTAATCACTTCTACTACAGTAAAGGAGTCCTCAGACCCAGGCCACACCCCAATGCCATTCTGCTGCATCCCAGAACACAGATGATCTAGACCAAGACTCTCATTCTCTACATGTGAACAGAGAGTCAGAGACGGCGATCTCACTCTCTGTCTTTGTTTATTTTATGTTTTTATATGTTTTTGTTGGCGTTTTTATGCCTTTGTCAGATACATGCACTGATGATGGCGACAGCGATGGTGAATGACTTAAGAGTGAAGATCGATACATCCATCGGAAACTAACGGGAAAGATTTTGATCCTTATCATCACCTGCAGATACGGCGGCTTTTAATTTACCTCCACAACAGCGATGTTTAAATGAAAACTCGTCAACTCCTTGAATATACAAGGAATCAAGGTCCCTGTTACACAGTGTTTACTGTACGGGCGTGTCCTCAGCTGCCATTAGAGGACGCCATGTTTACATTTTAAATTTTGTTTTCTAATTCTCGCAGGGCAGCAATGACGCTGGCGATTTGTAAGCTTTAAGACCCGCTCAACTGGACTCGGAACTGTGACATTTTCAGTTTGGATGCACATGTGGACGACAAGTGTATGTATATATACACACAGTACACGAGGAAGCAAAACAGAGGTACTGTATGCTTACTGGAAAAAAAGGATGACGGATAAAACATATGGAACTACCTTCTATGACCAGGTTTAAATTATATACATTAACTGTAAGGAAAGAGGAAACATGCAGGAGATGAACTGTGAACACATCACGTCTCTGCAGATTTTTGTATATCATTGTGTGTTTTCTATGAAACTAAAAAAAAAACCCTGATATGTAAATGTTTATTCATAAAAGTACAGCACATGTCATTTTAAATAACAAAGTTATTCGTTTAAAGGGACTATTAAACTTGTTTCACCTCATGTGAGGTTAAAGGGCATCATGAGCCTCATCACAGCTGCTTTTATGAGATTGTAGTGATTTCCTGGTTTCTCCTCAATTTCACTCGTCTACACTTCACATCGTCATTGATTTAAAAAAAAAAAAAAAGTGAAAGTGCTTTCTTGCAGAGGTAGATGACTTTAATAACACTCATGTCTGGATGGTACATGTAAGGCCGGGGAGCTGTAGATTCTTTATGCTAATCTAAGCCAAAAAGCTGTGAACATCCAGACATGGACGACTGGAGGATACAACAGAAGAAGACCTACGTCTCCAAACATGCTATGAAGAACACTGGTATTCATTTGATGTGTGCTTAAGATAAATTTGGATGTTAAATTAGTTTCTTTTCTTTGTTTCTAAGAGACTGTATTAACCCAGATGTATGAATAACCTGCAGATGTCAGGTTTAAAAATGTAAATATGTTCTTTTATCAGAAGATAATGTAACAAGATATATAGTTTCCACAGTAGTACCAGAACAACGCACAGGTTTATGAAAGTGATGTAATCTTGTGTGGGTTCATTCTGAATAATCAGGGCCAGGAGAAGATAAATTGACCTGTCTAGATACAGCTGGACGAAAAATCCGTAATTATCCCATTTGAATTTTGTTCAATATCAACATAAAAGCTAAATCAATCGATGTATATCAATATAATGTGTATACAGTGTTTTCTGTCTGTTAACAAGTTGAAAAATGACAATTTACTGGCTTCTCAAACTTTAATTCTGACATAAATTGAGATCATAATCAAAAATTGTAGTTGCCACCTCAAATACTCTAAAGTAAATGTTGCCTCTTATTCAAAAAGTAAAAAGCTTATTTTGACTACATTTGAGGATTTAGATTACAGGCCAGGAAATAAACGATTATATTTTAGTTGTGATCTGGAATCAGAATTGTTTAAAAGATTGTTACTTGCGCGAGATAGTGGAGTGCACTCTAGTTCACTTTTCATCTGTGTGCAATGTTGGTGTACTGTTGCATTTAAAATGTTTTGCACTACGCAGCCACTTGTTACTAGTCTGGGTTCAATTCCCATGAGACAGTGGCTCACTGTTCCTGCACTAATGCTCACATGTGGTAAACAAAGCAAATGTGTAAAGTGGGTCAGATCTTGTCTTAGCCTTCTTAAGGCCAGTGGTGTGAATATGTAGGCTGGACCAGATTAAACTGGCATAATAACCACTTGACTGGAGTGACGCATACCCACATTCATAACAGACATGTGGATGTTAGTTAACCTGCTGCTGATGCCAGCACTGTTCATTTGAGCCACACATAAAAATCTGTGTGTTTTCTTACTTTTACTTACTTACTAGACTAGTTGAGAAGTCTATGCTTAAATTTATATCAGAGAAGAAACAAATTAAGATCCACAATAACTCAATCCAACAGAGCCAGAACAATTTGGGTCCTTTTCTATAAGGACTGGTATTTAGGATCTAACGGCATCTAGTGTGACTGCGTATGAGAAACTAAAGTGGCTTTCAGGTAAAAAATAAATAAATGATACAAATAGATAATAAATTAAACCACCATTAATATAAATATATTTATTTTTTGTTCATATTTCCCCATAAAACTGGACCTTAAACAGTCAATTTGTGGGTTTCATGACATCTAGTGGTGAGGATGCAGACTTCGGGTGACCTACAGGTAACAAAAATGCGACCTGCTCCCTCTGTAAAGTTATTGAATTGCTTCCACTAGATTTGCCTGAATCCTACACATTGGAATTTAAGGATATGAAAACTTCATTATTGGAGCTGGGTGCCTCTGCTTGTTTTGGATGTACAAAGATTTATCAAGTAAAAAATATGACCAATCCTAGGTATGTCAGCGATACAGTTTAAAAAGAAAGATATTGCACAGTACTAGTCAGTCAGCTACATCACTTTTCAATAATATCAAAATACAAACAGAATTTGTTAGACATTAATGCCACACAGATAACTCAGAATCTGTGAAGTCAGACTACATTTTGGGACATCATTTCTCTGTGAGTCCGCTGGTGAGTGCGAAGGTTACTCCTCTGAGAAAAACATTTGCCACAAACTTCACATGTGTACGGTTTCTCTCCTGTGTGAATCCGCTCGTGTATCTCCAGATGGCTGACGCGATCAAAGCTTTTCCCACAGAATGGGCAGATGAACCATTTCTCCTTAATGCGGTGGCTCGCCATAGCTTTATGAAACTCTGGGTCATTTAAGAGGAATAATCTGCTGTCAGAGTTAAAAGCCGACATGTTTTTAGTTTGTGCATGTTTCTCTGAGAGGAATCTGATGGACAGTCCTCTCTCTGGGAGATTTATTGCTTCTAAAGGATTTATTGCTTGACTTGGCTGACCCTGGGTGAAAGTCAAAGAAGGCCTTGATTTGCTCGATGCACCTTGTCCACTGTCTCTCATGAATCTGTCGGAATATGCTGTCTCTGCCGAGCTGTCATAAATGTCCAAGGCATTTTGAATGAGCAGGATTTCCGAGTCCAGACTTTGTGACAGCTGCTTTGGTTCAAAAAGGCAGTCCGAGGTGTCGTTAGTGTCGCTGTCCCCCACTAAGACAGACGTCCACTGCTGGCCCTCTCTTTCTTCCAGGACCCCAGCAGGTTGCTGGTTAGTGTCCATCTCATGGTGACCGGCTCCATCGTTACCACTACTATCGGATTCCTCCATTTGCTCCACAATTTGGACGTCGTCCTCGTCTTCGAGTTTGACAATTAAGTCCTCATCGTCTGTGTCGTCCCTTCTACAATGGTTGGACTTGAGCTGCTCACACTGCTTCTCTTCTGTCTGAGCAGGTGGTGGTTGTGATTGTGGTGGTGGTGTGTGGTTTGCTGGGATGTCCGCCTTCTCTCTGACACTAGCATCAGAACCCATTGTCTGAACTGAATCTATAATGAGTCCTGAAACAACAGCAATAAGCAGATACAGTTAAAAACTTTATTCATCTTGACACAGTTTCCTTAAAAAACTATTATTTTGCTTTGTAACCAGGGCACTACTACTGTTTTAGGAAGTGAAATTCAAAATATGAAGCTTTTCTTTCTCAAAACGAGACATCAGACGCCAATATATTATTTTTGACAAAGCAGTCAATTAAATTGAATTAAATTAAATTTGATTTAATTTAATTTAATTTAATTTAATTTAATTTAATTTAATTTAAAAAAGACAAAGTAATAAATTAGCTTCACAGTTACATTTCATTGATGGTTTATAAATCTGATTTATTCATCATAAGTTTCTACAGCGTACATATCGTAGATGGACATGCACAAGAAGAGTTTGTTATGTGACTTAATGGATGTTTATGCTGCTTTTGAGTGTTGGAAATCATGAGAAATAACACTTAACTGCTCTGTATTTGTTTACAATTTAGCGGTCATATTTACCATCACCAGTAGGCGGCAGCAGTTTGTTGTGATGCTCTCTCTTGGAAGACGATGAAGATGATGATGATGATGATGATGATGATGTGGGAAGGTTTGTAGTTTGAGCCAGAGGCAGAACAGCCAGCCGCTCGTTTTCCATCAGCATCAACTTTTTGTTCAGTGCTTCGATTTCGCTCTGTCTGCGGCAGAGCTCGGCCTGAAAGAGGGCGAAGCCGTCCTCCCACACTCTGCTGATTTCCAACACTGCGGCTTTAGCTAGCTTCTCCATGATCGAGGTTAACTTGCTCTGAAAAGCCACACAGCTGGCCATGTTTGCTCCCCGCAGCGTTTCTGTGTCTCTGCTGCCTGTGGCGACGTGAGCACACGCACAACTGACTCAGCGCGTCAGAGAAAATCACTCAGAAGTCACAGTTTCCACGGTGGAGTTCACATTAGCGTTGTTGTTAAAGGAGAAAAACATGGAAGTGTAATACAATAGCAACCGGAAACGGGGCGGGACCACACGATGACGGCGGACATACGGTGCGAGCAATAGGACAAAATATGTCAATGCGAGATTTCTGACGCCTGACTAAAAAAAGCTCTTTCGCTTTTCTTACACTTAATTACGGATAAAATGTCAATATCGAGCATAAAACTCATTGGCTGTCAGCCATTTTCAACGTAGTAGCCGAATTGACGTCGATACTGGAGAAAGGATTTAAGATTCGAGAGTGTTTATTACTCATTATCACACAGCTGCCTATCACAAATCTGGCCATGAAAAGTAGAGGAGTAGTGTGGAATGGGTTAAGTTTGAACAAGATTACATGTAAAAAAAAATGTGTCTGCATGCAATCAGAACGTTGGCTAGTTGACTAAAGTATGGAAAACAATAGTATAATCATCTGAAAAATGGACACACACTTTGAATTTTATTTTAGAACAGATAGTACAGCTCAACTTAATGTACCTTTTGACAATATATCTGCATATTATGTGCAGATGTTTAATTGTAACAGTAGTTAATCAGTGTTTTATTCATTTTAACTATTGTATGTGAAACTGGTGAAAGGACAATAAACCATAAAAACTGACTGAAAAAATATGTATACATGCATACGTATATAGAATATATTATTCAGTTGTTAGATCAATGTCCTTCATGAACCAAATTGGACTGTGGGCACTAAATATCTGCAAAACGGTCCCTACTTCCCAGACGGCACCTCACGCAAATTGGAAAGGGTATATAGTAGCCCCATGGTTCTCAAACTGTAGTACATGTACCATCAGTGGCACACAAGCTGTCTTTGGTGGTAGTTTGTCTTATTGAGGACAAGGTTGATACGAAGGGACAGTCAAAGACAGAGAGGTTGACTCCTGATGGTTCTCCAAATCCAGTTCTGTACTGGTCCCATCCACGTTTAAAGTCCACAGTGCCATCTTTTCTTCTCTGCATCACCTGCAACAGATTTCTGTGTTTGGTGGAAGTTCTCCAATCTAATCCATCACCAGCTGTAGCATGATCAATCATTATTTTTTGGTGATAGGTGATGACACTGATATAAGGTCGTAAAACTGAGATCGTCACAGTTCCTTCTGACCTACCTACCTACCTACTTATATATCCATCTATCTACCTACCTACCTGTCTGTCTACCAACCAACTACATTTGGAGAAACTCCTTCATGGATTTGTTGACATATCCACCACATTCACAAGAATGGAGCAGCAAAGATCAGTCTCCACACTTTCTTAGGATGGGTGTATATTTTGCTGTTTGAGTGTAATGAGTGCTGCCTACTTTTGTCCACTAGATGATGCTGTAGTTCTATGTGCGCACATACTCCTCCTTTTTGAGGATTTGATCCGATGGTCATCAGATTGTCGCTGATATGTTACTTTAATTTTCAAAGAATGTGCATCTGATTTAAAATATTAACAGTATTCGATTCTATTGGATACCTTAAAGAAATCACATGACTCTATTTCACATATGGATGGACCAATAATTACCCCAAATGTGGTCCATTTTAGTCATTCATAAATGTCACAATGCGTTTAACCATTTAAGTACAACAATGTATGTACATGTGTGTAATAAATATGAGAAGGGCTCCAAAGCAACAGAATGATATTTAAAATATTTAATTAAACACCTGCCTTTTCTTTTCTTTTCTTTTCTTTTCTTTTCTGTTGTTTGGAAATGCATTTTATTTTGTTAAAACATGTTGCAACAGTTGAGTTCACGCGCACAAAGAGAGACGTACGCTTATTGGCTCTCTGACCCGTCAATCAAACGTGGGCGGGGTCGATGGAAGAGGGCTGTGGGAGCGAAAAGACGACAGAGCTGTCAAACACCAACAACCGTCAGAAATAGTATCCCGGGCAGTACGAAACACATAGGGGAGCTTTTCTATGCGAACACGGACAACTTTTCTGTCAGAATTTAACTGTATTGGAACTTGCACTTTTCCATCGTCGCGACTGAAAACTTCTTCTTGTGTGTGTTAGTAGTAGTAGTCTCATGCTAATGTCTGTCACCGTTAGCTCTTGGCTTGGGTCGAGTTTGTTGACAAACTAGCCTCTCGGCTAGTCGCGGAGCTAGCTGCTGCAAACTTTGTCGCTCTGTTGTTACCCTCTCTGGTTTGCGATAAATACTTTATGACACAAGTATGGGAACCAACTGTTTTTGCACACGTCGCTTTGAAACGAAAGCAGGTAGGTGCAAAACTTGAACTAATAACTCTTATCACCAAGTGTTTTTGTTATTGTGTTTAATAGCCAGTATTGTGTGTAATATGTTACCATAAAGATACCAATTCATCATACTCTTTCTTCATATGACTTGCACAGAACTCTTGGCAGCATTGTCCGTGGTGTTCAGATAATGCTTAGTTTTTTTCCAACGGTGTCCGCACCATGGACTTGTTCATTACTTAAACCCTTGAAGAATGACAGGTATGCAAAGGCTCACATATCATGGCAGTTTATCAGGTTTAGATGCTCAGATAAGAGGCTATTCATTTTTATTGAATGTGACCTTGCTCAAATACTTGACAGAGATTTGTCTCTTTCTCCAGCTCATAGGAGAAACATGATTATGTAATATATTTGTAACAGTTAGCAGTAACAACGATTAGATAGAGTCATAAATGTTTACAGGATGTTAAAAGAATATGTGAATAGTTCTGGGTTGTTCATTCTTTCCTTCATTCAAACACACAACCAAGTGATTGCCCCTCAAACACATTTACACCCCATTTAATACTGTTGCACTTCAAAAGGCACTCCAGGATTTGCTCAACCTATCATTATAACATCACTTAAGTTTTTGATTTATTGTTGACATTTTCTATTAGTCTGTAATCCACTGGGACACAGCTGGAGAGTGTTCAGGCCCCCGATCTGCTGGTAAAACATTTGGCCTGAAGCTGCTCTGGAGATGTCCCATCTGTTTTGGAGTAGCAACAGGCCACATTTTAAAGACCAAAAAAAAAGACCGCCTTTTAAAATTTCACCCTTTTCCATGTGTAGTCTCTTTAGTGTGGTGTGTTAAATACATGTCTTTTGGAAATGTAGGCAACGCAGTGTAGTTACAAAATAAATATAGAAACGAACGCTGGTGGCTTGCCCTCATATTTTTTCTTCTAATCATTTGCCTCAGAAAATTGCCACAACATATAAATATAACTGTAGGACTATGTGATATAATTTTATTTTCAATGGTTTAAATACATTTTATAGTGTGGCCAACGTTTTTATCCTTTATCCTTGTAATTGGGATGTTTGTTGTCAGTGAATCATGGTGAATCGTGTCTATTTTTCTTTTTTACAGCAAAAGTGGGTGTAAAAATTCTTTTGGTGGTTAGTACACTGGTTTAGACTGGAAGTATCATTCCAAATGAACACTGGTTAACGTTTGACTCACCCACAGCGTCTTTCTAGAATAATGAAGTTCCTTAAGATTTGCATGACTGAAATTTTAGTGTAGGAAGTTTATGTTTAGTTGGCATCAGCTGCTCTGAACACTGATGTGGGTGCATGGGAACAGACGCTTGTATATTTGAATCAATGGTGAATTTTACTCACTTGCCTATTATTGACTCCGCACATGCCAAACAAATAAGTTGATGAAATGTGATGTGTCTCAGTTCTTTCTCAGTCTTGCATTGTTTTGGGACAGGAACGTTAACTTTGTAGTACCAGCATTTCAGCAAGGCAGAAAATGAAGTGGCTTCAGAGAGAAAGAAGAAATAGGAGGAAGAAAAGCCTTTTAAGGATGTTACTGGGACAGAGAAAGATCTCAGTAACTTGCAAAGGGTCTACTGTCTATGATGTAATACTAACAGAACAAATCAGAATCTGGCTGTGTCCACTCAGCTCTGTTTTTAGGATCCAAACTTATTTAGAACTCTTCTGGGCCAAAAATGGGCTTTTGTTTCTCTTTAATTTGAATTAAAATGTAACTGTTTTATATCAACCTCTTACTGTTAGCCACAATTTCCCATGTCCTGTGTACGCACTCTAAAAATGTCTGTACAATAAATATGACTGAATTACATTACTCTCAGTGAAAACGATGGCACGCTTTGTTGCATTAAAAGCAGTACTGTGAAGAATGAGTCAAAAATAAATTATGGATGCGCTTGTCTTTACTACCAGCTTTGTCAAAGGTCATCTCCCTTCACTCATTCTACAGCATCCATTACTTTATTACCTTCCATGCTTAGTCTTAGAGGCTAATTACTTAATTAAATGCACAGGCTTAATCAATTCAAAATTGATGGGGCATTTTCTGCTGAGGGTCAAGGAATGTGTTTTTCAATCTATTTTTATCTACTTTATTGCCTTCCATCAGTATTTGCAAGATATATCTATAACCAGACCTGTTTCATCAGTCAAAAAATTCCCTCTAGCCTCAAGCACTCCTAAATGTTAGATATGAAAGCCACATTGTTTACAAGTATAAAGACCTTTAACCACAGACTTCCTTTCCTGTTCCCCTTTGTACCCTGCTGATTTTGTTTTGGATGGCATAAAGGTCCGGGACCTGAGCTATTCTTTGGCTAATCTCCCATATTTGGACAATCGGCCCCTATTACAGCCATTATATTTGGGTCTGTTGAGCAATAATGGTTTGTCTCATCCATACTAATGCAAGAGCCGGTCTTCTGTCACAGCTGCTTTAAAATACCTAAACCTTTCTCCTACAGCATAGGTGTGTGGCATGAATATTAATTGACTTTTCACATCCTAATCTCAAACTAATGAAACATTTTTCATCCATTTTCCTAGGTCTCCAAGGATTTACCACACATTTGTCAAATATGTGAAGTCCCCCTCATCCTGGTGGACTCTACTTACAATCAGTGAGGAACTGGTCCAGTGGGAAACGGGTTAGTTACCGGGAGTGCTCTAAGGAAAAGCCAGAGTCTATGCGTGTGACATATTCCCACTCAGGACACAAACTAAGTCAATTCTGTGCTGTCGTGGAACGATTGGCACCATTAAAACTGTCTAGTCCTCTTGTCATGTTGGAGCATTACAGACAAAAGCTCATATCACCCTCACTGGTATCACCATCTTTCACATCACCATGGATCGGAATAAAAGAAATTCCATTGCTGGGTTCCCTACACGACCTGAACGCCTCAATGAGGACAGAGATACTGTCGGAGGGGTAGGGGTGTGCGAGGTGGGCATGGGCCCGACACCACAGGTCAGTCTTTGTTTTTTTCATTTAACAATTAATTTAAAATAAAATTGTGTTTAAATTTAGAGAGATTGTTAGATTATTAGAGATTGGATTATGGGTTTGTGGCTATGTTGTCCAAGTTTCTCCATCAACCATTTTACGGTTTCCCCATCTGTCTGTGCTGTGCAAATTACAAAATGAAAGGGCAGCAGCACTAATAAACAGTAATGGCTGAACAAATACTAATGGTTGGATTTGAAGGGTTGAGTGGTTTGCTGGGTTGCCTAACACACAAAAAGGTAATCTGTCTCTTATTTAATTTGTTGTCCTCACGTTGTTATCTGTGCTGTTAAGTATGTGCTTATTTCTGTCTGTCAAGACTGAAAGAATGTACGCTTCATATCTATTGTTTAGTCCTTTAGACTGTCCCACTTACATGCAACACTATCTGTCTGTCTCTATCGTATTTTGCTGCACAAACAAGCAAATTATAGCAGTGGTCCTTGAGCATACACTGTGATTTGGTGTGTTTTTACTAGTCTGTGCATATCTTTGTCAGGTGGGCAGGGTGTGGCCATCATCCTACAGAGCCCTTATTAGTGCCTTCTCTCGTCTGACACGCCTTGATGACTTCACCTGTGAGTGGATTGGCTCTGGATTCTTCTCTGATGTCTTTAAGGTGGGTGGAGATCAGTTATTACTTTCCTTTTTATGGACCCTTAAGATATTTTTTTCCTCTTGACTTTGGCTTCAGTCTGTTGTTTGCCTTCTTATCTTGTGTGACTTCTTCTGCCTCTTAATGTGTCTAGACTTGTACTCATTTGACCTGAGGATTTATAACTTTTTCCCTTGTACGTGACAAGAAGTTGTGCTTTTGTTGAATGCCTTTTATGCCTGGTTCAGGATAAGCATAAACTTGTTAAGCATGCCTCTCATACACGTGCAGTGAATAAGCTAACCCCCAAAGTAATTTTAGATTTGATTTGACTTATTAAGTTGATTCACTCAAGACTTTTTCCTGGACATTTTAGGTCAAGTTAGTTTCAGCTGGTTCAAAGACATGAATTAAGTATGGGGTTGTTCACCCTGTTACTCAGTCCCCTCCCCCTACATGCATGTGAATGGGACTCACACCAGCGCATTTCGCTCCATTAGAGTAGTTTTGCCAGATTACTCCCTCTTCATCAACATCGATCAGCAAAGAAATAACATTTTCTCATTAGTAATATTATCAAGGGCATCATGACAGCATGGAATCTGTACATGGCTTGTTGTAACTGAGTTGTTGTGTGGGCTACTCCTTTCAGTAAGGAATTAAGCTCCTCTTTGGCTAAATAAATGACACTGACTAATATTTTTAAGTGGTTTTGGTGTAACTTGTTGTGATAGGAAGACGCTTTGAGGTTTCAATAATTAGCACCACAGTTAAATGCAGGGCTGACCTGTTGTTAAAGGGTGAAAGATCCAGTGTTTAACATTAAAGGGGACATATTACGCAAAATCAACTTTTTAACCATTTTAATACTTATATTTGGGACTCTGGGGGCCCTACCAGTCACCAAAGTGTGGAAAAAGAATACTCCGTCATGTTTTCGTAGTTCCCCTTAGTGTAAGTATAGGCGATAAAACACTCGATGTTGAATTCCCTGCGCTTATGACGTCAGCATGCGCATTTCACCGCGAATGTTACCACCCACCAGTAAGTTTACTTCGAGAGCTCCACCTTAGCTCCACCTTGTCCCTGCGAGAGTGCAGGCGAGGGAGGAAGAGCGGTATTATGTCAACGCAGAGGGACAAGTGTGCTGTTCGTGGCTGCACAGTGGAGCACAGTGTTTTACACAAACTTCCACAGAGGATTTGATATATGAAGCTAATGTGCCGGATAAAGTCAGCAAACGTGTGTTCGCACTAGACAGCGGTCGCCGTATTTAGTCAGGGGACGTATTTCACCGACGTACAAACACACACACGTTGTTAAGAAAAGGTCACATAGAGCTCATAACTGACCATTCTGACACGTCCTAATTAAAAATATTTGTTCAGTACGTCCTCCATGACCGGAGCACAGACTCAGTCTGATACAATCACATATACAGCGGCGAGCGGCAGTTTATGCCGCTCGCCACTGGCGATCAGCGGTGCTGCACTCTCTGTGCAGAGGTGCTGCACTCTCTGTGAAAATCAGCTGATCGCCACCGCTGATCGCCAGCGGCGAGCCGCCTAAACGGCCGCTGTATGCGACTGATCGCCAGCTCCGGTGCAGACCAGTGACTATGCTCCGGAGACCTCGCCACCGCGGCACCGCTGATCGCCACCGCGGCACCGCTGATCGCCACCGCGGCACCGCTGATCGCCAGCAGCGAGCCGCCTAAACGGCCGCTGTATGCGTTTAGGCAGCTCGCCGCTGGCGATCAGCGGTGCCGCGGTGGCGATCAGCGGTGCCGCGGTGGCGAGGTCTCCGGAGCATAGTCACCGGTCTGATACAGTAACATACAGCGCCAGCTTATGCAGCTCGCCGCGCGCCGCTGGCGATCAGTGGTGCTGTTCCTAAGTGTTTTTAACTGATTAACAGTTCGGCACTGTTCGGCTTGATCCTTATGTAGAACGTCTCTTCCTGTGACGGCACTCTGGCTGTTTTCTGCGCACGCTGCCATGTTGATATTGTCAGAGAACTAGTGGAGGGAGGGGGAGACGAATAGAGCTGTAAAGCGCTGTAACGAGGACAAATCAGAAACCCCCTGGAAGAAGTGGGTGTGTGTTTGCCTGTGTCTCATTTGCATGTAAAGGGACCAAGCACGAAAACCGAGCGTTCTGAAAGGGGCGGGCTTAGCAGGGTTATTGAACTGCTATGATGCTTCATCCTTATGGTATTTTGACCAAGGCATGTCACTGACATGTTCATTAGGACACCAGGGAACTATTTTAATGGGGGAAATAGGGTATAATATGTCCCCTTTAAGGAGGGTTTTTTCGGCAGAAATTCTCATTTCTATAAATTCAGTATACTTGCTTACATATTTACAAAATTTTTTTTGCTCTTCATTGACTTAGAAGAAGCCTTTTTTGTAGTTTAGGCAAAGTTCTTGCTTTACAGAGGGGCTGCATTTTGCACAAATATGTTTAGACAGCACTTAAACACAGAAGAACAACATCATGTGAAGGCCACTGAAGATTGTGACGCATTGGGGAAAGAAAGCGTTTGTTACAATCTACGTTCTCACCATCATTAATTGTACACACTGGACCTTTAAAAAACAGAATGAAATTGTGGATTAAGGTGTTATCTTGTGCATGTGGTATTTTGAAAATAATGGCTTAGAGGATTTTGAAGACATCAAACTGGGCTAAATCCTGTTATATTTTGTATGTCTTTATATTTTTCACGTCACTGTGTATTTTGGAATTTGAATATGACCTTCACTCATTGGATTCATGAACTGGATTGACTTTCCTTCTCTATAGTGCCTCTCTTTCAGGCTGTAACTTTTGGGCTTATTGATGTAATGTTGATGCATTGGGTCTGACAGCTACTGTTGGGTGTTTTGCATTTGGTTTGGAAGATCTAAAAGGTCTGTGTTGGAAGCCAATGAAGGCATTTTTAAATTCACATTTACTCTCTGGAAAGCACCCCACTGTGGAGATTCGTCATCCACTGCAAAAGAGTGAACTACAGACCATAAAAAGTACACAAAAAGCAACCTGCGGTTTCAGTTATTGATGTCCACATTTACTACATTAGACAAAACACTTAAGTATGTTATACACTATTTACCAAAGCAGGAAACCCACACAAAGTTTGTAAGTTGTGCTGTATGTCTTGTCTGAAGGCTAAAATATAAGCAAACATCATGTTAAAGCTAATTCTCAGTGTTTATTCAAAGTGGAATCTAATAGACATATAAACATTTCCAGCTTCCTACATGAACGCTGCCACTTAACCACGATTCATCTCACTCTCTTGTAGTGTAGAGGAGATGAAGAGCACAGTGAGGTTCAAAGGCATGGAAGAGGTGACGGAGGAGAGAAAAAAGCTTCTGATGGTTGAAAGGGATAAATATAGGGGTTAAGTGGAGGCTTTTGCAGGTTATTGAGTATAAGGGATGGTGGCAGACAGGGGCTGTAGTAGAGTTCTGAGGAGGAGTAGAGGGAGATGGGGGTTTAAAGGTCAAGGAAAAAATGGGGGCTATGATTTCTAGGAAAGTGCAGAGGTGAAATGACACGTTCCATAAGAGAGTCTGCAGGGGTGGAGATGGAACAAGTGAGTAAGATGCAAGAGAGAGATATTACTGCTACTGTGGAGTGTGATTTGGGGATGATGGTTTGCTGGAGGACACAGTGTTAGGGTGGAGAAAGAGGGGGATCAGGAATAAACCTAATGGGGGGATGTGAAGACTGAGAAATAGGGGGTTGGAGGAGGATAGACGGATGTGGGGGAGGAGGCCTTCAGGGGAGTGGCCATCTGTTGTTTCTGCTGTCCTGTGGTGGAGACTGTCGGCTCTCGCAGCCAGGCCCCTTCCTTTGAACTTGAACAGAGAGATTTTTGTGTCTGTATGTATGAGATGCAGAGACACTGGTGTCCCCCTAAATGAAAAAAACACACTCCATCGTCCTTTATAATTATTATACAATGTACTGTATACTGTAGTTATTGTTGATAAATGAATATACCACTTCTGCCCTATGGCAACATATTTTACTGATTTTCATCAATACCCCCTATATACCCCATACTGACTAGTCCCAGCTGTCAATTCTCTTTGCTGCTGTAAGTAATATTACCCTCCACTGTGTCACCACTGTGCCGTGGCTGTGATGATGGGAGATGTTCATGTGAACAATGGCTCTCCATTGTTAGCGGATGATGAAAAGCTTCCCTCTGTTATAGTTGATATGATTGACAGGCTACCATATTCCCATAGAAGGATTATTCTTGTCTGAATTGATCTCAGAGAGATTGAAAATGTGTAACATAAGAATCATCTGTCATCATATTTTTTTCTCAAATGACGCATAGACATGTTCTTGTTTTCCATAACTAAGCATATCACTATTGCACATTTACAGCATTGAAACCATGTTATGTATGTATGTGATCATATTGTATAAATGAGACTGTATGTCTGCTACTGATGTGACAGTCAGCATTCTGAAGGATTCCTTGTCTGAAGCTGTCGATCATTAATTACCTTCACTCAGGTCCAAATGTGTGTAAGCATTTAAAAGTTTTGGAAATTGTTCTAAATACACTTTAGTTTGTTCTTCTTATGGACTGGAAAAAAACTGCATCATGATCTATATGTGTTACTTCTGTCAGGAAGTGACTAAACAAGTGTAGGATGGTAGATTAGTCTGCAGCAGCTTGCGCTACTTACTGTGGTTTGCATGTTGATATTTCCTATTTGCATGAGTATCTTCAGAGGAAGTCAAATAGCTGATAGTTTTGTATTGAGTTGTGGCCTTTCTGAAACACGAAGTGAGAAGGTCACCTTTCTATTAAGAGGTGATGGGTTAAGAAAAAAAATGGTTGGTTTTTATAACTAATTTAAAAGAATGAATAAAAATAAAGCCCCAATACAGAGATTGAGAACGAACAGCTCCTTTGAAAATCATAAAATCTTTGAATTCCAGTTCACCCCTAAACACATATTACAACTTGTTCCTACTTAAATGTGTAGTATATTTCAGGGTTATGTAGGGCATACATAATACAGGGTATTTTTTCAGTATATTTGTCACCCTTTCCCTACACAGCACCTTTAAGACACTTGTTTTATTATAATCTCAGGGATTTAAGTTCTACTTTGATTAAACTTCTCCTTTTGCTGCGAAAGACTGTGTCAGTTGGAGTTTTGCAAGTCACACATAATCGACGCAATGTGCACCCTGGCCAACTGGAAATTTGCTCCAAGTCAGCGATGAATCCAGTCACCACAGCCAATCAGAGACCGGGAAGAGGATAGTGGCTGAAACCCCAAAGATGTGCTCATCCCAAATTTGACACTAATGTTTCTGTGTGATGTTACTACATACAAAGTCAATGGGAAGATGCCAGTAGATGAGAATTTCATGTCAAACCTTGGCTGGCAGTGCAAATTGAAAGAATCCATGTTAATCCAATCCAGTCCAATCCAATCAACTTTATTTGTAAAGCACTTTAAAGCAACCACAGTG
The DNA here is from genome assembly GCF_958295425.1 of Solea solea. Taxonomy (NCBI): domain Eukaryota; kingdom Metazoa; phylum Chordata; class Actinopteri; order Pleuronectiformes; family Soleidae; genus Solea; species Solea solea. Next base: position 3,891,096 of record NC_081134.1, on the reverse strand, counting down.
AACCAAAGTGCTTACACAAGGGGATAAGATAGATCTAAAATTACTAAAATAAATTAAAAGACATAAAAACATCAATACAAATGTGGATATGAACCACAATAAAAACAAATAAATCAAATAAATAAACAAATAATAAAAAAAATGAAATGGAAATAACATCAACAATTTAAAAAGTATCAAAGGCCAATGAAAACAGGTGAGTTTTAAGAAGAGATTTAAAAACAGACAGGGAAGACACAATCCCCTCTGAGCTGTTAATCACAAATTGTGTGTGTTTTTTTCGAAAGCCAGTTGGTGTTGGGATTATTTGAACATTAAACGAGTAAGACCCAGCAAAGAAGGATAGAGCAGAGCAGATAGTGAGCAAGGAAGTGAAATACCATGTAACGTCTGAAAATATGTGCGCGTCACTATGAACATAGTTAGCATTAGCCACTAGGTGAGTACTCACGGTTTGTGGTTCATTCATGTATAGCGAATAATTGAACACAAATGGCGTGTATAACTTTGCTTTCCATTATGTGTGAGCACACCGTAACAGAAGACCAACGCTGGTTTATCAGAGAAGAAGATAGAGCCATGACACACTGTAGGTCACACACAGCACTATGTCCAGTGGATGGTCTGGAGACATAAAATGGGGCTAAAATAGGCCTGGTATCACCAGTCAGTGGCGCCTCCTGGTGCAGGATCATGTAGCATGTGGTCTCTGTCGCTGGTCACTAATGTAGTGTGAGCTCAAAGCAACTGCAAAAGCTCCTGATCACGTAACAACATGTGCTATGTGGAGGGGAATGGACAGTGGTCCTCTGACGTTTGAAAGTGACTGTGAAAGGGACAGACAAATGGATAATCAATGGACAGACGAAGGGATACCGATCAATGGATGGACTAATGGGTGGATGGGTGATGATGGATGTTGATTCTGCTGCCATCAGTGTCAAACTGACATCTCAGTGCACAATAACACAACATTGATTGTGCAGTTATGGACTGACACATTAAATATCATGGATGGTCGGCTATGACTGACCTAATTTTTCCACTTCTTTTTATATTCTGTCTTCCTATTCTTCTTCTTTGTGCTTGAGTCACACACTTATCAGAAAATAGCTGTGTTTTTAAGCTTTTTAATGATGTATCTGTTGTTACGCAAGCTGAAAAGTCTTTGTATCCAGTTAAATATAGTTTCTTTAAGTACACTTTACACTATTGTTCAGTTGTATTGGAATGTATTTGCAGCATGTTGAAATGTGCCATCATTTGTGTGCTTTACAGGTACATCATCGCGTGTCCGACCAAGTTATGGCTCTGAAAATGAACAAGCTCAGTAGCAACAGAGCCAACATGCTGAGAGAGGTTCAACTCATGAACCGGCTTTCACATCCAAATATACTCAGGTTGGTAACGGAATTATTGCTTTGTTCAAAGGGGTTAAATATGAAAACTGAAGTCTGACGTAGATAATATGTGTTAACCTGTTAGGAAAACCACCACACACTAGCTTGACTTAGGTGTTCTTAACTATTGCATTATCAGATATAACATGAGCTATTTTGTATAACCTGTTTAGCCCTGTTTCTCTATATACCTTTTAATAGTCTGCAAGGCCTGTTACGTGTTTGTGTATTCACTGGCATATGATTTAATAATGAAATGCTAAGAATAATTCAGAATAAGATCACTATCTTAAACTCACAATGGGCTTATTTTAAGGTTTAAGGTCACTCTGGAACTTCTCGTAATAAAGAGTAATTTGCATTTGTAACATTACATATTAGTAATTTCCTTGAACACATGGTTCTTTGGTGATATGTTAGATTTATTCTCTCACAATTATCTCACTGCTTTTACCTCTTCTCTCACTTGAGTCTCCTTTCACTTTACAAGTCTGTGGTTGTGACCTGTTTCCTCTAGGGTTGGCGTGAAACTGTGTCAAACACACAGCCTATTAACAATGGATTTTCTAGACTGCCAGCTCCCGTTAGGGCTGGAGTAGATGCCTAATGGCTAGAAAGCAAGGAGAACTCTTTCTGACTCAGGGGAACAGTTGAAGGCTTTGAACACTGACATCATCATTATATTTTATTTATTTAAATTCAGACTATTGTTTAATAGCATCTTTAAGTTTAATCATAGATTCTTTCCCTAGGCAACAGATGGACCTTGTCTGCACTTACACTCCTATGTAAAATAGAAAAGAAAATTTCAATCACTGACTCAAATGCTCACTATAGGCCTTGGTTTAGTTTTGCAATCAGTGCCTCTGTGCCTTTCTAGTTTTTTTTCTGTTTATCACTACTTCATGAGCTGTTAATTAGAGGTGAGACTTAATGCTGCATAAAGACCATATGTTATCACGATACCCAACGCAGTGATTCTGATATTTGTTTAAACCGATGTTCGTGCAGCAGAGGAATTTTGTATTTATTTAATATATTGCAAACATGCATAAGGAGTGCGCACTGGCTTCAGTTTCTAGAGCAGTGTTTCATCCAGTTAATGCAAATAACATATCTGGTCTCTCTCTAAATGTTGGTCTTATGCTGTCGATGTATGTTCAAACAGTACCATCACCTTGTTACACTTTAATTTGTCTCATTAGCCACATGAAACCCTGCCTTGTTCTCTCGTGGCTTTATAGGATACATTTCTCTGCCACATTCTATGGCATCATTCATCTTGTTTTTTTTTGTTTAGTTTTATTTTATTTTAATGTTGTATTCCATTTTAATTGACTTCATTGCTCCTTATTCCAGGTGTTTAACACTTTGTTGATTTTTCCTCTGTTAAAAAAACAAAAAAAAACACTTTCTGTTCATGAGAGGGAGTGTTTTCTTTTGAACATGCACATACATGCATAAATACCTAGCACACACACACACACACACACACACGCAAACACATGCACAGTTTTACAATGCCATCTTTGTTGAGCACGCCTCAAGGGTTGTGTGTCTGTCTGTGTGTTAACAAGCAGGCACTGAGAGGGTCATTGTTAGCTAAAATCCAACAAGGACCCATAAAGTTGACCTTTTCATTGCCTCTAGAATTATGAGGGTGTCAGTGCTGCTTGTGTATGAAGTTGGTTTATATGTCTCTCTGTGCACACGCACACATACATCGTTTTATTTTGGTTGAAGGAGAGAACATGAGTCAAAGCTCAATAAAAATGTAAATAAAAATTGACTTGTAGGGAAAACAAAGTATTTTTTTCTAAAAAAGTTGATAGTGTAAAGATAGCTTTAAAAATAAAATAAATGCACGGTAGAGAATCGTGCACACAGAAGTGACTGCAGTGAATGAAATGCTGTGTTTTTGGAAAGACTGTAGAAATTCATAGACAAGGTGGAAGGAGAAAAGGGGGGGTGAAGCAACTGGGCTGCCATTATCCTCCTGTTTACTGACAGTCTCACAGTAATCACTTGTCTGGTCTTGCTCATAGGAATTTGTTATGTTTTTCCTCTTGAACTTTTTCTTCATCCCCTCCCTGTTCTTCATAAAAGAGTTTAGTCAAGATGTTTCTACACTGTTTGAATTGAAATGGCTCTATAGAACAGGTGATTGAGCCAAGAGAAAATACTGTACATACTGTGTGTAAAGAGGTTTCTCTTGATTCCGAAGACCTGTCTGTGTGTCCGCCTCCATATGCTGATGTAATCCTTTTTTATGGAAATCAACAAATGTCCTGTCGTATTTAACAACTCCTTCATTTTGCATATCTTTTGTGCTCCTGTAGGTTCAAGGGAGTGTGTGTCCACGAGGGCCAGCTTCATGCTCTGACGGAGGTACATCACAGACACAGACACACACTATTTCACATTAAAGCTTCTCACAATGACATGTGAGAACATAGTGTTTCTGCTGCTGATGAAAGGTGGTTCCTGCTATTTTTGGGTGAACATCACATCATCTTTAAACACAACAGGGTTGCTCGCCACTCTGTAATTGTGGCAAACCAAAACTGAGTGATGTTGTGTTTACACAATAACACTTAGGCTGTGTATGTCTGTGTGAGGGAGACAGAGGAATGGGGAATTTGATATAAGCGGTTAATAAAATTCCCCGGAGGTGCTTAATGTGACAGCAGTACACCATTAGGGTTTCAGTGAGCAATACTTTCTACTTGCACATAGTCTATATTTATCCTACGTGTGTGTGTAACTGTGTATTTGTTTTTGTGTCATTGTGTTAGGGAGACATGGAGAAGTCACTGGTTTGTGATAGCCATTAATAACTCATGGAAATGCTTAACAAACATTTGCTAAAATGCCACTTGCACACTATTCAAAGAAGGTCAAGCTTCAGTAACAGAGAAATGAGAGGAACAGTAGGTTGAATTTAATGTTATTTAGAATTTGATTTTGCCCAGTTTGCCTGTATTTATGTTCAATAACATAAATATATTGTTATTTTTAGCACAAACTAAACATCTACATTCCATTTTCTGAACATTATTATGATTGTGTGTCTTATTTGTTAGAAACCCAAACAAGTAAGTGTACAGTATAATTCATGTTTCTTCGATCAGCACATAGCTTCACTTTTGGATTTGCCCAATTAAACCTGTACCAGGACTGATCTAATCAGCATAAAATGGTTCAGTCCAATATTGAGGAGTAAAAATGCTATCCTTACAGTTTTGTTTAAAAGATCGATGAACGTACGACATGTATAGATGGGTAAAAAACATGTTTTTTTGCATCTTCTTGCCTCGTATGACAGTTAAACTTTTTTCTGCTTTTTAACTGCTGGGGAAACAAAATATGTAAATAATTAACTGTATACTAATAATTAGTATAATACTAAAATGCTAGATATTTTCCAGTACATAATCTACCTATCCCTCTATCTAGCATGGCTGTCAAAGGTATCAAGGGTCCACGGTACCTTTAAATAACAAAGGTCCACAAAGCCATGTTCCTTTCCTTGCAAGAATATTTACTCAAAGGCGTAAGGCCAACGGTTAACTACTTTAACTGTTACAAATTACACTGTCATAAAAGTAAGCTGATACCCTCTGCCACAGAGAGTCATTTCTATATCCTGATGTCTCTCAATGCATTCACACATATACTACACAAAAACATGCATTCATGACAGACATACAGTATACTTGTGCATGCATGCACTGCAAATGTTCAACCAGCATCTTAAAATGCACGTCTGTAAACACACTTTCATTGGAAAACACATAACACACAATTCATCCTTCTTAGAAGAAAGAGCACTCTGTTAAACACAGTTAAGATCCTTCACGGCGCACACATGTGTACATGATTACACTGCTCAGTCAATGTGCTTATTGTAGCTCTGCCAACAAAGACAAACACCAAGTCTGCAGTTTCAGAAGAGAAGACACACACACACAAGCGCATATTGTGCGACACACACATAAATATACATAGGTGCACACTGCGGTTGGTCTTGTTTTCATGCTGCGGGGTAAACAGATCCTGTTGTGTCGTGTCAGGACCTAAAGTGAATGCTCTGACCCTGGTACCAGGCTCTTGCTGTTTTGTTACCTGACCCCCACCATGAGGCCGTGTTCAGAGGAAACGGAGAATGAAGTTATTGCTTGCCCGCGAGCTACCTTAAAGAAATTCACTCTCTCCTTTGCACACACACACACATGCAGACACACGCACAAGTCCAAATACTACACAAAAACAAGATTTATGACCTATCCTGCCACTAAATCTGAACACAATTTTCAGAAACATTATAAAATTAATTATATTTTAATGCAAAGTACAGAACGGTTGCATTTTTTCACAAGACATGTTTACTAGATTCATACTATTACGATAAGTTTAAATATTGGGGCTGATTGGTTTAGATAATTACTGATTATTATTTATTATCAGCCTAATATTATTATTATTTACGCTTTAAATGTACTATACTATTAACAGAAATATTACATAGACATACAGTCATATAGTCCACACCATTGCTGGTAAGTATTTCTTGTGAGCATTGTCCTTTAAAGATTTAGGAAGATGTAACAAAAATAACAAACAAAAACAGAATAGTACATCTCACATCAGTTTACCCTGTTGCTAAACTAATAACAGTACAATCATAATTGGGATTTATGTTTTTATTTTGTGTTTTAATGTCCTTAACAGAGCTGTCTAAAGAAGTGAAACGAATTTCCATGGGATCTAAGTTGTATAACTTAGTATTGCTATGTTGATAGCAGTTGTATAGGTCAATGACCACATGACTCATTTGTTTTTTTTGTTAAGTGTTGTTATGAAAATACTGAAGCTTGTGTATTCTCTATTCTTTTTGAACAGAGTTTCCATATGAAGTTATATAGAGATATTCAAGAGTTAAGAAATAGAGATGTTCTTTTTCTGCCAAATATCAATTTAATGCTGCTGCAATTATAATGTGCTAATAGTGAGTCATGACCCATGTTAGGATCTTCCTGATGTTTGAAGCTGCTCTCGGCAGCAAACAAAGATCCTTTTGTTTTGAGTCTTTTTAGCGTTTTTAACCTGAAACACAGACAGTAAAGCAGAGCCATGTCCAGATTACAACAACCGTATGTTTTTCATTTCCTCTGCACTCCACATTATACACAATCATGGTGAGGTGCTGCTATGGTTTAAACATGTGCTATGTCAAGTAATCACTGCATTATGTCAGTACCTCCAAGAATCGGATCAGGCAAATTCCACAAGAAATGCCATCTCTAAATAAGAGGCTTTCCCCCCCCCAAATGTGACTCCTATTCAGTTACTTTTAGTTGACAGCAGGTACATGCTTCCTGTAAAGTCTAAAACCATGTAAGATGCATTTTGATCTCGATCTTAAATAACATGATAATGGAAGAAAACAGGTTTGAATTGTCTCCAGTTTAGTTGTATCCATATTTTCCCAAAACCCCACTGAGCAGAGAACAGATGTTGACCTCTGTAGCTACTGAGGAATTTGTTGGACAAATGCTGTAATCCTCAGACATCATGAATATATGAGCGTGTTCGTGTGGTTGTGTGTGTGCGCGCACGACAGAACATTTAAAGGTAACAGACTGGAGACTCTGCCTTTTTAAGGGAATGAATATTATATGTACGGCACATGCACAGTTACAAAATAGCTTTTTTAATCAAAAACATTGCTTCGTCTCTTAATTCATGAGTCTTCAAGCTTTTGTAAACTAAAAAAATAATAGCAATAAACCTTTGTTCTGTTATGGATAATTGACTGTGACTGGTTGATTAGTGTATACATTTTTAAAAAACTGATATTACAGAGCTATTAAGCTATTATTCTAAAATTATATTTGCAAAATATTATATGTGAAATTGAGGATCCATTTATTAGTTTAATTTTCTAGTGCATTTTCATTAAAAAAAATGCAAATGTGACTTAGAAAAAGAGTTCAGGACATCTGTTCAATCGACTATTGAACGACATAAAGAGCAACTTTTTAATCCACTGTAATTTAAAGGGTTTAAAATAATAAAACTGTAGGGAGTTAAAAATTTATTAATACATACCAAGGAAAACAATTAGGAAAATAAAAGATATGTAGATGATATGGATAATGTGGATGGAAATGTGTGGATGATAAAAAATTAATCATTAAATACATTATATCATCAGTGCAAAGATTTTAATTTATCAAATTAGAATTAAATTAGAACAATAAACACCAAGATAAAAAATCACGAAATTAAAGGCAAGCTAAAAAGATGAAATTTTAATGTCTTTCTTAAAAAGGTAATACAGTCAGTATCTTTAAGATGTTTTAACATCTTTCTTTGGAGGATGACGAGGAAAAAGAGTGACGTCCTCCTCTCATAGTCATTCCCCTTCTTTGGCCTAATTCTGTGCCTGTCGGTCAAACGAATAACCAAAGCTAACCCTGACAATCTAGTCCCATCTCTAGTTAAACCACTGTTGTCCATGATGTGTAACATGGGATTGGGATTAGTGTGTCAGATAAGTTCTTCTGGATCAAAGCTGACAGGTACAGTGAAGAACCCTGGCCATTGAGCTGATTTGCCCATCTGGCTGCCCACTCTTCAGGGGGCAACACTCGTTGCAGCTCTAACTGAGATTAAACATCTCACATTTAATCTCATGTAACCCCAGTTCACTGATACAGTTTGACTTGCACATTTAACCATTTTGCTCTGTTAAACTGTCCATGCTTTATATTTTGAATACTGTTTGAACCGTCAATGTTTGTCAAGCACTAAGTTCTTGTGCCACAGGTCCAACATTTTTCCCCTAATACATTAGTGTATTGTGTTTTCACATGTTCATTAAAATGTGTGTCAATCTTCCTCTGTCTGCAGTACATCAATGGTGGAAACCTGGAGCAGCTTCTTGACAGCAACATACACCTGAGTTGGCCCACCAGGGTGAAAATGGCCTATGAGATTGCCTGCGGTCTGGCCTACCTGCACTCAAAAGGTGTATTCCACCGAGACCTCACCTCCAAGGTGAGCTACTGATTCAGTCATTTACTATGGTCCCACTCCCAGGATGAATGAAGCAACTTATGTCTGTAAAACTAATAATATTATAGATTTACAGTGTCTTGACACATTTGTCTGTCCTTCACCTGCTAACCTCTCTGCAAAGAACACAGTGTCACTGCTGTCAGATGTGATCATTTGTACCAGGCGGCTTCTAGTTTTCCAACTTGACCCAGAGCCATGTTGGCATGGAGCAAGCAGGGAAAAACAAGGACAGTATGTACTCTACTGTAAACCCATACAAGCTTATAGGTGCTTGTCTTCACAAGGAAACAAAACTAGATGTTCACAGGGTTGAATAATATTGTCATAGCTTTGCGAGATAAGTTCCTCAAAATAATTTAAGGTTAAGACTCATATCTGTACTAGCAGTCACTGAAAAGAGCAGCTTTCTGACTCAAGATGGGGGAGAGTTCCTGAGTTCCAGGAATCAAAGAAGTACAAGAAATGTAAAGAAATGTTTGCACTGGACTGTATTCTTGTATCATAAGTAAAGTATGTCAACAAGACTGATAATGTGTATATACATATACAGTATATACTGTATGTATATTGCATATCACATTCAACTTTGGGCTGCCAAATGTTATGTGTTATGTAACTTTGTACAAACCATGTCAGCAGCGCATGTAGTGTTTTGTGCAGTGATGTATCAGTACTGCTAAAACTTGAACAATGATAACGGCAGATGTTATGCAGTGTGAAAAGGAAGAGTACAAACCTTGTAGAAATACACATCAATGTTTGCTGTTGGTTCCTGTATTCTGTGTTTGTACAGGGAACAGCGATGGAAGTAGAAGTTTGAATGATATTAAACCACAACATGTTTTTTTAATTGTGTTGCAACTTCCTTAACTACTGTATATTATGTTTTACTAAACTTAATGTTTGTTTTTTTCTGTATTCACAGAACTGCCTCATCAAATGTGACGACAACAGCTACACAGCAGTGGTCGGAGACTTTGGCCTGGCAGAAAAGATCCCCACAACTGTGTAAGGAGTCTTCGATTGATTGCTGCTCTACATAAACATACACAGCCCTAGTTGTAATCCAGAGAGAGGCTACTCACTGTGTTGAAACTGTGGGGAATGATCTTTTTAGCCTCTTTTGGCTCTCTGTTTTTTATGGTTAAATCACAGCTGCCCTCGTGGGCAGCCATTTTCGACAAAACCCTGCACTACCTGCCAATCACAGAACAACACACACACTGTTAGTAAGTGGCTGATGTACGGAGTCATGCACGTCACAGATATTAAAGCCCCAGATATTTTTCTCATGAAGTCAGAGCAGAGAGGAGAGTGAACAACACATGAGTAAAGGCTGATGATGTTCTTTGTCTACTTGTTTTGTAACCACAGAATGATGTGTTGTTTATTTTTGCAATAATAAGTTAATTATGCAGTGATGTGGTGGGAGTCGTGTAGTTACTTCACCCCACGGAGTGGGAGTGAAGTATTATTTTGGTGGCTCTGTCTGTCTGTGTGTCTGTGTGTGTGTGTGTGTGCTTCCACACTTGCTTGCAATATGAGCAAAAGAGGCTTGTTAGAATTTGTGATAGACACACACACGTTGTCCAAGAATTTTGACCCTGATTGCCTTGTTGTTAGATTGCTTTGATGTTTTTTCTGCTCCCTCCTTGTCACAAATTATTGTTATTATTACCACTTAATTATGCCTCGTTATTCTCCTTACAAAACAAATAAACAACTACTATAGCAGCTAAATTATAACTCACATACTCTGCCAAGCTATACGGTGTTACATGAGGAAAGCCTGTCAAGATGTAAACATGAATGAAAAATGCACGTCACATATCACAGTTTATTTTTCTTGTAAGTCAGAAGGTCACCTCTTCTATGGACACACAGGTTACATATTCATGCTCTGATCCAGTGTCACCCAATCTATATCCAAACACAGCTAAAAGCTGCAGAACTGAAAGGATTAGAGGGAACAGATTTCTTTTGAAAACCAACTTTCAACAAGAGACTGCGTCATTTTTGGCTTGGTACAACTCAGAACTGCAATTACATGTTTACTATAGGGTAACATGGAGCAAGAGGGATATTTTGTGGGGAAAGTCGGGGTAAAGTTGGCTTCGTTTTCTGTATTTGTTTGTTTACATTGTTGTTCTGTATCAGCTTTCTTTTTTTCTCAGTCTGTGGGGTTACTGTTATTGACAAAGGCTTGAAATGGGCACAAATAGTTTGTTTTTAACATAGTTAAGTAACAGGGAGGTAATCTAAAGCCTAAACATGTGTTGTTGCTTTTTTCCCCCTCTGACTGCTCTACATTTTCATCAACACACAACATGGACAGGGTCAGGTCAGGGTTTTTTTTTCCTGATGTCAGAAGAGGATTATTTCAAAACAACTTCTTGCCAGAAACATATTTACACACACAATTGATGCTGAGTGTGCTTGACCTTCCTTCAAGCTAGAGACACACTTTGTGCTGAGTGGTACAACCAGTAGTGGGGAGTGAGGTCAATATTTTGAATACTCTGGCACAGATGACTTCCTCATTTAGTGTTTGTGATCTGGCTTAAATGTTCCTTATGTATATGTGTTGTGTTCAGTGCAGAACGGGAGAAGCTCTCCGTTGTTGGTTCTCCTTTCTGGATGGCTCCAGAGGTGCTCAGAAATGAACCATACAATGAGAAGGTAAGTTTACAGGCTTTTTGACCTCTGACCTTTGCAACAGTTACTACCAAGTAGTGGTATTAGTTGAGAGTGGTCTCAACTTAAAACTTATGATTCAACTTAAAGCTGCGATAGCCAACATGTTTTTGGCATTATTGATTAGTAATTCCACAACAGCTTATCCAAAATAAGGTGATCAGGTGACCTGAGAGAGAACTACTCTGTTTCCACGCTTGGGTGGAATCTGAGCCATGACAGGAAATTTTGTCCAATGACCGTCAAGGTAGTTTAGAGAGAGTGGACGCTCTTATTGGCTGATTTATTCAGCAGTTGTGTGCACACATTCCCTTGGTGAAAAGATCACAACTGCTTGTACTGCAAAGCAACGTTTAAAAAAATAAATAAATAAATAAATAAAAAATAAAAAGGAGAATGAATCAAAAGAGTGAGCAGTATTTAACTGGATCCATAAAGACTCCAAACATAAAATTATCTTTTTTATGAAAGTTTGGAAACTGGAATATTGTATTACAGATGAGAAAATAAAGACGGTTTAGCAACAAGTTCAAACTTTACAATAAGCAAAACAAATCAAAAACAGACTGTTCATCATTATTGAAAACTTAGAACAATCCAAAAAGAATGTTAAGGTGAAACATCTTCAACTTAACTCAAGCAGGTCCATTTGCCTAGAGCCAGATCCTGAATATGACTATGACCTGGATGAATGAACACTTTTGCACACAAAATTCAGTTAGATAATTCATGGTTGTTTCTCTGTTTGTATGTCAATTTATGTGTCTCTCTGTTTTCAGGCTGATGTCTTCTCTTATGGAATAGTCGTGTGTGAGATTATCGCAAGAGTCCAGGCAGACCCAGACTTTCTACCCCGCACAGAGGTGGCTGCTCATCTCACCTCACTGTTACCCTGTCATCTTATAAAACTGTTTTCAATACATCCACACATTTGTTTGCTTTGGATACATGTCAATCTCTCACTATCTGATAATCTGGGAAACATTCACATGACTCAAAGTGTGCTGAAAACGAGTGTTGACATATTCAATGTACCTTATCTCCCGTCTGTATCTTTATCTCTTATCTCTGTGAGGCAGACATGAAGTATTTCATGGGGAAGTGATACAGTACCTCAAAATAATTTACTTAATGGTAGATTATCTTTAACTCACCGCATGTTGTTTTATTAGCAGCCAAAAACATTTTTTGTGGGAAATGTGTAAATGTTTGCTCTGCTTAAATTAATGTGGGGGTAACATTCACAGACTAACCTTGGATGCATTGCCTGCCATGGAGACCGAAATGTCAATTCCAAAACACGATAACCGTTAGATAGGATCATCCCCCCTGCATTGTTGTGTGGATTGTGCCTTTAACCAGGCTTAGGAGCGAATCCAAGCTCAGAATTGAGTCTGTGGTTATTAGTCCACATGGCAGTCAGCGGGATCATGTCAGAGGGATTAGTTAAATATGAAGCTTGCTTTGGCATCAGAAAAACACAGTGTCCAAATTCTGATGGAGCGCTGTCCTGAGTGGTAAATAAGAATTTCCTGTTGAACTTTTTAACGATTTAAACCCTCTCTCCCTTCTGAGCAGAACTTTGGCTTGGACTACCACACGTTCCAGCACATGGTTGGAGACTGTCCACCTGACTTCCTCCAGCTGGCTTTCAACTGCTGCAATGTGAGTCCGCCACTCTCCTGTACTGTATGTTACCCTGCTTGATTTATCCATTCATCCATTATCTATGCTGTTTGTCCTCTGAGAGTTGCAGCAATATTTGGGTCCAGTTCTAGTTGGGTTTGGTTCTGCAAGCGGTGCCAGCCTGTGAGCTTGTATAGTATTATTTTAGTGCTTACCACAGCAGATCACTTGATTTTCTTTTTACAGTGATCTGCACATTTGCTGCACGCTTTGGCAGAGATTTCCTTTTATGCCAGATGCCCATCCTGATGCAACCTTCTCATTTATCTGGGCTAGGGACCAGCACTAGGAGTACAATGGATGTAGCCACCTCATGGCTGGGGTCAATTCAGAGTCAAAATCAATGGGGAGCAATGAGGATGATTTTTTGTATAGCCATCTCACGTCTATATGTATGTGTATATAACCACTGTTCCATACAAAACAAGGGTGTGCATCAGTTTAGCTTGCCATGCATGTGTTCTGCATGCATGTGTTCATCTCTCGTTCCATTCCTGTTGTGCAATCTCTTACCAGGAGTTCACCCCTGAGCTGTGCCGATCTCAGCTAACGTAGGGTGAAAGGTGGGGGTTGCGCCCTGGACAGGTCGCCTGTCCATCACAGGGCCACACATAGAGACAAGCAACCATCCACTCTCACACTCACAGTGTCCAATTTACCCAATCTTGCTTTTGAGCTTTGGGATGAAGCCAGTCTTTCTGGGGGGATAAAACATACAAAGATGGGAAGAACATGCAAACTCCACACAGGCAGGCCCCAGTCAAACCATGAACCACTGCACCATGCCAACCCCTCTCTGTAACAGTTTTAGTCAAATTAGAAGTGGTGATATTCTTGACTTATTATTAGAAGGTCGATGTATAGTGGTGAACGTGGCTGCCTTTTTTTTTCTAGGATTTTTCCTATTTTGTTTCCTTTTCTTTTTTTAAATTTCTTAAGTAACTTTCTTTCTGTTGCTTGGAAAAAGAGAGGTACTATCTCATTATATGAATAATCTGATTTAGCAGACTATCCAGGGGGTCAGCCTACGTTCTCCAAAAGCTGGATCAGTTACTTGGGCAACTCAGCTTTTCACAATGCTCATACATTCATTTGTTCTGAAAGTAATTAGCTAATGACCCGGGGAGGAATATTAAGCACGTCAAACCATATTAAATATGTATTTTGCACAAGCTTTATCCAGTTACGCTGTATTTACATAATTCCTTCATTTTCTGCAAACTAGAATAGTGATTTATTTTTTCCCTAATGTAATTACAAAGCGCAGATGATGAGCGCATTAAAGTTTTTGGAGCACCCCTGTGATCCTAGATTCCATCCCTTCTCATTCTCCTCTCTTGTTGCTTTTCTCACACTTGTCTTTCATATCTTCCATCTAAGTCTTTCACCAGAGACCCCAAATCTTAATTTAATTTTTTAGTGTTTCTCTCAGACTCTTAGGATTTAGGACACATTTTTGTCTACTTTTTTCTTTAAGCCTCTTTGCAGCTTACACACACACACAGGCGTGCGCACACACACAAACACACACACACACACACACACCATCTGATCAGTCTGTCGTATTATTCCTCTCAAAGTAAGTTAGTTTTTGTATTAATTATATTAATATCAGTATGTTAAAATCCACATATTTTTGCTTTCACAAAAAATCCCAGTACAGTTTGTGGTCTCAGAGGTTTTTAGATAAACGATAAAGCATACAATTAAAGTTACATTGTTTCTGTTGACAGAAGACCATACACAAGCAGAATAATAGCAACAACAAAATCAACAAAGTTATGCACTGCAGCTTTAAAATAATTCTGTTTTGTTTTGTTTTTTTGAGGATTCAAGCCGATTTAATCGGTGTGTTTGCATGACTCTGCCATTCATTGTTTTCAGTGTAAAACCAACCTATTTTCTAGTTTTATGTGTTTATGTAAATGACAGTGTTACCTACCATTTATGTTTGATGTAGAATTGTTCTAAATGGAAATAATCATCATGGAATATGTTTTACTTCCCTCATTATACTCTACATTACTATATCATTCCTTTTTATTATTTATTATCCTTCTTATTATTATTATTATTGTTGTTATTATTTTCCGCAGATGGATCCTAAACTACGTCCGTCCTTCACAGAAATTGTCAGGTACCTGGAGGAGACTCTCGCACACCTTAAAGTTGAAGAGATGGAGCATGAGTGTGTTCCACTTAGCGGGGACAACGACAAGAAGACCACAGCTAAAGGTATCAGAGCTGCACTAAATCGACCAGTGGGATTCACCATTTCAGCTGTAGTTTTACTGTCAGTAAAAGTCCACTTCTGTTGTTTACAAGAAGTAGATTCCTGTAAATGGAAAGTGTTATGAAGGGGACGGGGAACAGAAGCCTGCAGCGCTCATGGCTTTCCTTGCTTTTCACCTCTCTTCACCTCTACACACAGCACAGGCTCGGCTTGTGCTTTTAATCTAGTCAGTCGGACAGTGTGAAGTAGTCAATATTTGATTTGTTGTCCAGTCGGTGTTCAGTTCGACAGAATCGCTTTCCTCTCCAGTTACTCTCAATGTTGACGCCATGTTTTTCCACTTACTCTGTAACAAGCAAAAACAGCTAACAATATGCTCTCCCAACAAAAACTTGACTTTTATCAAGAAGAATAATATCCACACTTCTAATTTTTGTACCTCAGTAAGTTAATAACAGAAAATATGTCCCAACAATTATCTAAGTGTCTGTATCACACTTAAAAGAACACAAGCGCTGGCCCAGAATCACTGTTGGCTGATGATATAAACTTAATCTCGCCTTGAAGACGAAAACACAACTGAGATAAACAGTCCTATTTTAAGATACTTGATCCATGTAGGCCCAGGTTCACTTCTAATTTGGTCCAGTGTTCAGACGCCTGCATGTCTGACTGCCATGGAGGAAGTAAATGCATTTGTTTAGACGAGCCAAACGGCTCCTTCTCTTCAGGACAGGGCTGTATGGAGAAGAAGACCATGGACATGAGGTGTCACAGGATGCAGCGGCGATTTACATGCATGACAAATGTGGTTTGTTTCACCTGGATCATGATGACGCTGGGACATGGGAAGTGTTGGTTGTGTTGCTGCTGTTTTGTGGAAATCATGCTGGGTTCATGGTGGTTTAGGTTTAGGATAATCCTGTGATGAACTTCCTCAACCCCCAGATCTGTTTATGTGCTTTTTTTGAACAAACTTTGTTTCTAAAGAGTGTAAACAATCACTGAGGGAAGCTGAGGCTTTTTTTTAAGACTCGTCGAGCATTTCAAGTACTTTCCCCACACTATTTCTTAATAATAATAATAATAATAATAATAATAATAATAATAATAATAATAATGATGATAATATTATTATCATCATTATTATTGTTATTATTACAACAACAAATTGAATCTCCTCTAATGCTAAAAAAGAATAGTAATTTAAGGAACTTGTAGCCTTGAACCTTATGCAGGATTAAGCCTGTATTGACACCTAGTGGTTATATTAGATTTTTACTTGTGAAAACAGAAAAATATTTATCTCAGTGGGATAACATAAACCAATAGACTTACAGCTAGTATGTTGTATTTATACAACACTTGGGAATGAGCCAAAACCATTCTTCTTCATGTTCATTCTTGTTTGACAAGAGGGCTGGGGTTAGGAGGAGGTGGTATGTATCTGTTGCCTTTTCCTTTTTTTTTCCAAAGTGAACTATTAAAATCTTTGTCTCTTTCTGTTCAAGGTGAGAAAATCCAAGGCTTCAAGCGAATTAACCCTCTTGGTCTCCCGGACGACAAGATCCCACCAAAATCACCCCGTCCCCGGAGAAACATCTGGCTCAGCCGCAGCCAATCAGACTTCTTCTCCTGCAAGCACATGAGAAAAGTCAACATCCAGGACCCGTACTATGACCCCCCCAACACTCAGCGAGCCTGCAAAGCCCACAAGATCAACCCGTTCACCGCCCGAGAGGACCTGTGTGGGGGCAAGATCAAGTTTTACGACGTGCCCAGCAAGTCTGTCTTCTCATTGGTGTTTGACCTCCACTCTCCACCGGGGAGTGCGTTCAGTAACCAGCCATCTGCTTATGGAGCTGCGGGAGCTTCACAGGAGGCATCTTTCTACTGGCAACAGCTGCCAGGAAGACAGTGTCACTCCTTACCAGTGTCTCCTCAACTGCCCCGCTGCGAGGTCTTCAACCCTACTACTACTACTACTACTACTACTGCTGCTGCTG
Organism: Solea solea; assembly: GCF_958295425.1. NCBI lineage: Eukaryota > Metazoa > Chordata > Actinopteri > Pleuronectiformes > Soleidae > Solea > Solea solea. The sequence continues at coordinate 3,873,994 of NC_081134.1, read as the reverse complement.
CTGCTGCTGCTGCTGCTGCTGCTGCTGCTGCCATTAGCTCCAACAATAATGGCACTCCTACCTATAACTCCAACCAGGTGTCCACAACACTGCCAGGTGAGGGGACCGATTATAGATATATAACATTGAAAGAGTTTTATGTTCATTTGTGGAATTTACACTTTTAGAAAGCTTTAAACCTAAATCATTAATATTTGACACAGTTGGGGTTTTTTTCCCCCCTTTTTCTTTCTTATTTATTTATTTTTTTACTTTTTTCTCATTGTTCCTGCCTCAGTGATGAACTCCAGGTCTGACGTCGGCGCGACTGGAAATGACATGCAGCAGAAACTGTTGGTCAGTGGCTGGGCAAAGAAATACGTTGTGGTTGAGATCCCACCTTACTGCAAGCAGAGAGGAGGAGAAGGAGAGGAGGATAAAGAAGAGGTACAAGGTAGGAAGGAGGACTTGTCTGGGGAGAGCTGGACTCTAACGACACCCAGCAGAGTGAGAGACAGTGGGGAGGCAATGGACTGCTCCTGCAGCCGGGAGGAAGAGGAGGAACAAGGAACAGGGACAGAGACAGACACTGGTCTAATGTAAAAGTTTTGGTGGGGACAAAGGCTGGGGGCTCTGTCTCCTCACTGTGAGGACGTGGACAAGGTTTTATGGACAGGCTGGACACATTTCAAACTTTTGAAAGAGTGGACCATAAAAAAGAAATGGAAAAGTACTTGATTTGATCCCTCAAGTGAAAGTATAATGTTTTTCAAGCGCTCAGGTGTGAAAGACTCACATAAAAGCTTGTATCACCACAGCAGACACTCAGAGTAGAGATTATTTTTGTTAAAAGGTTGTTTATATTTACTACTGTGAGGTGATGTAGATTGTTTTATCCTTAAAAGTTTTGTATATTAGACATCTTGTCTATAAGAAGGGTAATGAGCCCCTTGTGTTGTGTTTGTGCAAGTGTTTTGATACCTTTCTTTTGTGCTTTGTTGGTCTAATGCTAAAACTGAATCAAAAATCAGAGATGATTTATTATAAATGTGGGCCCGATGGTCAAGGTAAAATATTTAACTCTCCCAACTCCCAGGTTTAAATACATTTTAAATTTGGTAAATACTTGATGAAACAGCGGACCATTTCTTTTGGTCGTAAATTAGCCAATTTAACAATCAAAGCACAATATACAGCAGTACTGTTGTAAAGATGTGATATCCAGAATATTTTTGTATTTAAAGTGGCTGTATGAATCAAAAATCAACGTTTTTTACCAGTTTTAAGTTTTTAAAAATGGTTCCCTCTTCATGCTCAATGAATGCAAAAATATCCATGATTCTTTGTGAATGAAATGAAATGAAATGAAATGAAATACACTATAACGCCAAAATAAGTTAACTCTTGAAACTTTGATCCTTGTTACAGATGAAAAATTTAATTCATAAAGCGAGGGATCCGCTATAGCCTTACTTGGTCTGATTTTATTTATTCTTTTTTATGATGGTGAACCATTAGCTCTTCCTGTGTAACTGTCATTTTGTTTGTCTTCTTATTGCGACCATTAAATGAGACTGTGTGCCTCATAAACCCTTCCATCACTTAGGAATGAGGTAAGAGGCTTCAGTGTGCTGCCATGTTGTCATGCCCACTTTTGGCCACAGTGAGCCACTGTTCTGCAGATTATATGCACATTAATGTGGGAGCTCAATCTCTTGTGAATGATTGAGTGAAGAACTGTTGTGATCTCATTGTTTTCACATGGTTTTTGTGCTCAGATGATTGTATGCCACGGCTTTTCTGATGTCACTACAGTGCGCACTTCATCACATGACCTGCCTTGCACATGTGGTTAAAATGAGGCCAGTCGATGAGTGTAAGATTTTTAAGAATATCTTGTTAACTAATTCCACTAGTTTAAAAATTCCAACGACACACATTCAATCTGAAAATGTCACACATTATTTGTATATAATACATTTACATTTCAGGTATTAATAATCTCTCCTTGACAAAATATAACTCAAATTCAAGAGTAAAAAAGAAGATCGTGCATATTTCCTTGACAACTGAATATCCCTCACCTTAAAAGAGTGTTGGAGAACATATGTAGCCTTCACTTAACATCTTAAGATGTTTGCTTTGTCCATTATGGTCTATTGTAAGCACATGGTGATCTAAAATGGCCTGATTTTGAGATAAAAGGTCAAATAACTATTCAGGTGATTATACACTTTAATTTCTGCCAAATTAAAATAATTCCACCTTAACTTTCCAACTGGACCTGATACTGTGAACATTCTCTTATCTGGTTTGTGTCATTAGTAATTTGGCCCCTGTGAACTCGAGCTGATTATGTAAAACACAAAAATGAAATGAGTGTTAAGACTTCCTGTTTGATTGTCACTGTTTCTGTCACTTCCTGTGATTCACAGATGTGGAAGAGGTGAGATTTCTGACACAGATGAGGCTTAAAGCTTAAACTTAAAACTTAAAAAAAGCACTTGTGAGGGTTTTGTTTAACATCGGAACCACGTCAAACGTTGTCATTGTTGGTCTGAATGTGTCCAGTGTACAAGTGACTGATGTGAAATGGATTTCCTCTCGGCGATGTACCATGTTGGTCTCTGCTCGAGCACTTGTTGATGTACGATCTCAGCCTGACCACTACAACAGGAACTTAAAGGCACTTGTTGTGATTTCACAACTACTTGTCACTTCTTTTTCTATGCAACAAATGTATCATGTATCACAGTGTTCTACAGGATATAAGATCTAATTTGATATTTCAGAGAAATGTTTTTTAATGTCTTACCTTTGTGTAAAAAAACAAAACAAAAAAAAACAGTGTGGAATATGTGTCGAGATGTTTTTGCTGAAAATAACAAAGCTTCAATGAATTTGTCTCTTGTTTGTCCTCAGTTCTTCACGATGACCTCGCCAAGATAAAATGTTTAATTTTTGCTTTCAGGTTTGTTATGTAAGTTCTGAGACTCGAGTCTTCATGTGGATTCTTCATGTGATCCGGACTTTACATCCAGATGAAGATCCCAGATGGTTTGTTTCTGATTTCAGGTAAGTTGCACTAATAAATATTACACCAGTCCTCTCAGACCGGCCATTGACAGTTGCAGGGCTAAAATCTCTAATGATTTAATGACCCTTTCTGAAATTTTAACACAATTGTAATCTTCAATGGATGGATTACACAAATTGAGGAAATTTTTTGACAGATATGATTTATCAATAGCAAAATAATTGGATCACTATGTCAAACTTGCCTGTTTATCACACTTTTATGGAATTTAGTTTTTTTTGGTCATTCTAAAGTGACTGTAAGTGTCAGTGTTTGTCTCTGCATATTTGATAGCCTGCCGTACCCTACCCTTTTTAGTAGAGGTAGAGAATAAATGTATGACTGTTCTGCAGATTGTACAAGCATATTTTAAACAATGTGTGTTTTAAACAGCCCAAATGTCTCAATGGACTTTTATCCTTACATCAGCCTTTTGCCGATGTATCAGAATCAGCATACTTTGTAGGCCAATATACTAATATGAATCCTTTTTCTTTTCACATAACATCATTTTATTTGACCTTTCCTCAATGAGGAAGTCCCTTGAGACAGAAATTCCTTTCATGAGTGAGTCCTGGCCAAGATACAGAAAAAGACACAGTGATTTAGGAATAGTGTCCTCACATACTGTGTCCAGCAGAGTGCACTCTATGTTGACTCCTCTAACAGCATCTGCAGTTCAGTAAGAGTATGTGTGGAGTCATACAGTCTACAAAGTAGATTTTTTACATTTTACACTACATAGCTTTGTTACAAGTGTTTGATCTCTTTAAATATGAATCTAAAATTAATAGAAAAGACAACAATTACTGACGATGCAAAATATTTAATATTGGGTGAAGACATCTGTGTCATTTATCCAAACTCACAGTTCACTGCTACTAGGTAAACAGAAAAAAACACACACAGCAGAAGAGAGTTTATATGTGCTTATTTATATCTGCCAGTGTCCGTCCATCCATTTGTCTTCTATTGTTTATCCGAGGTCGGGTCGCGTGAGCAGCAGCTTTAGCAGAGAAGCTCAGACTTCCCTCTCCCTGACCTCTACGTCCAGTTTTACAATATATTAAAAACAATTTTATCAATATATTCCAAGCTCCTGTGAAAACAAGGAATGTTTCTTTCCAAAGTCAGTGTGCAGTTTTCTGATGGGATTTGAGGCTGGAGCGCTGGGTGAAGCACTTCCCGCACAGCGAGCACTTGTAGGGTTTCTCCCCACTGTGGACCACCGCGTGTCTGATGAGGTTGCACTGCTTTGTGAAGCTGCGGCCGCACTGCAGGCAGCTGAACGGCTTCTCCCCCGTGTGGCTCCTTAGGTGCTCTTTGAGCTGACTGAAGCGCATGAAGCTTTTGTCGCAATACGTGCAGCTGAACCTCTTCTCACCGATGCCGGACCTCCACGGTGCCCTCATCCTTCTCACAAAGCTAAACCCGCTGCGGTTGTGCCCACAGAGGGAGGAGGGCGCTGGATTGGGCACCATCACGGGAGGAGTAAAGTCTCTGTAGTGATGCTGTGACTGTTCAGGAATCGAACTTTGTTCTGTGGAGTTGAGCTGAGACAAAGCGGCGAGTTCTTCATCTGCGTTTGGTCTCTTACATCCCAATGTTCTAACTGGTCTTTTCACTTGGGCCGAGTTCACCAATACAGAATGTGGTTTTGTCGTATCGTCTAAATGCAGTCCACTTTGAGGTGTGAACCCGGTGGGACTCTGCTCAAACTGCTGCCCGTCATAGATGAAGCTTTGATCACCGGCGTCTCTGCACAGACTGGACAACCACAACTGATCATCACCTTCCCCTGTGGCAGACTTTTGATCCGATTCCGTCAGAGCTGCGTTTTCATCAGGCTCTTCCTCAAACTCGTGTTTCACTACGAGTTCGATCTCATTTTGGTTTGTGTTCAGCTGCTGCTCAGGCAAACTGGTGTTGGAGTCGGCTGTCAGGGAAACGAGAGAGTCTGGGTCTGCTGGCTCTTCAGCTCCGGAGTAACAGTCCATGAAGTTATCAGTCTGGGCAGCTGGTGATGCTTTGAAACACGAAGATCCAGTTACTACAACCCGAAAACAATTTATTTCAGGTGAAAGAACAATTATATAGATGTTATTAATATCCACAAAACAGTTTAGTGTAGAGTATTTGATTATGGATTTTGTGTTATAACTCCAGCTTCCTCCCACAGTCCAAAAACATGCGGTGGTTAATTGGAGACTCTACATTGCCCATAGGTGTCAGTGTGAGAGTGAATGGTTATTTGTCTCTGTGTTGGTCCTGTGATGACCTGGTGCACCCTGTCTTTCACCCTATGTCAGCTGGGATAGGCTCCAGTGACCCGCAACCCTCATGTGGAGGATAAAGCAGTAGGCAATGGACGGATGGAAGAAGCTACTGCCCAGCTATTGCATTAGTGTTATGTCAGAGGCTCTCTGGTACAACTATGATGTGTTTAAATCTGGGTCACTGTGTGTGTGTGTGTGTTCTCACTCACAATCACTCAGTTTGTTCTCAGAGTTCTTCCTCCACACGTCATCCTCTGCACACTCCTCTTTGATCTGTACGTGCTCACCCTCATTTGTGGGCTCCACATCTGCACACTGTAACGCCAGCATCAACATTAATACATGACACACACACACACACACACACACACACACACACACACACACACACACACACACAAATATAGTGTGTAGTCAGTTAAATACACAAACAAACCCACCTACACCACCAGAGTTTTACGTGTATGTACAATAAACCAACCATACAGTACGATGTGTATGATAACTAACTGGAATTTAACTTAAATATGACTTTCAGTGATGTGATCATTTACTGTTTTTTTACAACATTTTATTACACATCTTTTTATAAATTTTAAGTCGACTCTGAGATAAAACGAGCTACTTTTATGGACTGTATGATATGAATGAGTGTTGATACCTGCTGTGGTTGATCTGGAGCCTCAGCCTGCATGTGTCTGTCCCAGTCTGCGCTCTGTCTCTCTTTGTTCAAAACTACTTTGACTAAAAGAGGAAACCTCTCAGCTGCTGGAGGGTCAACCACTGAGGAGGAAAAAAGAAATGTTCACATGAAGCAATGTCTTATATATTATTGCCTAATTAGATTAATTAATACAAGCCAGGTTGATTCTGTCTTCACAGCCATGACTTCATCCACAAACATCACACACACACACAACAGCAAGTCCATTGTGTCTGTCTTCTCCCATGTTTTTAAAATCAAGTCAGATTTGAAAATCTGTAATTATCTGGTATTATCTACCAGAGCGGAAGTGTCAAACTGTAGGCCCGCGGGCCACATGCAGCCCCTACAATGAATTTCATGCGGCCTGCTGTTCATTTCTGTATATCTTTTTTTATTAATAGATTCATTTTGCATCATAAAAATAAGTTTATATTGTGAACTACTTATTGTTCCATATTAAAACAAACACTTTTCATTTGAAATGATGTGAAATATCATCATAAATATTATAATTTCAATGTCTTTTTCTCAAAAAGTTTTTTTTTCCACTTGAAAGTTAAAAGTTAATATCAAGTTATAATGAGTTATTTCTGTACAATAGATTTGCATTAATAGATTCATATTGCAACATTTATATGTGAAATATTTATAGTTTTTATAGAGACCCCAGGGGTTGAGTATCAACAGAGCGGTCTGCAGTTACGTTATCTTATTTAAAAACAACATATATTTCATAGCATTTCACTAATATCGCGAATCGCAATTATTTTGGTCAAAAACAATCGTGCATCGTCTCTCCACCCACCCTCCTCCTCCTCCTCCAGCTCACCTCTGCTCCTCCGGGCCCTCCTCACCCTGCTCCTCCTCAGCTCTGCCTCCATCGTCTCACACTTGCTCTTGAGCAGCTCGATGTCCCTCTGACTCTGGCTCACCTCCAGACGCAGCACCGCGCAGCTGTCGTCCACGCGCCGGTTTATCTCCGCCACCGCCGCCTTGGCCAGGACCTCCATGACGGACAGCAGCTGGCTCTGGAAGCTGCAGTTCTCCATCTTGTTTCACCGCCACCTTCCACAGACACAGATTAACGTGTTCACCCGTCCTCGCGTCAGTGTGGCGCACTGTCAGGGCGAACGTTCACGCGGTCACAGTGCTGTGTTCTTTATCGTTGTGACAGTAAACGATTTACTTGTTTGTTGTGTGTCGTAAATTTCTTCCGAGGAGGGAACGGACTGAGCGACTGGCTGCTCGTTGTGTGCAATGCCGCACTCCGTACGGGCGGTGTCACCCCCGCGCGACTTTCACTCACCTGAGTTAACTATTTTTATGAACATATCCTATAATCTTCAATAAAAGTGATATTTTATTGAAAAAAATGTTTTAACGTCAGTCTAGTTGTTAATGCGGCGTTGTTCCCGCCTCCCTGGGCCACGCAGTAACGTAAAACAGGTTTACATCAGTAAACGCCTCGATGACACGTCATTACCGTAACTATGCGATCATATGCGCAACGTTTGCGCCTATAAAAAGTAGTGCCCAGTTTCACCGTTTCCTGCAATTATGTGCTACAGCGTCACCAGAAACACATCAAAAAGTGTTGCATGTTCACTGTTAAAATTCAAATTCGCACTTTATAAGAAAGTAGTGCCAAATTTCCCTGTTTGCACCAAGAAACTGTCTATATTAAGAACCAGGAACTAACAAAGATGTAACCCACATTTGCATAAGAGAAAGTAAACTTTATGTAACCACATACAGTTGCAACACCCTTGGTCTGCACTTATGAATGTAATGTGTACACAAAACGCTTCACTCATTGTACTTCTCTCTGAGTTACAAATCAGATTTCTCTACCAAAGAAAGCAGTGTAATCACCCTTTAAACAGACTAAATAAACACAGACTGTTACAAAAAGTGTGATATTTTTAATTCCACACACTCGCCTGGATTCTTTTGTAACTATTATTGTAGTTTCTTTTATGTTGAGATTTCCAGAGGTGTTTCAAGCGTTTTTGAGGGCTGTATGAAAATGGGACCTTGGGGGCCCAACTTCTCCCCAGACTAACCTTCTACCCCCAAACGCAGAGGTGTCAAACTGGTGGCCCCCCCATACCATGACAGTTTTCAACATTATTGTTTACTTCATTTTAGATGTATTTCTCTGTTTTGTATACCTCTTTCAAAATCAAAACAAGCACTTTTACTTTTGTGTTATAATTTTAAGATCATATTGCCCACCTGCTACTGAACATTTGTTCTTTTCCCCCCAATTGGCCCTTTCATGACCAGACTAGATGCTCATTGGCCTCCAGGTCATTTGAGTTTGACCCCTGTTTTAGCAGTAAAAGCACATTTCACACCCCTGTCTCCCACCTCTTCCTCTTTTTCACATGACAAAATGATTTTATTTATTGACTATTATTAAGTCAATAATAGTGTGGAGAAGTGGTCAAAATGGCTGCTATACAAAAATCCTAATAGCTACAGATTAAAGAAGATTAAATAACATTTGACCAACGTTTCAGTATAATCTGCCTACAAAGATCGTTGCGCAGCACAAAATGTTCTTTGGTATTTATGAATGATTTTCAGTCTAAATCAGCATCGGGAGACGAACAGAAACCGTGGATTGTGATTCTCATTTCTCCTTTTGCTGCAGATTCAGTACGAGAGTTCACATGCATACGTAGTCACATGTATCTTGTGTTGGTCTCAATAGATTTCCATGGAGACAGAAAGCTTAAACAGAGGGCTAATGACCTGTACGGACCCATATAATCAACCACTCTTTGGGCAGGAGATGTTAGTGATGTTTCGTGTCTGCAACGGTCATTTGTGAGACTTTGTTGTAGTTTGTGGTTTTCTGTGAGGGTGCTTCTAGGTTCTGGTGCCTTAACGTGAGCACATTTTGTCTTTAGGCTTCAGTTGAACTGACCTTTACGGGGCTTGACCTGCGCTGACACAATCGCAGCAGATAAAGGGAAATAGATTGAATGCACAGATACACTGAACCGATTTCCCTGAACTGACTGACTGACTGACTGAGCAGAGGCGGAGAAACTGCGAGCCACATACGAAGAGAAAGCACAAGAAACGGAGAGACACTCAGGAAGTTAACAGGGGAAGTTTGGTGGTTTCTTGCGTCATCATTTTATGCTGCTTCCTGCGTGCCGATGCAGAGTGAAGGTAGGAACACGCTCGTATTTGCCTCTTAACTTGTATATTTTCTCAACTTTTTACCCTAAAAAAATACTTATCCGAAAGCGGAAGAGTAGCAAGGGATGCTGGAGGACAGGAGAACAGTGGCAGGTGTCAGGAAGATGGAGGGGGATGGGGAGTGAGTTTGAATGTATGTATGAGTCTGTATGTTCAGGCTTCAACTTCCGCTGCAGTGAAAAATGGGCCACATTGGCCATGACAGGCAGACGAGGCGTACGGACTGCGCCTGGAACAAAGTCAGTCCTCAAGCCAGAGTTTAGGTCGGACGTTTACGGGGGTCAACCAGCCAGGGAGAGAGACAGTATGATGTGACTGACTGGACTAAAACATTTACAACCTCATTTCACTGAATAGGAGAAGTACAGAGGCAAGGGTGTGGCCTTTTATTCGAAAACATAAATTGAGGTGATCGGGGGGAAGTGGAGAGCCACTGACGGAGCAGTCGGTGTCATTTGTTTTTTTTTGATTTTGGATGAGGTTGTTCTGCAGCGCAACAAAACCCATTTGTTATTTCTGCTTTTGCAGGGTGGAAGGAAAAAAAAAAAAACCAAATATGTCCTTGTACGTTAACGTATGAACTCGGAAGCAGCCAACAACATGCACTGAGGTAAAGGAAACTGGAGCAGCAGCAGCAGCAGCAGTTGGAGTACGGTCAAATCTGTTCAGAGGAGCACGACCTCTACAAAGTCACTGTCATGTTAGCAGAGTTGGTCAACTCATCGTCCAGAAAGTTAGAGTGAAAGTCGCAAGCTTGAGCAGCTCCAGGTCGTCGAGCCGGTCTGAATGTGAGGTGGAAACAGCAAACAGGAAGAGATGCGGAGAGTCCGGAGAAGAGGGGGGAACAAAGACAAGGTGTTTGGATGTGATCTGCTGGAGCACTTGAACGCCTCCTCCCAAGAGAGTAAGTAAATGTCGCCCCCCCCCCCCCCCCCCAAAACAACAGATCTACAAAAAAACACTAAATTGTGCAGATAAATAACCATGCACACTCAACATGACATCTGAATGACCACACAGTGTCCATATAACAGTGGCTTTATAGATATGGATTTACTTCATTCATTGATAAAGTGTTACATTAAGGGGTTCTGTGAATATTTGATCATACCTGATTAACTGAAAAAATAAATCTTACATTGATTCAGAGGTGTCAAACCACATGTGGACCACCACTGAATATCATAATGTAAACACAGGGCCCATGACCTCACCTTCTACAAAATTAATTAAATAAATAAATACACCATTAAATCATTCATTAAATGTGTCATTAAATAATGAAATGTGTCATTAAATAATGAAATGTGTCTTTAATTAATTAAATGTATTTAATGACACATTTCATTATTTAATGACACATTTAATGAATGATTTAATGGTGTATTTATTTATTTAATTTTGTCCCTTTTGGTCCTCCATACTTCTGAACACAGCGAGGTGATAGAATATAGACAGAATATGATACTAAATATGTTTTTACACCAGTAACGACAAGACATTCAGTCATAATTATCACATTATTAAATGCATTACATTCAATATTAAATTACACACAAGCTGGTTGGTGTTTTAATTACAGTTGTCTACATTATTATGTATTATGTATATTATATATATATATTACATAATGTTTGATATTATAACAGATTAATTTGAGAAATTCTGTGAAATATCATCATTTATATCTTAACTGCAATATCTTTGTTCTATCTGTCTGTCTGTCTGCCTGTCTGTGTGATTTGTGTGACAGTCCCTCAGGTGTTACGATGCTGCAGTGAATTTGTGGAGCATCATGGCATCGTGGATGGAATCTACAGGTTGTCTGGAGTGTCGTCCAACATACAGAAACTAAGGCAAGTTTTGTGTTTGTGTGTCTTTGAACCCAAGTCTGTAAATGTACACTCTAAACTCTATGTTTTATTCCGTTTTTAGTTAGTTTGTTTTTGACATTTTTCTGATTCGCCTACAACCAGGGGTGAGTTTGAGGGAGACGGGACTCCAGATCTGAACAAGGATCTGTACCTGCAGGACATCCACTGTGTCAGCTCTCTCTGTAAAGCTTATTTCAGAGAACTGCCAAACCCTCTGCTCACCTACCAGCTGTATGACAAGTTTGCTGTGAGTAGTAGAGCCACACACACACACACACACACACACACACACATACTGTAAAGAAACAACAATAACAGAGCACATCAACACTCCACCAGCGGCTCCATCTTGTATTAAGTAGTCCCATTTTCATGTTGTTTACATCTGCTGGCTACTATGTGTGTCATATATACATGATTGTGATAGAATATAATATTGGTGTCTGTGTCACAGGAGGCTGTTGCCATCCAGCTGGAGGAGGAGAGACTGGTGAAGATCAGAGATGTGCTGAAAGAACTGCCAACGCTACATTACAGGTATTTGTACTGCACATACAGTACATGAAGTACAGACAAGGAGTTAGTTGTGTGTTATTTACATTACGTGCTGGACCTTTAAATCTTCATCGTCTTTCCTTCAGGACTCTGGAGTTCCTGATGCGTCATCTCGTCAGAATGGCCTCATACTCCTCAGAGACCAACATGCATGCCAGGAACCTGGCCATTGTCTGGGCCCCCAACCTGCTCAGGTGAGCTAATCTCAGTGTGTTCTTCTACCTGCCAAGTTTTCATTCTTAATTCTTCTTTCTCTTGTAATTTTTTTCAATAAATTTATCCATCCTCTTCCCTTCCTGCTGTGTATTTAGTTGTAAGTCACTAAAAAGTCCATTAATGTGTATGTAAAGGTCAAAGGACATCGAGGCCACTGGGTTTAATGGTACGGCAGCCTTCATGGAGGTCAGAGTTCAGTCCATTGTGGTGGAGTTCATACTCACACACGTCCCTCAGCTGTTTCCTGAACAAGGTCAGACACACACACACACACACACACACACACACACACACTTGCTTATATGTCCAAGTGAGGTCCCTTGGAGGCATTCTTACCCTAACCCAGTGGTTCTCAAACTTTTTCTGTTGGGCCCCCCTTTGGAGGAAGACTCTAAAATGTGTCAAGTATAACATTTATTGAAAGAAACATCAATATTAGAACAAACGTTTCATTTTTCTTTCAATAATTTGCTGTGCAAATAACATTTTTGCTTCAGCAATACAAATAACCTCAATATTGCTTCCTGAAAAAGCAATTTTCAAATAAAAATATGAAATGTGCGATTATAACCCAGTTTTTTAAACAATAAATACATTTTGATAACAAAGAATACTTTAACAATGTCAATAATTTGCTGTGCAAATAGCGTTTTTTGTTTCAGCTCTTCTGCGGTTGTGTATGGTACCTGGTACGTGCAAGTCTGTATGCAACCTTGTAGGAAGCTAGCTGTGCTTTTTTGTTTACACCGGTTTTAATAAAGTCTCCTCTTGGTCTCTTAGTCTCCTCCTCCCGCCCCAAAGTTTGAGAAAAGTTGCCCTAACCTTAACCATCATAACCAAGTGTCTAACCTTAACCCTTACCCTTACCCTGACCTAAGACTGATTCTAACCCTATCCCTAAAACCAGGTCTTAACCCTGAAAAAGCCAAAAGAAAATGGCCCCACAAACACATGTTTGTACTTTATTAGTCCAACACGCACTCATAGCACACTTACCTTTATCTCTTTATCCCTTTCCTCTTCCATAATCAGGTGTACCCAGTGAGAGGAGGAAGTCCCTCCCCTCACCAACCCCAGCAGCCAATCAGGACGAACCATTTTTCAAGCATCCTGTCAACTTTGGAAACATCAGTCCAGGGGATGGTCCTCTGCCCATAAGACCCTACCATGCAATTATTGAAGGCACAGACAAGTAAGTAGAAGTTTATCCTCTACTATGAATTTAGAATGTTCATGATTTGAGGTCATGTTGTAGTTGTAAAACAGTTTTCTCAGGTTCCCTGTGTGATTTATGTGTAAAGTGTCTGTGACTTGTTCACACCTCAGGAGGAAAGGATCTCTCAAAGGCAGGAAGTGGATGTCCATATTCAACATCGGAGGACGATTTCATGACCCACGACGAAGACAGAAAAATTCTTCTACTAAAGGTACAAAACCTTCTCCTGAAAATAATACTATTTATTATTTATTTTTGTAGTTTATCATTTTAGTGTTCATTTTATTGGCCGTTGTTTAACGTTTCAGTGTGGTCAGATAACACAGCTGATATACACTATATACATGTAAATGAGAGTGTGTTGCAGCCACCTGAATGCACTCATTATGTCCTTATTATGCACTTTATGTCTAGCACGTAAGTTTCCCTCAGGACAAATAAAGCAATCTTAAATCTTGAGCATGTATTTAAATCAATGTTTTGATTTTCTGTTATCGTTACAGAGAAAGACAGGTCTGCTCTGAGACCGGCACGGAGCATGGACTCCCTCAGTACGCAGTCATATCCCCATGAAGGTGCTGCTCCTCTCACACAGATCACAGAGGATTTTCTGATTCAGGATCATTAAATGCCTTAAATATTTCAACATAACCCAAAAGTTGACACCAATTAGGTACCAACCTGCAGAGTCTTGTTAGTAACTCTTGCTCAGGTGTGCAAAAAGTGAGATTAGCATTTAATCTAAGGTGGTTTAAAGGCCACAATCTGAGCAGAAATACTAAATACAGTCTTATATCATTAACTTATTGATTTACATTCTATTTAGTTTGAAAAACATGGAAAATAGATGTTTAAAATAGGATATATAACAACAATAGTGAACAACATCTTGACACACAGCAGCAGATATACACAAATTAAAGAATATAAGGCCTCATTTTCATATTTAAACATACATTTTGAGAGAAAGTAATTCTCTTAATATTAAAAAACCTAGGAATCATTTATTGGTTAAAATTATATATCTGATTTAAACATACATCTGATTTAAACACATTTTTATTTGGTCTGTTTAAGAAAAAAAGCATTTTTGACACTGGATTATTCTCTCTTTTGTATTGCAGGACCCAGGAATCCTTCACAGCTTCCACCCTCTACCAACACGTCTCCCCTCATCACCCCCTCCCCACAGGCAGGCTCAGAAGTCGGATTAGGGCGCAGTGAATATGCTGTGACATATCGCAGGGGCACAGGGTTAGTAACTGGAGGGACCCAGGGCACATACACTGCTCTGGACCCTGAGGGTTTAGGGGTCGTAGGCAACGAGGCCTTCCAGTCCAGATCCCCGGGACTCTCCACCAAAGCTGGGCGACGAGCAGCCATGCACATCACGGGGCCCACCATGGTTACTGTGCCACTACACATCACCTCTAACCTGGCTTTAGGAGTGCTGCAAGGGCGTGGAAGTGACAGAGTCATCCACCGTGGCAGGGATAAGGATGGAGGAAGCAAGGCGCATGGGAAGGAGGGAGAAGGCAAGGTGGAGGAGAAGGAAAGCAGAGAGACGGAGGTGGAGGGAGGGGGGAAGGTTAGGGAGGAGGAAACACTCAGGGAGGGAAATGTGGACCTGGAAGGTGAGGAGAAGGGTGAAGGAGCAAAGGTGGAGGAGGAGAAGGAAGAGAAGGAGGAGGAGCAAGAGGAGGCGAGAAAAGATGATAGATGGAAAATGGAATTGACTGCAGGTGCAGCTGTGTCCAGCAAACAAGCCAAACGGAACAACTCCAACACAAACGATGAAGATGCTGCAAATATTTACCAGGATGATGAATGCTGCAGTGACTACATGGGTAAATCCGCCTGTTTCATACTTCATTTACTATGATTGTGTTTCTTTGGTCAAAACCCTCATAGATTTGCTATTATTCAATTAGATGAACTAGATTTATTAGAATTATTAGATATTCTGCTGCCCATGAACTCACATCAGTCACATGAAACAGAATTAGAATGAGTTATTTTTGACCGTTGCATTTAATCCATCCTTATTACACACTAGTAGTGAACACACACAGGCCTTTTTCTGCACCCAGGGAGCAATGGGGGATTGGGGGCCTTGCTCGGGGGCATCCCAACAATTCCCAACCATTGTTTTCTTATTATTATTACCGTTATCATCATATTCTGATTCTTTCTTTGGTCACCGTCGTGCAAATTTCAACAATTCCTGAATCAAAACTTGGTTGTTTTGTTCATGACATTCTTTCACAGACATGAAAGGGACGGAAGACGCCGGTCCTGTGCCGGCTGACACTCAACCTGAAGACGTTGATGCTTCTGATGTCCTCAACGCCACTGAGGTGGGAGAGGACGACCAGGAGCTGTTTGGCTACGTTCAGGACAGCTTTGAATTCCTGGACCACATGGACTGCAGCGGCTCCTATCAGGTCTGCGTAGTTCCAGCTGTTCCAGGTTCAGCTTTGTAAATCAACAAGGTTTTTTATTTATTCCACTCTCTGTCTTTCTTTTCCTCCTCAGGTGCACGAGTTCTCCGTGGAGCCTCCTGGACACTCGGATGACGAGTATGAAGTCATGGAGCAAGCTCAGGATCCTCAGCATCCTGCGGATGGACAGACACATCAACCACACACGCCGAGTCAGTATGAGTTAAAGCCACACCGGCCGCTCAGCCTCGACCTCCAGAGCAGACACACTAAATCCCTCAGCTTGCCTTACATGACCTCACCTGTCCACGGACCGGAGGAGTCTTCCTCTGATGAGGAGGATGTGGAGGATGACAGTGATGATGATGATGATTATGGCAGCATAGAAGAGGAGAGCATGTTTATGAAAAGCCTTCCTGCTGATTTCTATTTCAACGATCTGAATAAGTGTGAACTGGAAAATGAAGAAAGAAATGAAGACACTTGCACGATGGACAGACGCCCTGTCCATGAAACGATGCACAGCGAGGAGACAACGGCGCAAACTAATGGAGACCAGGAAGAAAGAGAAAAATATCAGGACAGACTGGAGGAAAAACAGATCATGAAGAAGGAAGAGGAAATTGCACACAATGAGCAAGAAGTTCAACCAGAGGAACATGTGCAGAGGTGAAAGTTTTACTGTACATACACACATCTGGATACAACATCTGTACCGCTTCGCTTGGCTCATGGTTGGAAACTTATGTCAAACACAGCTGACAGGGAATTAGACGCAAGGTATCAGCCACATTCGGGACAGAAGCTATATTTCATGTCTTGTCTGGGATACTGTGACCAGCAACTGATGCTTTTAGAAAGATCTTGCTGCATAACTAAGTTAGCTACATATAAAGGGATAGTCCAGGTGTTTTTAAAGCATGGTTGTATGAGATATTGATACCTTATCAAGACTTACATCCTGTGTGTGCCGCAACATGCACCATTGTTTCACATTGTGCCACACACACGTTAAAAGACTAAGACAGTATATACCTGGATTATGAAGTCTCACCTTTTCACAGCGCCACCTACAGAGGCGGAGTCAGATCTACACGGGGCAATACATTGATTTTCTCCTTCGCATGTATACTCGGACTCTACAGGTTGTCCTTTGGCCTGTCTCAGTCACACTACGGCCTTAGCTCGATTAAACTGTGCATGTAAACTGCTGACAGGGACTGATAGAAATAGATAATGATATCTTCAGAATCTTTTTGTTTCGTTGTTAGGCAGACTGAAGTTTTTTCACTGCTCACCAACAAATGAAGGAGCATTTAACCTCCTCAGAATATGTTAATCACACACAACCCCTCTATCAACTGCAACTGTATTGTAAAACAATGTAGGCTGCCTTTAAAGCCACATTGGATAGACTTTTTTTTCTATACATAAAAATTGTATGGATGCATGATGAAAAAACATCTAGAAATTTTAGTTATAAATGTAGCTGCTTTAATGAAACTTTTAATTAATTTAAAAGTATAACACGCACATTCAACTCAACATAAAAATAATAATAGTGAAATGAGTAAAATAAGAAATAATATTATTAATAAAATAAGAACCTCAAAGTCTCATTAATCAATGAAAAAAGCAGAACATCTCTTCCCTGAAGTCCAGTCCCAAATCTAAACTGTGTCTGTTTGTCATCCATTTCCAGCACAGCAACAGAGGACGATGTCCACACCATGGAAGAGGGACGAACAGACAGAGAAAAGCCTTCCAATCCAGAACAACACTGCTGTGTTGAGTTTCCACTGCCAAGCAATGACGAATTACAGATTATCGAGGTTGACGAGGGGGATGAGAATGTGGACGAGGATGATGATCCTCCCGCTTATGATCCACCTTGTCACGTAGAAGAGGAGTCCAGAGAACTTCTGTGTGATGGAGAGGAAACA
Organism: Solea solea; assembly: GCF_958295425.1. Taxonomy (NCBI): domain Eukaryota; kingdom Metazoa; phylum Chordata; class Actinopteri; order Pleuronectiformes; family Soleidae; genus Solea; species Solea solea. The sequence goes on along the minus strand of NC_081134.1, from coordinate 3,856,499 downwards.
ACAGAGGGACACACTGAGGACGGGGAGGATAAAAGTGTGGAAACAGACATGTTGTGTCAGGAAATGGCTCTGGAAGTACAAGAAAGTGATGAGAACCTGACTGAACGTCCTGCTTTAGGAGGACAGGAAGGGACAGCTGAGGAGAAAGGTGAAGAAAAGACGCAGGAAGCTGTTGAAGAGGAGGACAGTGCCGGTGTTTGTGGCGGTGGAATTTGGGAGCAACTTGAGGACGTTGTATGTGAAGTGATAGAGGATGAAGAAAGTGAGCTCGTACAGAGGGAGGCTGTCGCTGGAGGGGGGGATGAACAGAGACTGAATGATTCAGGGGGGGAAATAGAGCAAGTGGAAGGAGCTGGGACAGACGAGAGAGAAGTTAGAGGACAGTTAGAGGGACAACCACCGGAGACGACTGAAGAAAAGCTCACAGAACCAGAGATGCAACAAGACTTGAAAGAAAATGAGACTTGTTTACCAGAGACAAGAGAACGACTAGAAGCAATTCAAGGGAACAATGAGGCACAGTTTCACGATAGAGATGACGTGGTTAGAAAAGAAGAAAACGAGAAAGGCAGATGTGATGAGAGGTTTACAACGTGTGCAGATAAACGACAAAAAGAGCCCGAGGTTGTGAAAGTGAAGTGTGAGGAGAGAGACAGTCGTCAAGGAGGGGGAGGCGTGGGCAGGAAGCTGGTTATCTCCAAACACCCAAAGGTTTACCAGGTGAAAGCTGTGCCAATTGTTCCGCCGAAGCCTCAGCACTGCAAACTTACTGCTCTGACCCTGCGACAGCAGCAGCAGCAGCAGCAGCAGCAAAGAGACAGAGGAAGCAGAGAAATCCCACCCGTCCTCCTGGCAGAGCAGGTCAAAGTTTGGGACGCAGCAGAACATGGGAGAGACGGAGGAGGCGAGAGGTGGAGGGAGAGGAGGGACGAAGGCGCCACGAGGGACACAAGCAGAAACAGTCCCCTGAGCATGTGTTTCGACGAGGCCGTCGCTATAGCAACCCTGAGGCGAGGAAAGGAGAGGGAGTGCGAGAAGGAGAGGCAGAGAGAGTGGGCAGGTGAAGTGTAGTCTGTTTGTTGACTTAAACTGATTATTGTGTGCAAACTCCGTTCCTGCACATCACACAAAGAAGAAGACTGTACTTTTTTCTCTCTTTAGTGTAACAGATTTTTATTTCAGTTTAAATTACAACAATAGTTGTCTGACATCTTCTTCTTTTCTGCCACGTGACAATAGTTTTTGGATGTATTTTTATTTTTATCTTTATTGGTTGTCAAGAGTTGACAGGGATTCCCTGGCTGGACAGTTGGAAAGTAAACACACAGAGGCTGGATTAAACTAAATGCTCCATCATGTATGAAAACATCTTACAAACCATCAAACCATCTGGATAAACTGCCCTTTTTTTCCTTTTTTTTAAATGATGCATCGATACACAAAACATCCCACCATTGGATAACAGAGATTTGATTTAATTAATTAATTAATTAAATAAATAAATAAATAAATAAATAAATAAATAAATAAATAAATAAATAAATAAATAAATAAATAAATAAATAAATAATCCACCTATGTGTATATACAGTATTAGTATATGTATATATATACATATATATACATACACACAGTATTTGTATAAAGCAAAGTATGTGGTTTGATGGTTAAAAAAAGCAGGGATGGTTTCATTTTAGAGATAAATATAATGTGGACATTTTTGAATTATGTGAATAAAGTAATGTTTTCAAGATCGTGTCTGTTTTTTTTTTTCTTCCAACGTTTATGACATTTTAAAAGTTATATTGATGGGAATTGGATCTAATGGTGAGACAGCAGACTCCTCCAATCACCTGTCCCATTCCCAAGCATGTCAGGGAACTACGGTGGCCTCTGCATACCAAAAAGGATAATTGGTTTGGCGTCCTCTGTAAAGCAAAACCCTTATTTAAAGTACATTTTAAAGGCTTATTATACACTATTATTTGCAGTATTTGCAACACAAATCGTACACACTAGACCTTTATCACAGCCTTAATCTCTAGCTTTGCTCTTTTCAATGTATTTAGACCAAATATCACACATTATATATGACTTACACAGATCAGATCAATTGTGTAACAGTGTATTGTAATAACAATAATAATAATAATAATCATTATTATTATTATATTATAATATTAGACATGTAACAGAACACAAACATTTTGGTGTTGAAAAGACTACACATTTATTTAAAAAAACATTTTGTGGTTAGAAGAAATGTATATATTTTTATGTAATTCTAGACAATACATATCTTTATGTTACTGGTTGACAGAAGGTGTAAACATAAACCATAAAATATAAACAAACATGGAAGCTTTGATGGTTTACTGAAGACTGCTTCTAGATGTGTTCATAAAGTAACTATTATACAATAAATGCACTCATCTTTATTAGTCATTAAATTATATAATAATAATAATAATTAGACTTCTGTGCAAACATAATAGAGTACATTAGCTATAATGGACGGTAACCCTTGTGTGTTTGTATTTACATGAAGGTGCTGTTCTCGTGTATCGCCGGTAGGAGGCGTTAGTGCTAAACTGTGCTCAGAGCGACGGAGAAGAAGAAGAACAACAACAACATTAAACAAATAGCTGGAAAACACTTTTGCTCCCCCACAGAAGCTCCAGCTGGTGAACGCAGCGTGAAAACAGCTCCTCGGAGTCACGACTTAAACTCGGCACGATGTCGTTTCCTTCCACTTTCGGCTCACAGGTCGCTGTCGTCATGGACGTGCTCGCGAAAGCTGCGGTGGCCGAAATAACGAAGCTGGTGGAGGAGGGGACGGTGGTCCTGCGCCTGGAGATGTGTCGGAAGGACAACGAGATCCAGGAGCTGCAAAGAAGTTTGAAGATGATGGAGGTCGAACTCTGTCAAGCTCAGGGAGCAGCTGAGAGCCGAGCTGCAGAGGAGAAGAAGGAGCAGCAGGAGCAGATAACTGTGGGCACCCAGTTCTCCTCGAAAGGTCTGTCACACCAGACTTCATTCAAAAATGCACTCATTCAGAACTCAATCTCTTCTATGCGTCGGTGCTTAAGTAGTAAGACAAAAGTAAAGATTGTCATAGAATTGCTGTTGTCTTCTCTTAGATTCGGCTTCAAACTGACTGTTAGACTGATTAGTGCAATATTAATTCTTGAATAACTTTAGGGACTTACTGTTTTGACATGTGGTAACAGAGCTGCATTAAACCTTTTTTTTAAGAAAAAAAAGCTATAGATGAATTTAATGCACAGTTATGACTGGGCAATAATAACAGTACATATTGTATTTTAACTTTATTCAGTAGCAATGGGTTACTAAATACCTATATGTATACCAATATGTTAAAACAGTTTGTTGTATAATACATATTATCATTTAAGATTTGTTGTTGTTGTTTTATCCCGTGTACACTATTTCTATTTTCATATATTGTCTACATGCCTCAGTGTGATGAAGTGTCATTTTAAAACAGGCCTAAGGAACAAAATGTCATTTAAAATCATTATTCAATTTAAAGACAAACCCGACCAGACAAAACGTTCTATTGCTAATTATGGACATTTAAAAAACTACTAAAGCTAGTAGCTACTTGGCTACTAAAATAAGATTGGACCCACTTTTAGTATGTAGTCTCAATAAGGTCACACTGTTTTGGAGTGTATGTGTGTGTGTGTGTGTGTGTGTGTGCATGCAGGTAGATAAGAAATAGTTCTTTTATATTGGTGTTTATACATGTGTTACTCTCTTTTTTTATCTCTGAAAAGAGGTTGGGGTTTAGGGAAATTGGACTCATGACCCCATTAATCTGAAAAGCAAATATTAAAAGTAGAATTTTGCCATGTGAAGGAATAATAAACGAATATCACCATGTTTTGTCAGACATGGATGTCATCCAGTAAACCAGGCAAGTAAATAGCCGTTGGGTTGTACCGGGAGTTAATTATTGTGTTCTCGTTTTGTTGACGTGAAATTGAATTGAATTGAGTTGACTTGTATTTACAGATGCAAAAGAAGAGATGCAAAGGTGTGCCAGGTACCTGCGACCACAGCCTGAGCACTCGGAAGACGACGATGGCGCGAGGCTCACGGTGAAACACGAGCCGGCAGAGAAACGAACAGTCCGGGAAACAACAGACGACACTGCAACTGCAGCGGCGGATGTTTGCTCAGCCGAACGAGACGAGGCGATCTGGCCTTCGGCTTCTTGTAGCATGTTTGAGAACAGCCCGGTAGCAATGCAGCAGCACATGCAGATGTTCCCATCCTACAGTGAGCAGTTTTCCACTCACGGAGATGCAGAATATTCCTATAACTCTCCACCAGCTGCAGAAGAGGAAGGTGCAGATGATGCATTCAGCGTGCCGATAAAAATAGAGGTAGACAATCAGCCAAGCTGCATGGGAAGTTCTTCTTCAGAGTCTTTTCATGATGAACCATTGAGCCATGTGTCACACCCTGTAGTCAGTGAGAACAGATATCTGCAGTCCGACCCCCAACAGGCCAGGCTATCGCCAAACGTGCCTCATGTGCAGAGGCCCAGCGCGGACACTCACGATCACATCCACAGTATGAGCCACCTGCGCGTGAAGCGACTCATCAATGTGTGGAGGGCAAATCCGAAACTCTTCACCTGCTCTTCTTGCAACAAGAGTTTCCCTCGCTTGTCTCAGCTGGAGGAGCACAAGGCAACTCACCAAACCTTCAAACCCTTTAGGTGCCTCGAGTGCGGCAAGTCTTTCACCCAGAAGACGCGGCTGAAGTCGCACCAAAGCGTGCACACGGGAGAGAGGCCTTTTAGTTGCAAAATCTGCGGCAAGATGTTCTCGAGGCAGGACAACTGCATGAGGCACGAACGCTTCCACAGCGGCCTGAAGCCATACAGCTGTGGGCAGTGTGGTAAGAGCTTCACAGTGCTTGCTAATCTCAGAATGCATCAAGATATTCATCTGCAAGGAAGGTAACTCTCAGTGACTTTCTATAAAGACTTGAAGGGGTTTTCCGCCTCAATGATATATATTTTTTATTGCCAGTGTGCTTGAAGAGTTGTCATGCATATGAACTTCCCTGCTTTTTGTTTTGGCAGCTGATCTTGGTAGGTGGTTGTTGGCTTAATGCAAATTTCACTCCCTTTTCAGCTCTGAGGACACAAACACTGTGTACACACACGTCACCTGAGCTCCACAGTGCTGTTAAACCAGAAACACTGTAGCCGCACCTCATTCTTTTATAACGTCGAAATTCTTTACCCGGTGGATACTAATAAAACAAACAAAAAAAGGGAGTGTCAGGGTTATATGTTGTTCTTGATTGTCTTCTGACCCTCACGGCCTTACACACGGAGGTCACAGCCATGTATCTGCTGGTCACATTGTAGGCCCGTCGAGTGTCCTGTAAGAGAAAGCACAAAACTAACAAACACACTTTTACCAATTTTCTGATTTCGAGACAAAGCAGGTGGGTGCAGTCGTGATGAAATAAATGTGTGTCGGAGAAAAGAGGGGGCTGGATGCAGTGTAGGAACCTATGCATTAATGTTGTGTTTGGCTGCAACTAACAAGTATTTAAACAATCGTTCAGTCTCTCGATTATTCAGTTAGTTGTTTTTGGTCCATAGAATTTAAGAAAAAGAGGAAACAAATAAAATAACACACACAGAACTCTGTACTCATTATGAGTCCTGGCTCTGGTCAGTCTTCATTTTGCTCCAAAAAAAAAGTTGCAATGTACTTTTTTATTTTTAGTTTAAACAGTTTAGTTGAGCAGCCAAATTAAGCAGGAATAATTTTTTCAAGATGAAGAACCGATGTCATCAGACGGTGCCCAACCCTCTCAAGGTGTCATGTGGTTCAGCGGTGGTGGCCAAATCACTGCCCATCAGTTCCAGGCCTCCAGCCGACCTCCTCCAATCCTGCGTACAGCTGTCGTTGCCTGCTGTACCAAGTGTAGTGAGCACCGTCCACACAGACTGCGCTGTGAACGCTCTACACCCCACCTCAACTGGAGACAGCCATGATTGCCACCCTTTCTCTCTGCACTACATGACAAGGTCTTGGTATCTTTGCCTCTTCCTCTCATGGGCCTCTTCACAACCGTCAATTCCTCAAGGATGACCTTCCTTGCTTGCTCTACCAGATGACTAGGTCAGGCCTCAAGGTTGTCTGGACGACAGCTTCCCCTTCCTTTATCTCCCATCCTCATATATATATATATATATATATATATATATATATATATATATATATATATATATATATATATATATATATATATATATACATATACATGTATGTGCATAAACGTGGAAAAATTACCTTTTTTGTCAAAATCATAAAACGTGCACTATGGGTTATGGTTATTTGACCATACATTTGAGTAATTCAGAGTAAATGAATGTAGTAAATTCATGTTTTTTTTGTTTTTTTTCTACACATGAAAAGTTGATAAACTTTTCCTGATAATGATTAAGTTCAACAGTGCTAACCAATGGCCTAACTTTGGGGGGTAAGATCTATTAGTAGTAGTCTTATTTGGACTTAACTTGAAGTTCTTGTTGCAATGCTGGTGAATGACTTGTACTCTAGTTTTACTCTTTACTAAAATTCCGTTGCGCGCTTTGACTGGTCTTTACGGTATCCATGTCATCACTTCCGTTAACGAGACCCTGCGCTTTGTACTGATTAGTTGATGAAAACAGCTAACGGCAACTAACAGTAGCCGCTCAGAACTGCTTTAACTGCAGTCTGCGCGACCACCTGTGACTTAGGTTCGGTGAAGAGGTTCGGCAGGGTCGCGGCCTCGCGTCCGCCGCTCGTGTCACGTGTCCGGGTCTTTAAACTTGCGTCTTCCCCTGTTAAGTTGGCCGCTCCACAGCGATGCTGAGCAGCGTTGCTCTGCGGGCTCAGGTCGCCTCCATCATCGATGCCCTGTCCAAAGCGGCGGTGGCGGAGATCTCCAAAGTCGTGGAGGATGGCATGGTGGTGCTGCGGCTGGAGATGTGCCAACGAGAAAGCGAGATAAAGAAGCTGAAGAGCAACATCGAGCTCCTTCACACGGAGCTGAGAGCTGCTCAGGACAGAGGGGGGGGAGGAGGAGGAGTGACCCTGCGACCTGACAGCCGCGGGGGGGAGGGTAAGATGGACCTGGACATAGACACACACTGTGGACTGTTTTAACGTGGACTTGTAACGTGTACTCAAACACACTCAAAGTTTTAGGCACTGAAAGATGTTTTACAGTGGCGTGCACTGATATTTCAGGGGGCAGGGGCTCAAGGGTAAACACGTGCACCCTCTCCAATTGATATATTAGCTTTTGTGAGGATCTTTTTGTATTTTTTACATTACTTAAAAGCCAAAGTAACATGCTTGAAAGAGCTTAGTGATGCTATGGATATTCAGTCAGTTTAAATGTTAGACGTCTTTCCTCGTTGCTACTAAATCCCACACTAAACATTTACTCTACATCCTGTCTACCTCAGTCGTAGTCCACATGTAGGTGGGTATTTTTAAAAACTGAAAAACAGTTTTTTTCCTGGATTATTAATTTACAAATAATCCAGTCCACACACAATACATTTCTTGAAAACATCTTCGTCCACTTGAAAACACTCAAGCCCTCATTTAAGTGCTGTCAAAAGCAACTTTATTTCATGCTGTAGTCAGACTAAGACGGGCAATAGGACAACTTGAGTCTGAGTATACATGCGGAGGAGAAAATCGATTTATTGGCCGTGTAGGTGGCGCTGTGTCTCTCTATAAGCTTCTGTGTATTGAATCAGTTTCCTGTTGACTGTGCTGTGGTTCTGCATGTTTCATACCTGCTGTTCATGATAGAAATTAAATCAATTATTGGCTCTTGTGGTCGCTGCTGATCGAAGGAAGATGCTGCCGGTGTACGATATCTGGAAACAGTGCTGCAGTTTAAACGTTGTCTCCCGGGGAGGAAATTTTAGTGCATGTGCACAACGACAAGTCCAACTCCAGTCCGAGTTTATACATGCAGGAATAATCGTACTATTATCCAGGTCCACATGTGCCTTGATGAATAATCACACTCCACACATTTTTTCTCAAGTGTAATAATCAAGTTTATGTTGCTAAACGTTTTGTCATTGTCTTCCCACAGGTGGTCAGAGTGGCACTGGTGACGAGAGGACCTCACTGGATAATGTGCATGTTGAAAAGGACGCCAGTAGCCTGTCCATATCTGAGATCAAGGTTAAACCGGAACCTGTGGCTCAGGGGAGTAAAGAGATCCGAGGGCAAGCAGATGAGCTGGGAGAAGAGTTGGCTGTGTTTGAGGGGAACAGTGGCCAGTGGAAGTCAACGAATCAAAACGAGGCAGGACGTAATGACTCTGATTTTTTGAAGTTAAGGCAGAACTCCATGTCATCTCTGCCTGAATCCTCCCTGGACCCTGGACTGGCCGTGCCCTGCAGCAGCTCCGGTGGGTTTCAGCCCAGCCCGTTCAGCCGAGGGTTGCTGGGTTACAGTCAGTATCGTAACTTGTACAACACGGCGCGAAGGCGGACGGTGAAGAGGCTGATGTTCAAGAAGGGCTTCATCTGTCCATACTGTGGCAAATGTTTTGAGCGTGCCGGACACCTCGAGAGACACAAAAGGATTCACACCGGCGAGAAGCCGTATCGATGTGAGATATGTGGCAGGCGCTTCAATCAGAAATGTAGCCTCAAGGAGCACATGAAGATCCATAGAAGAAGTAAGTGAAAACCTACCCTTAGACATGGAATAACTCTCTCTGCAGGCAAATTCGATTTGTTTTTTTCTCAGATCAGATATTTTCTAATATTATAATAATATTATTTATTATAATAAGTAACTTTATTTATCAATTGCTGACATTCCTGGTTAAAACCTGTGTTCTACTTTTTCAAGACACACTGCGTCCTTTATTGTTTTTTCGGCGGCTCTGTGTCTGTCTGTCTGTCTGTCTGTCTGTCTGTCTGTGTGCGTGCGTGTGTGTGTGCACTTCCATACTTGCTTGCAATATGAGCAACGGAGGCCGACAGAGGCTTGTTAGAATTTGTGATAGACACACACATCAGGCACATGTTTATGAATTTTGACCCTGACGGGGATTTGAACATGCGACCTTCTGAGACTGCTACACATATAGGCCGACGGAGGCTTGTTGCGTGAATGGGGTGTCTGCCATCTCTGATTGCCTTGTTACACATGATGTCAAAGTATTAAGAAATATAGCCAAGAGCTTATGAGCGTCTATACCAGGGGTGTCAAACTCATTATAGTTGAGGGGCCACATAACAGCCCAATTTTAACTCAAATGGGCCAGACCTGTAAAAATAACAGCATAATAACCCAACAACAAGTTTAATGAAGTATCTTTTTTTTTACAAAACACATTATGAACAACCTGAAATTCAAAAACATTTAGGTATCTGCAAATGAAAAATACAGTGTTCTTCACATATTCATCCTGCGGGGCCGGATTGGACCCTCTGACGGGCCGATTCTAGCCCACGGGCCGCACCTTTGACACCGCGGGTCTAATCTGTGCAGCTAAAAATTAAAATTAAAAAAAAGACTCCTTGCATGAAGTTCTGGGTCTCTGTCATACGCGTACAATTCATTCCCTAGTTTGTTTTTGTCTGTTTTATTACTCACCGTGATCTTATTGTTTACTGTATATCGATGCAGAACAAAACAAACATCTATGTCTTATTTTATTGCGAGTGATATTGTCACCGTCAGGAACATTTTCGCATGATTTCCTAACATCGTATATGAGCATGCATCTGGGTATACATGTCAACATGTATGTCTTTAGCCTTGAATGTGGCTGGTAATCATTCGTGATGACTTCTCTCTACTTTATACAGGTATTGAGCCCAGGCCAAATGAGGTGCAGGAAATCGAGGTGAAACGGATTCCTGAGTTAAATCTTTGTGCTGATACCCATCAGCCTGAGGAAGAGAGCCATGTCAGTGCTGAGAACAGCCTTTCCAAGGAGGAGGACATTCTCCCAACACCTTTGCAGGTCAAATCTGAGCCCATGGAGGAGAAAATAACACAAGCACCATTCCATGGCTTAAACGAGCAGGTGAGGGATGGAGGAGTAGACAACCTGAGTGAGAACTTTCCAGCTTTTGAGAGAGACAGCCAGCAGTGGATGCCCAGACTACAAGGACAAAACAACGCGGAGATGAGCGGCATAGACTATCTCAGCAGCTCGTCCCAGAACATGACATCCTTCCCTGGGATAGCTCAGTTGCTCCCACCGCCAGTCGAGGCCTCTTGTAGCACCTTCTCGTTTCCGGGGAAACCATACGGAGAGCTCGGCAACAGCATGATCTCGCAAACGCTCTACGGGTCTTTGGACACGCTCCTGATACAGAGCGAGGCGGGTTTACACGGCATGGCGGAGGCCTCGCTGAGTCACGCCCAGCCGAGGAGAGGCAGGCCTTCTCAGATGTTCAAACCAAAGAAAAGCTTCGTGTGCTCGTACTGCGGCAAGATCTTCGAGCGCGCCGGCCACCTCGAGAGACATCTGCGAATTCACACCGGGGAGAAACCGTACGGCTGCCATATCTGTGGGAGGTGCTTCAATCAGAAAAGTAGCCTCAAGGGCCACATGAGGACGCACAGAAATGGTAAGAGTTATCACCAGATCACAAGATCCATCATGTAGTTGATGATCCAATGCCCAAGTTGACCTCTTCAAGTTGCTTAATTTGTCCAAATCTTCATACTATGTACAAAATAAAAAACTACTGTTGTAGTCAACATCACATTAACCAAGACATGGACATAAAAATGGGTTTAAATATTGATTCACAAGTTACTGATGCTTTAAAATAATTTAGTTGGTTTATGATTATAAAAAAACCCATTTTAAATTGAATTCACTTGATCCAGGGTTACCTCATTTTAAATTCTAAAACAATAAATGATATTAAAGAAATATAAATATTTATTTAATAAATCCTATTCATTAGAATTAAATTTATTTTTGAATCGGGCCTCTGCATATTTACACTGTAAAATGTAATATGTTCTCTTTACGAAAAATTAAGGAACTGGTTGCTTTAAAAACGTAAGTAAATATAAATATTAGTTAAGATTTAGTTAAAATGACTTCAAATTATTACTATAAATCTCATGTTTATGTATTTTAGGCATGAATCAATGTGCTCGATAAGTAATGCATAAATTGTTCATAGTAATCACAAATATCACCATTATTTGAAGCCTCATTACAAAACGGACAATTTAAAACTTTTCTGTTTATTTTTATGACCTGCAGTATCCACAGGGCCCACCAGGGGGATAAAGCATCACTGCTTTGTACTGAAGGAATGTTGTTCTGCTCAGAGTTTTTCATAAAACTTCACCGTTGCTGTTGCTTTGTCTTTGTAAAGGGGAAACTGCAGATGTGCTGGAGCCTCATCACCTGATGTTTACGCTTCCTGACAATCACCCGCCGGAGAGCCTGACTGAGCCAAAGTCTGATCTGGCAGCTTTTAAGGAACAGTTACCGGGCAGGGAGGTACACGGTGGACAAGCGGTCATGGTGAAGGTGGAACCAAACGGGGAGGATTTCCCGACTCTAAGTCAGGCACGTCTCGACAACGGCACGACAGCACCAGACCAAAGAGAGCTGTGGACGTCTGGGATGGAGGGAGAGAGCGGCGACGCCATGGTACGAACTGTCCGGGTACTTTCCCACGACGTCAAGTATCACCTCAGTCCTGCAGCAGACGGCGAGCAGCAGGAGCAGCAGCAGCAGCAGCAGCAGCAGGAGCAGGGATACACGTGCACGTCACCAGGCAAGGACGTGCCTTTTCTACACGACCAGGAAAAGAAGGACATGATGCACGGCGGTCAGTATTCGGTGATGGCGATGCAAAGAAGCACAGACATGACTCTCACCTCCGAGTTCCAGGATCAACACATCACGCGGGAAGTGGTCGTGAGCGATTACGGCGCAGTCGGCCTTGACGCGAGCCGAGAGGGCGCCGCGTTTGAGTTCAACATGGCCGCCGCGACAGGAAACCGCGAGGACAGCTGCGGTGGTGACGCCACCAGACATAATTGCTTTATTTGTTCAGGTTGTGGGCAAAGCTTTGACAGTTTCAGTTTATTTCAGCGGCATCAGTGTCCAAATATCACTGAGCAAAGCTAAAACTCAATCACAGCACTGATAAATAATGATGAACACAGATCAGTGTGTATTTGGCCGATAGCTATTACAGATACCGATAATTATTATTATTTTTCTCTTCTGTGGTTGGAGCACAAAATCATCTTTATTAATAATAATACACATGGTACAAGAAAGGTACAACGTTCCCTGTATGTTAGTGCTTTGGTCGATGTGCTCCCTCTGCTGGTAATATTCCTAATTACACAGCATGTCAGGCCCGAGAAATTACACTCAAAGAAAGGAAAACAATTAGTTTGTTCTAAATACTTAACCAATTTAAAGACAATCTTCTATTATAACAAGCCTTTGTAGCCTCTTGTTCAGCTACTTATTCAATTAAAAGATATGTATTTTAGTCAAGGTCGTCTGATGTTGGCTAACACTGATTTATGATGCCAATTTTCTTTTTTATTGATAATTTTTTCCCCTCGTCCATTCTAATCTTAGTAACTTTATACATGATACACAGAATTGTTTGACTTCTACATATATATTTTGTATATAAAGCTTTATATTTTCAAATTAACGTATGAACTAAATATTAAACACAGGAAACGGGTGTCAAATATTAGGGGTGGGAATTGCCAGAGATGCCACGATACGATGTTATCCTGATATTTAAGTATCTGAAATCGATACTCACAACAGGACTGAAACATCAGTTTTTTTAATGCTAATCCACAAAAAGTTGAATGCCTATTTGTAAAATCAGTTAAAAATTAATGTACTACATTAATACATAATTATTGGCCGAGAATACAGTTAACCGTAAGCCGATCATTAAAAATGGTAAAAAATCGTCCCGAGTATTCAAGTCTACTTCAATTTGTCGGTTCCCAGAGCCCAGATAAACATTAGTGTCTGTATCAGTGAATGTTGCTTTACTTGTTTCAAGTAAAGACAAAAGTTTGTTTAGTTTTTGTCCCATTTTATTTTACATAACATGTTTTGCTGCTACTTTGACCTGCTTTTTTCATCTCCTCTGTACAAGAAAGAAAGAAAGAAAGAAAAGACAAAAAGGAAAAAACCATTGTCCTAACTCTTGACTTGAAAAATGGTCTTTAGCCAGACAGACAGTTTATTTATTGACCGAACTGTAATCAAGATAAGTTTTGATAAAGCTTTGTAAACCACACCAATGTCTGTGGATTCACATTCACTGCCCTGTTTTGTAAAATTGTTTTATTCTGAGGGTGGTGCAGTGAAAGTACACAGTATTACAGTATTTTTAAGTTGTTACCAAATTGTAGTATTCAGATATTTTGACGGTGTGACCTTTATTTTGAGTCGAGCCAAATCAAACCTGTTCGTGTACGACAATGTTTTCCCAGTACCTCAAATTACTGCTGCCTTCAAAGCTGCTTGTAAATACTGTACGTCGTCAAAACTTTAGCACAGTATTCAAATTTTAAATTAGTGTCACTAAATTTGACAAGTAGCTGAGAATTTAGAGAATGAAAGCGACAGAGTTTAAAGGGATAGTTTGGTGTTTAATGTGTGAACTCAAACAGATTCAACCACGTGACAAACAGCTCAGCTAATAGATATCTTGATATCTTCAGAATATACTTGCTGCTTTTTCCTCTGTAAACTTCTCACACAAGATTCCATTGAGAAAATCATCGTTTTTAGCTTGCAGGGAAACCGGAGCTGCTGTTCTACTGCTGCCTCTTTTTTGTAAATGTGTGTCACTTTGATAATTTGAACAAATTATATCTAACACCAAAGTCACAAAATAACACATTTGAAGTTACTGATGGAGGCAGATGTGGATCAGCAACTCCTGACTGCCTTGATATAAAATCACTGATTTTCTCTATGGACTTCGGTGCAGAGGGGTGAATCTGTTTCCTTGTGTCCGTGCATGGAAAAAAAAAACCTGAACTATGCCTTTAAAAGCTCATTTTATGTTATGTTATGTTGTTTCCTCTGAATATTATTTATTTTTTGGAGAAATGTGTTTTTTTTTGTACCATGTCATCGGTTAATAACAACGGTTACTGTCGGATAAGAAAGTGTTAATCATCGGAAAAGTGTGTGTCTGTGTGAAAAGTCATTTAAAGTAAGAGTAGTAAGAGTAAATTGTTCATGTTTCTGTCGCAGCTGTTCAGGTTGGTCGTCTCGTCGGTGACTGACATGAAGAGGTCATTGAAAAAGAAACGTGACAAACAAAATACTCATGTTAATCCGTCTGGAGAGCATCTGTCAGCGGCTGATAGAGTTACACAAATACACTCAATGTGCCTACATTTTTCACACGGGAATAAAATCCCTAATCGTGCCACTGCAGAGTTATTGACTCTGTTATTTCTTTTCAAAACATCAGAATTATCTTATTTATATATATATATATATATATGCTTTTTTCCCCAATTTGCTTTGATTAGGTGGATGGACAGCCTTCAAGGGAGGTGAGGGAGATTGTTGTCCGTGTTGCACAACATTTCGTTGTTTGTCTTTTTGCATTTTTAAATAAATTAAAATGAACTGGATTTTGGAGTGGTGTAATGTTATTGATTTTTTATATTGATGAGTGTAGATAAATGTATGAATGTTAAATATGTAGTGTACACGGTTATAGTAGTTTGGGATTTTTCATGAGTTTTAGTTTTGACTGTTTTTAAACTCTCTTTGAGTTCGATTTTTCTTTGGTAGGTTTGCTAGTTTTTATTTGTTTTTATTTTTATAAATGCTTAGTTTTATGTATATATATATGTGTGTATATATATATATATATATATATATATATATATATATATATATATACATATATGTATATGTATGCTTCTTCTCTAATTGTCTCTGCATTTTTTCCCTTTTAGAAATCGTTTTGATTCTGGAATTGATGCACATCCAATCCATTGTCAAGGTCCAGTGTGTAAGAATTAGTGGCATCTAATGGTGAGATTTAAAACTGTAACAAATGGAGGACTTCTCTCAACACTTCAGTTTTTACGGTAACTACGGTGGCCCGCTCATACCAAAGAGAATGTTGATGTTCTTCACTTATGAGTTAAGCTTCCATTTCACAACATGAAATGCACACTCAGTGCAGTGGCCTTTGTAAAGTAAGACTATTGCTTTTATAAAATACTTTTTCCAAGTCCACAAAACATGCAGATTTGGGGATTAGGCAAATTGGACATTCAAAATTGGCCGTAGGTGTGAGTGTGAGAGTGAATGTTTTGTTTGTCTCTATGTGTCCTTGTGATGGACTGGCGACCTGTCCAGGATGTGAGTGATGGCACATATCAGTGTCCTTGAGTTAAAAAAAGCAGCGAAACGTAATGAATTTAAATTGAGACTTTAGTTGGAGTGAAAACACAGCTGAGAGCAGCCCAGTGTGTGTCTGTGTGAGAGAAAGTGGCCTCTGCTCGGTCCTGTCATGTTGTACAACGGCTGTTTTATTTGATCGCGTTCATGTGTTACTACACAGTAAATCCAGCCTCTTAAACATATTAAATAACTTAAACAAGTGACATGATTGAATGAATGAATGAATGAATGCATTTTTCAATTTAACTTCAGTAAACCATACTTCCCTTTGAATATGAAAGTTTAAAATAAATCTGTGATCTCAGTGCACTCTAAGGTTAAAACGTGTCTGGTTCGGTGTAAATAACGACTTTATTGATACAGAGGTCTACCAAGGGCCAGAAGTCTAGAGGGGAGCCCCAAAATGTTTTTGGCATGACCCCCCTTCCTGTTTGCACCCACTCTTGAACAAATAGGGCGGTCCTTATGCATCTGTGTCCAGGAGGACAGTCGTTTATAATCTGTCTGTATTAATACAATTGTTAATGTAACATTATAGTGGGACATTTGTGTCAATAATTGTCAAGCACAGGTGACTCTGTGTGGTTGGAGCCCCCCCCCCCCAAAAAAAAAAACCAAAACAAATTCTGCTCAGGGCCCCATAAATGCTTGGGCCGGCACTGCTCTGCTCTAAACACAGGATATAAAGGAAATAAAAAAAATAAACCTCAAATTCTCAGCATGACTCTTTAAGACTGTGCATTTGTTATAATATAATATAATATAATTAACTGTGAAGCTAATGTATTACTTTGTCTTTTTTTAAATTAAATTAAATTAAATTAAATTAAATTAAATTAAATTAAATTAAATTAAATTTTATTAAATTTAATTGACTGCTTTGTCAAAAATAAGTGTTGAAAATTGTCATTGGCGTCTGATGTTACAAAGTAAAAGTAAGTCACTTTGTGTCTTTAGCTCTGCTGCATTCTCCTCTCTGTGTTTCCACTGCGCCTCTACTTCCGTACTTACGGTAGATCCCTCCGCCACACGGAAGAAAGGTTCCTGTTAGCCTTAGCTGAAAACACAGATGTTACGTTCTCTAGTGCGTCTGCTCTTTTTGCACTTAAAACAAAACCACAGCGTGGAAGGGCCTCACTATTTACACGTTTACCGTCACACATTAGTCACCATTCATGAACATGGCGACGTGCGTGCCCTTCCAAACGCAGTTATCCTCAATAATGGAGGTCCTGGTGAAGGCAGCAGTGGCAGAGATCTCCAAACTAGTCGATGACAAATGTGCGTTTCTGCATCTGGACATAAACAGAAAGCAAAGCGAGATCGAGATGCTCAAGAGGAAACTGTTGACGATGGAGAACAAAAATGCGCAGCTGCAGCGCGGCTTTGGTAAGAACACGCACACACACACACATCATCATCTCATTTAGCGTCATAATTAACGAGTTCACTCCATGTTTCATTAAAGTACCAAAACAATGAAGCAACACAACCTTCAATCATGTTCAGTAGAACGCCACCACTCTTTAAATGACATGTAATTTGATCCAAATCTGTAAAATAACATTGAACTACATCTGTTTTCATATATTTCTCTTTTTTTTAGAAAACTACATGGACAGAGGAACCGATGTAGGAACCAACTGTCCACATTCCACAGGGAATATTAAGGTTGGTGTCATTTTCATTAATTAAAGAAGTAAAAAATATGGTAATGACGTTATTATGTGTTATACCTGAATGTGATTGTCCAAGGGCCCTTAGAGCCAAACCATCACTCTACACTATAACTGAAAGCCCTTAAAGATGCTGTTCATGCACAAGCTAGCTTTTGTTTTCATTTCATTTAAAAGGGGATTTTATTTCTCCACTAAATGTCTGGAAATGAGGGTCTGTTTACATACATGACACACACTGGGATTGAGATTGAGATTATGTGTGTTCACACCACCAGGAGTAAAATCCTGAGTGACCTTTTCTCACAAATATTCATAAGAAAAAGGGAAAATGTCCAGAATGTCTTGTGGTCTTTGTCCTGAAGTCAGCTTCACAGGCAGGGAGGATGTGTTTAGTCATGTCTCCAGTCACAGAGACGAACAGGAACGGGTGTTTATTCAGTTTTTGTGGCCCTTGATGGACTCGCTCCTGTTTTTAAACCCACTGGACTCGCTATTGTGTCTGTCAGTGAAGCTGCTGATCTGACACATGCTTATAATTGTCTCCATCATTTGAAACGATAGATATTCTAAATTTAAAAAAGCATAAAACCTAGTATGACTATCAGACTGCTGCATGTGTTCATGTGTGTGGCATAAACGCGAGTGTTTGTGTCTTCTCGATGTGTTTTAAGGTTTTTTGTTTTGTTTTTGTAAGACGATGATTTGGTGTTTACAGCTTGTGTTGCTCTGCACTGGCCAGAAATTCAAATCTTTCAGATTCAATTCAAACCTCTCAATGTACAGTTTCCAGAGATTGAAGACGCAGCGGTTTCTTTTACAATTAAAGAAGAGAGTCCAGATGAACCGCTATGGATCAGCGAGGCTACTGGACCCATTGGTAAGTTTAATGCAGAATTCAATTATTATTATAACAATAATAATAATAATGACACTGCTTTTTCTGAATTCATCCCCCGACTCCTGCTGTCTGCAGGTGGTTCTGTGCAGTACCCTCATCCAGCTAATGCTCCAGGAAGCCAGCACGTTGAGGAGGACTGTCAGTTAGCTCACCCAGAGGTCGTGAGGCTAAAAACCGCAGAGTTTGGTGACATGTACAACTCTGGTCAACATACAGGAGAAGTTAGTGGTCTTCATTTCACCATCAAGACTGAGAAAGAGGAGAACCGGTCCGGGTTCAGTCAGGATGGATGCCAGCACAACGCGGGGAAGCAACTTGCTGCCGAGTTTTCCATGGAAGAAAGAGAGAATCAACTGTGGTCGTCCATAATCGAAGGTAACGACATTGACACTGGTTTTCCTGACTTTTCTAGTATGGTGGAGGAATACTCCACCGCGTTCCCAGAGCATTCAGACAATAACGTGGCCTCTAGTACTAACAAGTCCACTAGTGTCCCGCAGTCGTCCTCTCAGAGGACGTGCAACGGGATCTACGGCAGCGAGTTTCAGAAGGACGCTCCACAGTCGTCCAGTTTTCAGAGCCGACCTCAGGGTGACCTTTCACAGCAGGACAGGCCGAAGGAGCAAATGTTCCCACAGAGAAACATGTCGCAGGTTGCACACCTGAGGCAGCCTGATGAGCACCAGGAGAGGGACAACACGGCTGGGGACAGACCGGTCGTAACTCAATCACACAATACTTTCACACCAGGCAGCTTCCACACTCACCCTCCTCACAAACCTTTTCACGGCACGGCGCGCGGCTACGTTTGCCTGCAGTGCGGAAAGACGTTCGGCCGCCTGCATCAGTTCAAGCTGCACCAGCAGAGCCACAAGAGGAAGCGGTCGTTCTGGTGCACGGTGTGCGGGAAGAGCTTCCAGTGCTCCTCCCACCTCAGCATACACCACCGCACGCACACGGGCGAGAAGCCGTACGGCTGCGGTCAGTGCGGGAAGAGGTTCACGCAGCAGAGCAGCCTGAGGGTTCACCAGCGCACGCACAGCGGCGAGCGTCCGTACAGCTGCGCGCAGTGCGGCAAAACCTTCATCCTGATGCACCATTTGAAACGTCACAGAATCATTCACACCTACAGCTGAGCGCGGCGTCGCTCAGGTGAAAGGACACCAATGACCGTTGAAATGAAAATTGGAAAACAACCAATGAACAGCGACTTTCTTTGATCCGTGACCGTGTGACGTTGCTCACTGACTTTCAATTTTAATGCATATTTTACTATGCAAAGTCCATCTGGATGGATTTTAATATTTAATCTTTTTTTTTGTTTTTTTAAGAATATGAAACTTAAATAACCCTTTAAATCAAGTTCACACTTGTCTGCATTTTTTAAGAGTGGGGATAAGAAACTCAAATTTGTTATTTTTCCCTTAAAACTTAGTGAATCAATGCAGAAAAATCAATAATCAGACATTTTTAAAAAAGCACCTCAGCTGTTTTTCCTCTATCTTTCACTCACACTGATGTGATGGTAAAGTCTTGTACCTAAATGCACGTGTGTGTGTGTGTGTACGTGCACAAGTCTACATTTCATCATCCGCCCAGACTGTATGTATCGGCTGTGCATGTTAACTGAAGCACGACACTTTACAATCCAGTCTTGTTTTGGTCAAAAAAGACGATTAAGGCGATTTTTAAAAGCGAGTTTGACCCTGACTTTCAAAAGAATGAGCAGAGAGCTATAAATAATGTTTAAATGAATGAACTGAGGACTCAGCTGATCGCTGCAGTGTGGTTTCCTCTGTGCTCCATTTCATAAGGAAGGAATTTTGTTGTTCTCATTCACTCATCTCCTCCCGCTTTCTTCTCCACGTGAGGGTCACCCTAACCCTAATCCTAACCACAAATCTGCATGTTTTTGGACAAGGGAAGCGTAGAAATCCCACGCACACATGCAAACTCTGTGCAGAAATAGGCTCTCGTTCTGACCGCGTCACGAACCCAGGTCTTCTTGCTGCAAAGGCAAGAGTGCTCACATCGAAACAAAGAGCCCTATTACTGCTAGACTGAGTTTAATTCTGCCTCAATTCATATCAAATATGTACCAAATATGTTAAAGAACGTAACATAATCTCATCTGTAATCCAGCCTACAGATTCCCGCCCCTAGTGTTTTTTTAAGATCATGCTTCCAAACCTAAATAATCAAAGTGTACAATGTGGACTCATGACTTTCCTGCAGACACAGGCCACAGTTTGTTGAATCTTCTAATGTGGAAATGAGCATTATTTCATATCCGCGTTGAAACTACAAGCACAGGATGCTCCTCGTCATCATCATAGTTCCTCTTTACAGTCAGATTATTTTAAAGTACCTCTCAGGTTTTTTGGTTTCATGTCAATATTGTTGCCTGTCTTAAGTTTAATTTTCTATTTAAATTCTACCCCAAAGTCCTTTTGCTCTTTGTAATGATTTATATTAAAAAATGTTAAAACCAGATAATGAATTTATTATTATTATTATCATTATTATTATTATTATTATTATTATCATTATTATTGTTATTATTATTATTATTATTTATCTGTGACAAACTAAGGTGTACTGTACACAGACCTGGGTCATTTTCTTCAGTCACAATTAGGGCTGAACAATAAACTTAAATTTGATCGAAATCACAATCATTGCAATATTTGTTAAAGCCAAAATGTGAGTCAAAATCTCATTTTAGATGAATTATTGTCTCGGTCTTTACACGTCTTATTCTGCAGACTGAAGAGGACATCTTTGTTTCTCACAGATCTGCACAAATATTGCATTTTAAATGTGTTTTTCGAATGAGAATCATATCATATCGCGATTACAATTCCTGTCAAAATAATCGCAATTACAAATTTATTCAAAAATCGCTCAGCCCTAATCGCAGTATAGCAGTAGTTCAATATACTTTACATACATGTACATGTCAATATAATGTCTCTGCTGAAACCTTTTTAATGATCTGATATTTATGGCATTAACTGTCAATGAAAGTAATAAGTGTGATTATCTTTTTTTTTTTAAACAAATACACAAATGAAATTTTGAAGGCGGTGGATCTGGTGAATTTTTCTTATAAAATTAGATTTGACCCCTTATTTCACAGATGAACTATTTTTCTCTGCGGCGTCATTTCACCCCTGCAGCTTTGTCCACCAGAGGGTAGTGCGACTCATCTTTTTGAATCACGAAGGTGCAACGAGGAAATGATTACACACGTCTTGTGTGTGGTCGCATGAACAGGAAGACAACCATTTAAAGTTCCTGTTTACTTGTGCGTGAAACACCTCACTGTGTCTCCTCTTCCGTGGTTCTTGTGGTTCTGATTCTTCTCTCGGTCGCTGTTTCCTTTGCCCCGAGAAACCGCGTGAAACTGCCTGTAAAATCCTTTCATTTTCATAATGAAAAGGTTGTCGAGCACCTCCGGCTGTGTTGCTCTCGCCCCTGTATTTTTTAAAATATTTGCAGTGCGTGAGATTTCCCTGATGTTTTGACACATCAACATTAGTTTGATGTTGAAACAGTTGGGACAGGTAGAAGAGAACAGTATAAACACTTGGCTGCTGCTCTGGAACAGTGTGACTCACATGCATTTACATGTACTGTAAATGACAGATTATGTAGGTATTCTCTGACGTGCAGATGTGGCATAACACGGGGCCTGCACGCACGTTTTTTGCCTGTTTTCTTTTGGTTATGGATTTATTTAAACTGAAATGTTCATGCAGATAGTGGAAGTAAAGGGATAGTTCAGAAGGATAGTAATCGTGACAGTGAAAATGTACTTGTACTGTAAGGATTGTTAAAAATACTTTACTTTACAAGGTTCTGCGTCAGTCTGGAGATCCACACGCGTGTACTCAATCTCACATTTCTTACCAGGAGTTCCCCCCATTTGCCCGTCCTTATATATTCTTTGCCAGTGGGGACAAACATAAGGAAAAAGAGATTTTAGCTGTTAAAATCTATGCCTGCCTGGGTCTGCAATGCTTTATCTCTTTCTGCAAAGTGAACGTTGTAAACCGCTCAATCTCCAGCACCAAAGTCCACAGAGGAAATCATTCAAAACGCCAAAGTCAGCAGTGGATCAACGACTCCCGTGTGCTGTGGTGTTAAAATCACTCATTTTCTCTATGGACTTTGGTGCAGAGGAGTGATCCGTTTACAGAGGGACACATAAAACCCAAACCACCCCTTTCAACGCTGTTGACGTCAAACCTCGGACACTGTTTAGGTTCCTACAAAGCAGTGATTGTTTATTATTTATGTATTTCTTTAAATTATAGGATACAATGTGATGATCCTGGTTGTAGAGAAACGTGTACACGTGTACATGGAGACTTTAGCTGAAGCAAATGCAAACACGCCCTCTATCTAATATCCTTAAAATAGAAGGGTTAAAGATCTACGTGCGAGTCCAGCCATAAATCTAACTTGCATAACCAGAATAGGAACCCATCATTCAGTCCTTCCACTGCAGTGAATCAGTATATTTGTGCAGAAAAACCTGGAAGTGTTCACGACCTGCAGGCGACAGAGCGCTCATAAAAATTCTCACAACCTTGTATGGCCAGAAACGGTGATCCCTGGCGTCATGGAATGTTGTTTTTTTTTGGAGGTGGAGGAAGAAGATGGGGACACAGTGTGGATATATTTAGTGGAAATAAGTAGGAACAGACTGAGTGAAGCCTGGAGAGGGCAGGGAGTAGAGAAAGGATAAGCGACTGATACAGCGAAGGACAAACAGAGAGAAGAGAACGTTGTTTCCTAGAGAAACTACACCATGTGTTACCTGTATTTACATTCCTCC
The DNA here is from genome assembly GCF_958295425.1 of Solea solea. Taxonomy (NCBI): domain Eukaryota; kingdom Metazoa; phylum Chordata; class Actinopteri; order Pleuronectiformes; family Soleidae; genus Solea; species Solea solea. The sequence continues at coordinate 3,833,584 of NC_081134.1, read as the reverse complement.
GTCTGTGCAGTTGATATGAAAAGTGCAGAAGGCCCGGCAATCACAGGCTAATTCACCAAAACTACGTCGTCCACGGCGACAATATTGTCACAACACGGCGATACAGCTGTGCGTGTGTGTGTGCGTGTGTGAACAGGTGGCGATTAAACTCAAGGCCACTTATTTAGTACACGTGTTCAACTGGTTCATACAAACCTCTCATCAGCCAATCACACGACGGCAACTCAACATGTAAAGACGCGTAAACGCAGCGGAGACGACCTGATGAAGTTCAGACCGAGCGTCAGGATTAGGAAGAAAGTGTATTTACCGTAAGTGTCTTTGAACGTGGCAGAGTCTCTAGAGCGGTGGTTCTCAAACTGTGGTACGTGTGCCACCAGTGGTACACGGGCTTCCTCTGGTGGTACTTGGAGGAAAATCAGAAATACTGTTCTAACCACAGACTGCAGTGTGTAGAAAATGAACTAAAATACCAAAGGTCTGACTGGGAATAAATCTGCCCCCTGTGGAAAGTGCTTGACCTAAATTTGCACCGCTATGATTTAACGTTGGTGATAATGGTGTTACTTTGAGAGCTCAGTATTTTCTCAGGTGGTACTTGGTCTATAAGAGTTCACACAGAACAGTCCTGAGAAGAGCAAGTGTGCAGTGAGCAGCAGTTCTCAGAGGAGAATGACGGACAAGCAACTGTAACTCAAATAACCGTTAATTACAACTTGGGACTGGAAGATACCACTTTTCTTCTCTGTCCCATATACCGATATCACAAACTCAAGTATCTACCAATAGTATTATTTGTGCCGAGTCATTTCAAAGACATAATTCCGACATCATGGGAGCCCATGACACAGTAGAAGAGATTCAGGCTCGTAACTGGAGGATCACTGGTTCAAATCCTGGGACATGTAAACGGCTGGGGTGCACCTGAGCAAGGCACCCAACCACCACTGCCTGTGTGTGTTGTTAAATGGAGAAGACAATGAGAAATGAAAACGCTTAAAGCTGCTGATGGCGATGTTGTGTTTTGTCAAATGTCCTGGCCGTTGCTGCCACTAGAGGTCGTAAGGTCGCTGGGTCATCTAGCTTGTATTTTCTGCCCTCTCTGTTGAAGCATCTATAGAAAGCAGGACTTTATTGTTGCACTGAAATAGAGAAGTGGAGATCTGGGACAATGGAAGCTGGGGTTTTTTCTGCCTCCACTGCTGATTTTTTTTTACTCATTCATGCACAAAACAGTATTTAGTGTTGTGATGTTTATGTTCTTGCAGTAACACCTGAATGTGTTACGCAACAACCACTTTAAATTCTCAAGGCTGTCGGACCTTTTTACTCTGGTGCCGCAGGCAAAACCTGCAGCTCCCACAGGCGTTTGAGTGCGGTGAATTTGAGCCTCCTGACAGCAAACTTGTAAACTAATGTCTCCGGCTCATGTTGTCATGTTTACAGCCTGCAGTGTCTCTCTGAAAGCACCTGAAACTATGGGATATTTTCATACACATTATGTTTTTAACCACCATGTTTCTATTGCCGTAGCTGACGTATGTTACACTCGCGGTTTCATGCAGCCGCGCACACACAAACAAACAAGTGACTTGTGACTTGTAAAGCAGTTGTTTTCAGTGTAACTGAATCATTAGAATCAGTTCATTTAAAATATTTGTTCAGTACTTCGAGCCAGTGGAAACACGCCATTAGAGTCTGGTGGATTTAAAACAAATCTATACATTTCTTAGACGTTTTTCAGCCTAATATTTGAAATGTAGGCCTAATGTCAGTATTATTGACATTTTAGGCTCTGTACTTTTATTTATCTTCATTTTATTCATGTTAATTTTATGTTTTTCATAAACAATTCAGTTGTATGGGACCATGAAGCAGTTCTTACATTGTATGAGTAATACAGTGGTTTGTTTTTTTTTCGTATTTAAATACAAATGCAATATCTGGGAAATCTCTTCATCTTCTATAGTCATACGACTTGACTTGTAAACTGCTTGATTTAAGTCAGGGACTCGACTACAGAACACACACATGATCTTTCCTTTTAAAATGAGACACACAAAGAAAAAGAAAAAGTTTTCAATTTGAGTCTTTTTTTATTGTAAAAGTAGATCCATAGTTTGTGCAGTTTTCCCTTTAAAGTAACTCTAAAAGCACAAGCAGCCCCTGTCACTCAGATTTGAATCAAATCTACACTTTGGTAAATATCCCACACAACACAATCATCCCTTTTTCCAACCATGTCCGTCAGACACTTGCTATAATATCACAAAAACAAATAAAACCTTACTTAAATACATTTAGTTAAATATTTAATAATATTTTACACCTTTGTTTTTTTTTTTGCTCACAATCTTTCAGCGATCTTACGTTGGTTCTCTGTGTTTAAGAAAAAATTGGAAACACCTATCGTGTTAACGGTCCAGGGAGTGTAAGAGAGATGAAAGAATAAATATTTGACATTATTAAGACAACAGTGAGTGAAGAGTTCACCGAAACACAATAATAACACAGTATAAAATGCCCCTGCAGGAATTTGGTCATATTTAAGCGCCGTCTGTAAATCTCAAAGATTATTCTCATAGAGGAATGTTTGGAAAAAAGTGGACCAGTTCTAGTATTTTAAGATTTGTAACGTTACAATTTAAGTCATATTGTAGTGCTCGTAGTGATTTTTCACGTTACACAAAGCAAAAACAGACGATTGGAATGGTGACTTAGTAAGTTGATAATCAAAGTGCGCTGCTTTTCATTCTCAATAAATAAAAGTAGATTTTGTTGCTGATTTGTAAAATACAGCCCGGCCAATATTAAATATATAAATATAGTGCACAGGTGTCCGCCCTGGTCTTGGTTAGTGTGGTCGTCTTCACTACAACACTAAATATATATATATATATACCTTTTGCTAAGAAACTAGCAGTAACTTATAACTTTTTCTTTTTTTTTGCAAAACAAAACAAACACTTTAAAACGAGTCTTCTTGCAGAAATGCCGGGATAACGCCAGCGAAAGCCAGTCGCAGGTTCAGTTGTTGTTGTGCTCCAGCCGAGCCACCATGGTGGACACCAGCTTCTCCAGCTGCTTGGCTCTCAGCTTGCCCGTCTCCAGCACCTCCTCGTGGTTGGCCCTCTCCTGGCTGTCGTAGTCCATCACGGCTCGGTTGCTGATGAGCGACAGGGCGAAGCAGCGAATGCCGGCGTGGCGGGCGACGATCACCTCGTGCACCGTGCTCATCCCTGCAGAGACGGAGAGAGACGCCGCGGTGAGTGTCGGGGAGTTCACGAGAGGGTTTGTGTTCATTTATAAAACATTTTTTCAGTTGGATGTTTGATAATAATGAATGCCTTACGATATAAATATAAAATGACATTGTTTTTTTCAGTTCATCCGTACTGCATAATCCTCTCCTTTGATCTTTACATTTAGGAAGTGAACTAACACAACTGATACAAGTGGTATGATGACTTTGATGTTTTTGTGCATTTTCCCAAAAGATGTTAGTGGATAAGGACGGGTTGGGATTTTCTTTTCCACTGTTTTGTGTCTTAACTGTCGATTTTAACACGGGGTGGATAGTTGGAGAGTTTATATAACGAAAACACGTTACTGCGCGTTACCGTGCACCGATTTCACAAAAGCCAGCCGTCAGGGATCCAGCTATGTCACAGAAAGCGTTGAAATTTGACTTCAGTGCAGTTCCGGAAGGCTCAATAATCTTCTCCTAAAACTATGGTAAAATCTCAAAGACTAATGATGGAAAGTTGATGAAATCAGTGTGGAAACATTGGGAAACTCTGTTCTATCATGTTCAAAAACAATGTTCTTTTCATTTTATTTGTGTTTTTCTTGTATATTCTTATATATACACAGTATATATACATACATATATATGTATATATGTATGTATATATATAAAATCCTTTTGGATTGATTTTTTTTGTACCACAGACGGGCAAGGAACCATTTATGGTATCTTTATGGACCTTGATTATGAAAATACAAAATTTAGAAAATTAACAAAAGGAAAAAAGTCCAAAGTTACGTTTTTTACCCAGTGGTTTTATCCAGTGTTATGCCACACTGTTGATGTAATATTTTAGTGGTAAGAGGAAGTACAAGGGTGACGACGCCTAAGAATGACATCACTGTCCCCTCTCACGATCACTATAATCATTTAAAAACTCACCAACAGCGTCAGCGCCCAGCGTGTGCAGCATGCGACACTCGGCGATGGTTTCGAAGGAGGGGCCTCCGAGGACGACGTACACGCCCTCGCGCACGAAGTCGCCAAAGTGCAGCTCTTCCGCCACATCGTGTGCCATCTGACGCAGCTCGCGGTCATAGGCGTCGGACATACAGGGGAAGCGAAGGCCAAACCTGAAGGGAGGAGGAGGAGGAGGAGGAGGAGGAGGTCGGTGATGATTCAACTTCAGACAACAGTAAGAATCCACACAGGAAATACTCGGCAGCGTTAATGCAACACACTGGGTGCATTTGTCAATGCATTCCAACAAATGATGCTTTGAAATTTCTTTCGAATCACTACGCCCTCTGAGGGAAAAGCAACTTAGCAAATAGACATTTTATACTATATAAACATTACTTATATGAATTGACGTTCTCTGAGACGAGGCACCGTGTTAGTGTGGCTGTTTTTAATTTCTCTCCTCAAGGAACAACGGCCGCTTTTGTGGGCACCAGCGTCGGATGATTCAGGGCCAGAGTTTGGTGTAGGAGACGGCGGAAAATGCACATATTTCACTGCATGTGGGGGGAGTGCACAGTGCACAGTGAAGCCAACTGTGTGCTTGCTGGAAAAATATACAACACAAAGCTCCTGATCAGGTTCTCCTGATGGGCAAACTCAAATTGAAATGACTTGATGAACCAAGATCCTTTTTTAAAAACTCCCTGTGTATCACGACTGTCTGACACTCTGGAGCAAAGAATTTCACCTTATTTTGAGCCTTAAAAAAACACCGTATTACTTTTTTTCCCACTTAAAATTCTGCATTTTTAATTCCCATTGTGAACTTGACCAAATCCCCACTACTTGTTGTTAATTGGACACTCTAAATTGACCCCACGGCCACTTCCAGTGTCTACTCCGAGTGCCGGTCCCAAGCTCATTCTCAGGAAGGACATTAACAGTAAAAAAATCTCTGTAAACTAAAAATATTGCGATATTTCCTACTGTACTGCTTCTTTGGAGGACTGTATCGTCTTGAAACTATTCTTTATGTTTGTTTGTATGGTTTTAAAAACGTAGCAGTGTGGACGCAGCTTAATAATAGTCAGTGACTCAAACAGAGGGCAGTTAAAAACACTGAGAAGTCATCACACGTCTGCTTTAATCCTGTTTCTTTAAAAAAATCTGTCTATGTGCAGCCCATCATGCATCTCTGCTACCCACCTTTCATCATTGGGTCCAACCAGGGGGTTGGATCCAGCGAAGCCCGGCATGTTGATGTGGTCTTTGATGATCATGACGTCTCCCACTTTGTAGTCCTGGTTGAGGCCTCCGGCCGCGTTGGTCAGGATCATTGTCTCCACACCCAACAGCTTGAAGACGCGCATGGGCAGCGTGATCTGTGAGAGCACCACGTACATTCACTTTAGCCTTTTTATTGAAGGACAAATACGAGGGGAACGTGTATCTGTGGAATCTTGCTGTGTGGACTTTACATGTTCTTCATGTATGTGGTGTGTGTGTGTGAGTTTTTACACATGCAGGTTTGTGTTTAACTGGAGACTGAATTGAATGGGTGTGATATGTCCAGGGTGTAGCCTCCCTCTCACATGGTTTAGATGATGCAGGGATAGATTGATTGATAGATAGATAAGAGAGCCAGATAGATACAACTGTGTTTCTACACTGAAGCCTCGTTCACTTTTGCACTATGCAGTTCTAGCACCACTCAGCTCGGCTCGGCACGGCACGACTCTAGTATGTTCGGTATCAGGTACGTCGTTTTCCATCACTATAATACATCCTCAATGTGTGCGGGGTCGTCCTGCCACTGCTGCTGCCACGTGGTTTTATACGCGACACAAACTAGTGACGAACAAAGCAGAGTTCTTCTCGCTGTACTGAATCATTCCAATCAGTAAATTAAAAAGATCAGTCTATTAGATATATTTCTATTTTAGTATCGGCTCAGCCCGCTTTTAGATGTACTCTATCACATGACCATTCAGGTGCACTGGGCATGCACGTGCAGGTATAGGCAGGAAGTTGACTGTCTACTCTGCAGTGAGTAATACCAAAGAAAAACAACAATGAGACTGTTGACGAGGTGAATCTGAAGGAAACAATCAACTGAGCTTTCTGTGCACAGCTGATAGTCGAGTTGCGGTGTCATTGTTTCAAGTGGTCTCCATTTTTAGCTTTTTGCCAGACTGAAAAGTAGTTTTTTAAATAAAAAGGGAGCCAGGGTTTTCTCAATTTTTTTGGGGCATTAAACTGAGTGAAAGTGTGTGAATGACAGGCTTATCCGGGGCAGAATATATTACTTTTTACACAAAAAACAAGAGTTGTGCATCCCATAATAACTGTGTAATTAGCTGTGGCTTTGATGTTACTGACTGATGAAAGCTCTCAAACTCTGCTCACCTTCTGGATGGGGTAGCCCTCGTACAGGTGGAACCTGCCCTGCATGCACACACACGGCTTCCCTTTTAGTGTTCCAAACACCAGCTGGCCGGCATGACCATGCACTGTAACACACACACACACACACACACACACCACACACTCGTTGTTAAACACTCAGTGCAGCGAGCTATAACTCACAAGCATGCACACACACACACACACGAATTAACAACTGTAAGAACTCTGGGCTGCACGTACCTGTGCTTTGGGGGAAGTTGGGGATTTGACTGTACTTGAAGATCTCTGGGTCCTTGAGCATCTCAGCCAATCCCCCCAGACCTGATCCGCACACGATTCCCACAGTCGGCCGGACTTGTGTGTTGGTGAGCAGCCAATCAGCTGCGGCGCGACACTCGTCATAGCTGTCACTGAAAGAGTCAGAAAAACAAAGATTTTGTTAAAACCAGGCCTGGATCAGAGGCTGTGAGGCAGTTCATCTTCAAGACATGGGCTGTGCGTCTTTTTCTTACTTTTACTTAGTTTATTCTTCAACTACAGTATATACTTTTTGAAATTTGGGCTGGGTGATATGGCTAAAACATTATCACTATATAGTAAAGTTTTGAATCCGTTGTTATGCGATAATTATCCCCCTGATTTACTTATCTTATAGATTACAAGTTTGCACACACTTGCTTATTGCTGTGTTCTTATTTATGATTTCAATTGAATTTGAATTTGAAATAGTGTGACAATTTTAAAAACACAACTTCCTCATTTCCTAACCATCTGGTTAAACAAAAAGAAGGACGTTGGTTGGAATTTCCTGTTTTCCTGTTCAGATAACATGCATATTTTTCCAAATAATACTAGTAGTTACACACAAACACACATGGCATTCTGTTGTGTGTGTGTGTGTGTGTCACATGAGGAGGTTTGAATGGCTTTATCATGTAATGCAATCACGTAAAAGGGGATGAAGCATGAGACCTTGATGTGCTTCCTCTGTGCTATTTCCCAACCACAAACAAACAAACACAAGCACCTTGTTACATTTCACAAACTTGGGATCAAACAGTTGTTTTGATCAGTGGGAACAGGGTATAAGTCCATAGCTGGGGGGGGGAATTGTACTTTAAATAGAAATACTGAATTACACAGCACCATCCATCTCACCGTCACTGTTCACTGTATGTTTTTCTATGACGTTTTCTGTGACACGGCTAATAATTAATTTTCTCCTCTGCACGTTGTCCGATTGCCTGTCTTAGTTGGACTAAGCTCAATTAAACTGTGCATGTAATGTCGCTTTTCCACTGTACAGTTGTAGCATGGCTCAGCACGGCTCGACGCTACTTCTTTTCTTTTTTTTGCTTTCCCATTAGCAATAGTACCTGGTACTTTTTTTTAGAGGTTCCAAACCAGCTGAGCCGATACTAAATGTGTGTCAGACGGATACAGTCACTGATTAACTGATTCTAATGATTTATTACACCTAAACTAACTGATTCGTTTGTGTCGCATATAAAACAACTCTGTCCACGTTGAGGAGGTACTATATCGAGCCGATCCGTGCCGAGCTGTGGAAAAGTGTCTAAACATAATGAGTAATAGTCACACACTGGCTATTCTGAGGGGGGGGGGGAATAAAAACGTTTATTTTACGTCCCCATAAAGTCTTGGGCAGGCACTGGCTGCATTAATACTGGTTCTCACTGTTTTTCTGGCCCAAATAAACTCAAAAACAAGACCTGAATCATTTCTTGACAATCCCATCTCACCTGCTGCTTTGACTTTTACATATTTCGAAGTTTCAATGTTGATGATTCAATGTTTGCGAACTTGTTAATTTGTTACTCAGTAACCGGCTCCAACATAATCATTCATTCATTTATTCATTCCCACGGCTGTGACGATGGCAGCGGCTGAGCGTGAAGTCTCGCACTGACTCATAATAACATCACTCGGTGAATGAATTTCCATCTTGTGTGCGCGCGGAGAACTTGACGGTGGGTGGGGACTGATGTGTGGACGTGACGAGACAGGGGGGGCGCACATGCTGCCAAAAGGGTTTTTTCCACCCCACGAGTGGCTGATATTTCGCGGCTTTTACTAGCCTACGTTATATTAAACAATAACTGCTAAACAGAAGAGCGCGTTTTGTTTGTTTATTTTGTATTTACTAGAACAGTAAACAAATACGCCGCCTCGTCTCAAACACGCAGCATCCACAGGGCGCGCGACTTTAAACATGTAAAGAAAATAATTACGGCTTCTTTAAAGTATATATATATATATTGTTTAATGTGTAGCCACATTAACGCGCAACGCGCAATCAGCGATGAATGGAAGCCGGTGAGTGAATGAGCTCTTTTATGATGAAATGACAGATTATATGTGTGGGTTTTATACTTCGAATGTCAGGATAACATAATTAAAAAAGAAGTGTATTTTAAACTCACCCAGACACGAACTCGGGTGCGTAGAGCATGATGAGACGGTCACAGTTCGCAGGATGTCCCGTGGAAAAATGAGTGTGAGAGCGTGAATGCGGATTTTTTCCCCCACTGATGGAGAAACCAGTTAAAACCCCCACTAGCCCCGCCTTTTCTTGTGCGTCACACGGCTTCCCAGGCTCTGATTGGATGAAGCGTAGGCGTGTTGGATTACGTTGAGCCCCTACCGCCCGTGATGCGTTCACGAGCTTTCTCCAAAAAAAGGCCTAAATGAACGTGTAGACATTTCTGACAAATTATTTATTTAAAAAAACAAATAAATATACATGTATTTTTACGATTTGTAATCCAATCTATTGATTATTAATAATTTATAAATATAAACTTAATTCAATCCAATTTATATAAGGTATATAAGGTATAACAACAACACAAATAAATGGTTGGTAGGGTCTGTAGTAGATAGACAGGCATGTACAGTAGATAGCTAGGTAGGCAGGTCGGTCTGTTTAATTTAAAAAAAATATATTTGGACGATGTCTCAATATAAAATAATTATTTTTATTTCCATTATGCAGTATATTATATTATAAGTGACCGCACGTGAGTAGAAATTCTGACAGCACTGGAAGGCAGCATCACGTCCTCACCGCTGTCGTGTTGAGCCGGGTGCTGATGCAATCTTCTGGCACGAGACTGGCAACAGGTTTGCCTAGTTTAGCTAAATCATTGCAGAAATGTTGATGTGGAAACACAACACTCACATGTTTTATTCTGTACTTGTGGACAAGTCACAATAGGCTTTCAGAAAGTGCTCATGGAAGCAGTTGTAAATATCTGGACTTATTGTACATTTATGTTCACAGTGAATTACAGTGAAATGTGACTATTTTTCTGCTGGAATTCATAAAGCAACTCGTACTTGATGAGAGGTCACAGGGTTCATTCAAACTTCAAAGATCGACGTGCAGAAAGTTAAAATAACACTTTTGAGGTGAATGCACAGACATGTATGGATTCCTGTGTGCGTGTGATTGTTTAATACCTGCAGGAGCAGCAACACAGTGCAGTCAGTGTTCTGGTTACTCAGTGTTAGGTAACAGCCAATTTAAATGTTCACAGTTGTCACTGCCACGGGCATAAACCTGCTGCTCTAGCTCAAGGCAAGGAATGTACTTTACTTATGCATATAGACAAATGAGATTAGCCCGCACCTGCACTCAAAAGCCTGCAAGGTCCAATTAAAAACATCTATAAACTATGGAATCTTCATGCTTATTTATCTGCCATATTTTTTATTATCTGTAGTATGTCTTCATTTTATTTACCTTATTTTGTACATTTCTCGCCTTAATTAAGTGAAATATATATTATAATAACAATAACAGAAACCCTTCTGCTTCATATATAAACAACAGCCATGTAAATTATCATATATGTGCTACTGAAGTGTAGTGCATATGTATCTACATATACAATATATATAATGAAATGTGTGTGGCTAAAGGTGGTTAAGACATATGGGATATTTTTATTTCATTCATAAATAAAACGAGTGAACATAAACATAAATATGAATATATATATACTATTTTCTGAAGTAAATGAAGAGAGAACCTTGTAGCATCTGCTCCTCTTTCACAAAATACTACATTAGGGAGAGAAACCATAACCACACACATATACAGGAGCCTTGATTTGCAGGACAGTGTAATCAACCAGGTTGTAAAATATTAAAAACTTTAACTTAATGAATAATGGCTACATTGTTTGGGATGTTTTCATTTTTCACAATTTACACATGTGCACATTTTTTTCCCCCTTATAAAACTGCCCACTTTATGCATGGTTGTTTGTCTCTATATGTTGACAGGATACTTGTCTGGGCAAAGTGGTTACAGATAATAGCTGGAACTATATTAAATACAGTATCAGGTAACAGTAATCTAAACCTAATGGAGGAAACAAACTGGGTCATCCCTTTGTTTGTTGCACCACGTGATCTCCTGACTGCACAGAAGGTCTATGTGTTTTTTTTTTTCAGGTCTGATCTGGAACATCATTGCACTTTTCATGACTTTGAAAAATGTCCACAAGAAGTGAGATGTCGCAGAGGTGGAACGTAAGATATTTAAGTGACCTTTAAGTGATGTCGGCTGCTGGTAAATCAACAAAGTACCTGTAGAATAATTACAACATATTTGTTTCTGTGGCTTTTGTTGTCTCCCATTGACCTGTATCACTCTTATTTGTCTTTATCATATGTGTTTAAATGTGTGTCATCATTTGTTGTTGAAACTAGTGGTCTGAGTCAAATTCATGTGTTTTTTCAGGTGAGTCATGGTGGCAATGAAGAGCTGAGATCCCTGAGGGTTTCTGGGAAATTTGTACACTCACACACACACACACCCTTATTATCTGTTGTCTGCTGCCACCTGTTGGCTAAATGTGCAGACGTTCATGCCACTTTTTTTTCCTTGCACCAACGATACTTCCTGAGCTAAGCGGTTCCTCCTCCCTTGAGTGTGATTGCATCTGTTTTTTTTCTTTTTTGCCATTTTTATAAATATTCACAGGCATCACTGTGGTTCAAGCACATCTAATGTTGCCAATACCAAATAAATTCAAAATCAAAGTGAAAAAGCTCATACATTTTATTTGTAATTTGGTTGTAGTGTTAACTGAGTATTTAAACTTGTTGAAATAGTCACAATTATATAATTTGTGTTTATTGTGGACATTTAAAAAAAAAAAAATTAATTTATTCATTTAATTTTTTTTTATTTTTTTTTATTTCAGCTCTCAGTGGACTCAAACTTGGTGACTCAACCCATGCTTTTCTTCGGCATCTCGGACGCTAAGGACTAAAGTACAACACACACATCACAAATCTTATATCAGTTGTAAAAACAATGTAACAGCAACCATTGCTTTACTAAGATTATGTAACAAAGTAATTGTGGTGTGTCGTGAGAGAATGGTAAGCAGCTCAGTTAATTAAATATTCAATGCAGTAAACAATGAATGAATGGATAAATGAGATTCTTGAACATCATTTCTGATGATTTAAAAATGACAGCAGAAACCTCTAAACTCTCTGTGACCCATTCTCTCCCGCTCTGTGTGTATGTGTGTGCAAGAGAGAGAGAGAGCAGTGCAGGAAGTGAAACTTTGAGAAGAAAAACAAAAAACAAAAAAAATAAATATGCAGGAGATGGCATGGAGAGCAAAATAAAAAAGGCTGCAAAGAAAGGGAGGGATGAATGAAACGGAGGTAAGACCACCATTACCACCGCTACAATGAGCCAAGAGGACTGAGTGACCCGAACCCCCCCCCCCCCACACACACACACTCACACTTCTCCAGCAGAGAGATGAAGTGGTAAACAGCTGATTGTTGTTGTATTTGTTGCATTGTGCGCTCTTGCTTCAAACTGTCAAACATACGCTCTGGTCTGTGGTTTGTCTTTGGGCTGCTGTAAAAACATGCCACAGCAAGATAGTGGCCTGCATGCATGCAAGAAAACCAAATTGTTTTTACTACTTCGCTTTAATGAACTTATAATATATTCAACCGAGCTGATTGCTGTTGCCCATTTGGCACCACTGCTTCTAAATTCTTAAAGGGGACCTCCACCTATTGTACACACCAACAAAAAAAGTGCATAGTTAACGTATAAATACTGCACTAGTTGCCTATGGTGTGAGAAAGGAAGTTAGCTAACTGCAGAATGAGGTCAGCAAGCAACACATGCAGTCATATATAGACCTCTGTGGTCTAGTTTAGTGCAAACAAGGTCTATGCATATACAAACACGGATTATTTTTTTATTTTTATTATTAGTACTCATTTGATTGTTACTCTGTTATTTTATGTCCTATGACTGACTACATTCCATCTTAATGTACCTTGTCTTCTAGGAGCAAGGATTCAGATTCCTGCATAACCTTGCACCTTCTACTGCAAGGTCGGTGGACAACCGCAAAGAAAGAATCCTAATCTCGCCTATAGGGTACTGAAATGCATAGGCTCTGCACTACTCAATCTGCAGTGCGACCGGATTTGCACCTTAAGTGGTGTTGCAGAAGAGGAGGATGAGAGAGCAATCTTATCTTATTGGGAATAAACTCGCCTCCTGTGAAAAGTAAGTATCTTTACTACTTGGTATAACCTGTGGGAGCACTACTGCCACCTTCTGGACTGGAGTATAAAACTACTCTAATAAGCAGCAATAGTAGTACAGAGATTAAAAAAACACAGTTGTAACTGCCTGAATACATAGGAATGGCCTCTTCATCACAAAAAATACTTAAAACAGTGAATGTACGCAACGATTACAATGTGTTTATTTAATTTTACTGAATTATTTATGACAGGGTTGATACATTTAATATAGTAAAATAGTAAAATTTAACTGCAGTCCTTGTTCCTGGCCGTAAAAGAAAAACATATAAATACAGGAAATCAACTGAAAAAGCAAAGAAACCAAAAATAAAACAGAAAATACAACTCATTCAATAATTCGCTTTATCTTCCATATGACGGTCCAATCCGAACTGACACATTTAGTTTATTTTATTGAAGCAAATATTTGCAACAAGTCATTGTGTCTGCAGTCTGACACAGATCTGGTTGTAACGCATCGTATGGACAGAGGTGGAAGAAATAACTGAAATATTCTACTCAAGTAAAAGTACCACTATTGATAACATCTTACTTAAGTACACATTTCTTGTGTCGTGCAAAAAGGACAAGGGGACACAAATCGCACATGAATTGTTTTTAATTAAAGGGAAACCTTCACAAATTACAAAGTGCTGACAAAATAATTTATCAGTCAGCAATGAGTTAAATGTCACAAATGTCACTCACTCAGGGACCTTAATTAGCGCCAGTTCATCTGTCCTCATCATTCAACTGTCCTCATCGTTCACCTGTCCTCACCGTTCACCTGTCCTCATCATGTAACTGTCCTCATCGTTCACCTGTCCTCATCAGTCATCTGTCCTCATCATGTAACTGTCCTCATCATTCACCTATCCTCATCGTTCACCTCTCCTAATCATTCACCTGTCCTCATCGTTCATCTGTCCTCCTCATTCACCTGTCCTGATCTCTCACCTGTCCTCATCGTTCACCTGTCTTCATCAGTCTTCTGTCCTCATCCTTCACCTGTCCTCATCGCTCACCTGTCCTCATCGTTCACCTGTCTTCATCAGTCATCTGTCCTCATCGTTCACCTGTCCTCATCATTTACCTGTCCTCATCGTTCACCTGTCCTCATCCTTCTCATGTCCTCATCATTCACTGCCAAAGTTTCCGGTACGTGAATTTTTTTAATTTAAATTTTTATTTAAAATTCAGGCCAACATTTTTTTTTTAGTAACGGATGTGATTTAAAACGTAGTAAAAGTAAAATTACACATTTTAAAGTACACAAACAAGCCTACTCAATTACAGTAACTGCGTGTAAATGTAGTTCCTTACGTTCCACCTCTGCATACAGAAATATAAGGAATCAAAGATATACGTGTGTGTAGCCTCCACATGCCCTGACAGATCACTGTAGCTACACAAAAATTGCACTTTTCTGAACATTTTTAGCCAGGCACACTCACAGGGACTCACACATTAGACCAGTGGTCCTCAGCAGCTCCAACCACCTCCTTGCCTTCGCTCAATTAAATAATGCTTTGTCACCCTTTCCTGAGGCAAAAGAAGGGGAGCCATTCACCTCACGGATGTGCCCCTTCATGTGTTTGAGCTTAACAGGACGCTCTGTACAGACGCTCTTGGACACAGCAAATGGTGGGCACAGGCTTTATGAATAGAGGTCTCTGTGGTCCCCCCAAAAAGAGTGTGTGCGTGTGTGTGTGTTGTGTGTGCGCATGTGTGTGTGTCTATGCTGCAGGGGGTTGTTTGTTGGTGCACTTGCTGAGAATGTGCGTGTGAGGCCCCCCATGCATGTGTGTGCTTGTGTTAATCACTTTTTCTGGCCACACAACAACAAATGTGGCCCGTAAACATAAACACGAATGAGAATGGCCTCCATTAAAGACTCCATTTCGATGCATTTTGTGAACATTTGTGTTTTTCCTGATAGCGAATTGAGACAGGAGCGAGTCGCAATCAGTTATTACAGCAATTACACAGTCGTGAGCAGGACACGACAGGAATTTAGGAGCGAGGGAAAGAAAGGAAGGGAGAGAGTGAGAGAGAGAGAGAGAGAGAGAGAGAGAGGGACATGGAGGGAAAGAGTAAAAGTGAGAGAGGGATGCCTCTTATAAAGCCAAGTCCTGTCTCTAAGGGGAGAATTTGCGAGCAGCGAGGCCAGGCTTTGGGTCAGAATCAGAGGCCCGGTGAGCCAATGACTGTACTAATAATTCTCCTTAATGGTGTATGAATGTCCAGGGGACGCTGGCTGTTGAAGTTATTCATCCTGCAGAATCACTATCACATCTGATTCCTGTGAGCATGTGTACGACAACAAAGCAAACACGTGGACAAGACGCTGAGACTCCTCTCTCTCAAACCGTCAATTAGTTTGCAAACGCCCGCGGAAAAGGTAAGCAGTTAATTACTCAACGGATGCAAGTGCAAATTCAAATGGCTAAAATTGAATTTCATGAGCAGCATTTTGTGTCAACTAGGAATTGAATCTAGGAATCTTGGCATGTCTTGCTCAGGTAAGTTTGTGCATAATGGAAATGTGCTTATTGTACTACTGACTCTACAGTATGATCTATAGTTCAGCTGATCATTTATAATAATGCAACATTTTATACTGATAAATAATATATTTCACAGATTAAAAGCACCACACACCTAAAAGTAACTCATAAAATATCTAATTTTTTAAAGAAGTATCGAAATTTCATATAAATAAATACCTGTACACCTGTAGAGTTTCACAGGATTCACTTCCACACGTGGCAACATCACGCCACTCAAACATGCAGTGAAGCTGAAGCTGAAGCTGAGGTCATGTAAAAATAAAATTGTGTGGTCAGTGTTCACATGATTTCATTTTCAGATTCCCTAACAGGGCATTGCATGTAATCTTTGTACAGGCTGTAACAAATGTAAACGCACAAAAAAAGCAACGCGAGTCATACAGGAGCAGTAAACGCAGAAACTGGGACCAAAAGTTATGACCAAAAATTATTCTTTTTTATTTTTTTTAATAATTATTTTTGCAATATGTGGAAATTTAAGAACGTATGCATCAAAAAAGTGATATTTATGCTTTCCTGAGAGCCGTTTTCCCTACTTTGAACATGTCGGTGAAGGTTCTCAGTCAGTTTGTAGTTCTTCAAAACTATTTTGAAGAGTTTTGTATTTGTATGATGCAAGTTTACAGTGTGTCTATATAGTGGAGTGTCATATTAACAGCTGATTAAATACTCATTAGACCACCAGGAGAAAAAAAAGTATCAAAGAAGAATGATTCAAAAACTATAGAACTGTATGGATAACGGAAACAAACTAAGGTGTGTGTGTGTTTGTTAGGGGGGAACAGAGAGGGAGACATGGAGGGGGATTACTCCTCACTTGAGAATACTAACGAGGGCCCTTTGTCACAGATATCTCTCTCTCTCTCTCTCTCTCCCTCTCTTCCGCTCACTCGTTTTTTCCTTTCATTCATACATCTCTCACTCTCACTCACACATACACACACACACACATACATGCACTCTCATCATTGTACTCTCTTTTCAAATAGTTGTACACAAAATCACACATGTACACCTGCAGTCACACACACACACACACAGAAATACGTGTGTGATTGCAGTACACACACACACACACACACACACACACATGGATGGGCACCAAGTCGTTTTTATCAATGGTGTCTTTTGTTTCTTTTGTCTTGGCTTCAAACAAAGCATTCCTGTGTACACAGGAGAGAGAGAGAGAGAGAGAGAGAGAGAGAGGGAAGGAGAGAGAAAGGAAAGAAGAAAAAGAGAGGGAGAGAGAGAGAGAGAGGGAAGGAAGGAGAGAGAAAGGAAAGTAGAAAAAGAGAGGGAGAGAGAGAGACATCAGAAAAACATTGAGCTCTCTTTTGTTTTGGCAAAAGAAAAAGTTTTTATTCACTTTTTGGATTTGGGTCGCCAAGGGTGGGCAGCACAGTAAAGTTGTCGTGTTGCCATGGAGATGGAGTACATCCTGCTGGAGAGGTTGGTCCTTAAAGTATAAATCTGTCTCTGTTTTCACATCATTTATCCCCGTTTACACTATTGTTATTATTATTATTCACCTGATATGTCTGAAGTGGGATTTGTGAGTTTTTTTTTCAGGACGTGTGTGTGTGTGTGTGTGTGTGTGTGTGTGTGTGTGTGTGTGTGAGGGAGAGAGAGAGAGACGGAGAGCAAGCAAGAGGGTGACACACAGTTGAAAGAGTGAATATTTCAATGGTGTGATTGTGATTTGGGAGCATGTGAGGGGCTCACTCTTACATAATCACAAAAGTGTGAGGTAATTAAAGCTGATTGATTACATAATCCATGACCAACAGTGCAGCCAAGTGATGCTATTTTGATTTTACGCTACACACGCCCCTTCTTTGGACGTTGTGACTGCAGAACTATTGCTTATGAGGAAATATTACTTTCAGTGGAAGCAGAAATAAACGACATACTTCTGGCCATAGAGTTTATTGTTAACAGTTCTGTAAAGCTGTAAATAAAACTCCCGATTGAATACCACAAGAACCTGAGTCCCGGGGCTGAAAAAGCAGCCAAACGTTGGCCCTTTTCCTACAGAACTCTTACTGCCGTCTCCAGTTTCCCGTAAGAAGTTCACTCTTTGTCCACTTGCTGTAGACTTTAGTTAAAATCAACAGTAGAACCTTTAAAAAACCTTCATCTAGATAAGTCTCTGACTATTTCTTTTTAACCTTAATTGACTCATTCAAGGCTCTCCTCTCTCCTTTGGCTCACAAATGAAACTCTGTGTGGACAATGTGTCGAGTCAGTGCAGTCACGTCTTCATCCTAATTCTCACCATCTTTCCTTTCTTCTACCTCCCCTTTATCTTCCTCTTTTGTGACGTGTCCTGTCCTCGCTGGACTCCATGATTTTATGGACGTAAGTGTGTGTGGACGAGGCTGTCACTGTGTTCTCTGTGCCACATTCACATTCATACAAACACTGCACACACATGACTTTTCTCTACATTAAAGCTGGGGTACGCAACCTATTTTGACATTAGTTACAAATAATGACGCCATAAGCTTACAGAATAATGTGAAATAAGTGATCTGAAGAGGTTCTATATCAAATTTTCTGCATGATGGTCCATTTAAATAACACCCTCCCTTATACATTTCTCTCTACACCAATGCTGCCTCACACTGCTGCTAGGACCCTAGGAGTTTTAGGTCATATTCACACGGAAACAGAACAAAACGTTAAATATTTTGAGAAAGTTTCCCGTAAACACAAAAACATCTTTCAGGAAATGTGTCCATCCACACAAAACCACCAACGACCATACAAATGATGCTGTAGTGCTGCTACACCAAAAAACGGACACATTACCATGTATATAATCACAGAATGAACCAGGTCAGGGGGAAATAAAGGGTAATAAAAGAAACCAGAAACAACAGTGTTGCCACTTTCTGACATGAATTTATTAAATATATATGTTTCTACGGCACAAGTGAGCTTCATCTAGCTGTATTTACTGCAGGCGGAGAGTCAGACTGACTGTAGGCGGAGAGTCAGACTGACTGTAGACACACAGAGAGAGATAGAGAGAGATAGCAACGCAAACCACTTGTGAGGAACAAGTAAAAATAGTCTCTGTGAAAATAAGTTTGGTCTCTTCTCCTCTCCTTACTTCACGATTCACTTTCACTCTTGTGTGTAAATTCGCTGAGGGCAGGACGTGTTCTAGTGATATTTAACGTCTTTTCAGGCTGTATTTAGTTTCTTTTATTGAAAGTAGTTGGCTACACTGCCAAATCCTCTCCAAACACATGACAGCAAAGTTAGGAACAGTGAATATCATTGTTTTCCCAAAGTAACGTATTTGTTGTCTACACGAAAATGTTGAGGTTTTCTCTCTCTGGGACCCGTTTTCAAGAAAATACCGCCTCAGGTCTCCTAATATGATGTTTCCATGTGGATGAAACACCAATACGATAAAAAAATCAATTTCTATGTGGACAGGCTGTTAATTATGACCAGAGTGTTCCTGGCTCAACAGCTCTTATACACTCTTACACAATACTCACACAGAGTAGAGCTGAGTATGAAATCAACCACACACGATGCAACTTAAAGCTACAGTGTGTAACTGCTGTCACCCAAACACTGTTAGTGTTGCTTTACTTGAGTGTAACAGCCATTTGTTTCCTTATACTTTATATATACCTTAATCAATTATGGGTTTATTTCATTATGTTACTAAAACAGGCTCTTACTTATTGGAAAGTATGAGAAAAAATTCAAATTGTGATCTAAGGACAGTGATGGAGGAAATGTCAGGGACCTTATGACTGTAATTATGGGACCATACATTGTCATATAAGAAATGAATATAGATATGAATATAAATTGTATAATATTTTACTGAACCAACATAGTCCCTGGAGTGAGGTGCTGCTTAAAAACGATTCACTAGTTTAACACATACTATACGTAACTATTTCTCAAACCAGCAGTTCAAAGGCTACAGAGGTTTTGGTAAAATGTGAAATTTCTTCAACATATGCAAATCAACATATTTCCATCTACGCCCTGTTCATGCCTGGTTAGCTATTGTTATGTCAATGAAGGAAGAAAGACAGAAACCAACCCACACAGGTGTCAGGGCCGGATACCTTGTACTGAAGTCAGGATATTTAAATCCTGGGGAAAATCAAGTGTTCATGAATGTGCATGACCTTTCAGGTTTCTGTTTGATATTAGCACGTCTTTTACTTTTTTACTTACTTTCAAACAATTTCATGTTTGGTTTGGACAAATTTCCCCGAAAGGGAGAAGCAGACAGCTTCAGGGGAAGTCATCAAAGATAACAATCATTGCGCAGTGTTTTTTCTTGATGGTACAGGAAATCAGCACAAACATTATCAGATCACACTGATGTTAACATTGTAAAACATTTGAAGCGTCCAATTTAACCCAAACTAATCACAAATAAGCCTAATCATAACACTGACCATTTAAAAAATATTTGGGAGATTACTCAATTTATTTGTTGTTTATCCACCAGATGACGTCTGCCACACCTCCTTCCTCTCGTAGCTCCTCCCCCCAGAAGGTTTGCCACTCCCAGACACAGACTGATGTTTTAAAACCCTTACTGGGTGGCATTACCGGTGGGGGCGGGACTCTGAGAAAGAGGAGGCGTGTTCTCTCCAAGGATGGACGAAGCAACATACGAATCGAGCATGTCAGTGGGCGGGGCGCGCTCTACATGCGGGACCTCTGGACAACATTTGTGGACATGCAGTGGCGCTACAAGTTCTTCTTGTTCACCGCGACATTTGCAGGGACGTGGTTCCTGTTCGGAGTGCTTTGGTACCTGATGGCGCTGGTGCACGGAGACCTCCTGGGTGAGAAAGAAGGCGGTCTTTTCAAAGAGAAAGGGCGACGTCCATTGGTTAATGTATAGAGATAACACACATGGCTTGATATGGTTTACATGAGGACTTTTTTTTCTGAGTAGAAAGAAGAATTTCAATCAAAACAGAGCAGTTTTTACATTTTCCGGTGCTACACAAACACCAATGAGGTCTAAAACCAAACCGCTTCAAGTAAATTAAGTATGAAATCTGTTGTGGCACATAATGTGTTGATTGATTGATTGATCAATTGACTCTTTAAGTCAGGGGTCCAAACTTTTTTTCATACATTAACAGTAAGATTTAAATATAAATGCACTGTTTTATAATAATTCAATTTTCATCGTCACAATTTAATGTAAATGTAAATGTAAAAATCTAATGAGGCCGATCTTCTGTCCAAGTCCCTCCATGGCCATAATGTAATATGTATCAAAATGTCCCAGAGGGCCGTGATTGGCCCGTGCCTGCTTCTGTTCTGACTACACATCACACCTGCAATGACAAAAAAAAACCTCAAAAACAACTGAAACAATGCTCATAATGAAACCGAAAAGATGTGAGAAGACATCTGCATCCCTCGCTCTTCCTCTGCAAAGTCACTGGTTTCCTGCATTTGTTCGGTTGAGTGTGATGGTGACAGTCATATAAAGACAGTGTTCAACCTGCCCTAGAAATATAGTTTTTGAGAAAATAAAATGTCCTACATAACAAAAAATAGTAGAATTACCTGCCATTGGTTGGTTGTTCACTTCTGATGACCAATGCAGTTTCAGTCTATAGAAGATTTGCTAAATTGTATTGCAGATTTTGACTGTATTTGGTGTAAAGGGTGTGTGATGAAAAAGTATTCTCTGCTGCTTTCCTTTTATTATTGTATCAATACTTGCTTCTTGTACTCTAAGTCATGTAATACTGTAGTTTCCTCATCAGTCCACACATACTTTCCACTGTGGAAGGTGAAGTGATGTTTCATTCATTTGATATGGTATTGTTACCATATCGCTTGCATTATCGCTTTGCAAAAACCTTTCTTATTTTCCATGTTTTCGTTCAGACGGCAGACAAAAATAAGCAAAGAGGAACCTGATTTATCAACAACATCATACATCATACACTCTTGTCAAAGAGATGTATAACCTCAATGAGTCCTGGTTAAATAAAAACAGAAAATTCATACATCAGCTTGATCAAAAGCATGTGGTTTCATGTCCCCACGCCCTTGAATTTTTGTCCATCCACACTTAACCGCTCATCTGTGAGCTGAAGTGAACCTTTGATCAAGTGAGCACATTCACAAGGCAACAATATGTTTTGATCTTCAACAGCCAAACTTTGTTCAGTTCATCTTCAAGTTCAAGTGAACGTTTGTACTCAATTTGAAGAAAACTTTCACAAGTTCAGACACAATTTGTAATCAGCTCATCGGTGAGTGAGTGTTTTTGCCACATTTCCTGTTGATGTTCAGGAAATAACTGTCATGCAAGGCAATGTGACAGCGTTACAGCAAATGATTGATCAATGTATGTCTAAACATGGAGGTGTCTAAACAGAAGTCTAATATGTTCATCCCTTTAGTCCAGTGTATCTCACACCTGGTCCTCGGGACCATCTGCCCTGCATGTTTTAGATGTTTCCTAGCTCCAACAAAGCTCATCAACAAGCTCTGCAAAAGCCTGGTAACTACCCAAGTTATTTGAATCACATGTTTTGGAGCAGGGAAACATCTAAAACAAGCAAGGCAGTGGGTCCCGAAGGTCAGGATTAAGAAACACTGCTTTAGTCCAAGTAAGCATTTGTACACAATGCTTACACAATTTTTAATAACACAGGTTTTTGTTGGACCATGTTTCTCTAGAGTTTGACCCTCCCTCAAACCACACCCCCTGTGTGATGCAGATGCAAACCTTGACTGGAGCCTTCCTCTTCTCCCTGGAGTCCCAGACGACCATTGGCTATGGTTTTCGCTGCATCACTGAAGAATGCCCGGCTGCCATTGTCCTCCTCATTATCCAGCTGGTCATCACCATGCTGATGGAGATCTTCATCACTGGCACCTTCCTGGCCAAGGTAGTCAATATTACAACATCTTATCTCTCTCATCTTATCTTCCTGTATATCTACATTCATACAGTTTTCATACAACCTGCTGCACCATATCAAATTTTTTTTTTGTTTTTATTGTGCATGTGTTTCTGTTTTGAGTGCATGCACTTTTACATGAAGATGATCAAACGGAAACTGGATATTTCTCTGGTCAGGTGGCTCGGCCAAAAAAGCGAGGAGAGACGGTAAAGTTTAGCCAACATGCGGTGGTGTCGACCCTTGAAGGTCGACCGTGCCTGATGATCAGAGTGGCCAACATGCGTAAGAGTCTTCTCATTGGGTGTCAGGTCAGTGTGCAGTATGAATACATGTCAAGGCAAACTGACACAGATGAATTGGTAAAATGGTGAACTGATTTAAGAAAAAACACTTCCTTCCAGGTGAATGGAAAACTGCTCCAGACATCTCTGACCAAAGAAGGCGAGACAGTTCGTTTGGACCAGAGAAATGTCTCGTTCCAAGTGGACACGGCCAGTGACAGTCCCTTCCTCATCCTGCCCCTCACCTTCTATCATGTCATAGATGATGACAGCCCTCTGCGGGCCTGGGCAGCCAAGGGTAAGTTTGGGGTTGAGGGCAGAAGATTGGGTGGTTAGGTGACTGTATGACAAAATGGATGTCTTGAAGGGAAGCCAGTGCGGAAATTACCGAAACCTGTATTCTCTGGAATGACCATCAGGGGGCAACAGATTTTTTTATGTAGGTCTTTGAGAAAATAAACCAACTTCTCACTTGATTTTTAACATCAGTAAACATTTTCCTGACAAGTGTCAGGTCTTCATTACAGCATAATGTACATATTTTAAGTTATGGTCCCATTAAAAGTTGAACAGATGATAAAACACAACATATTTTTGTAGGATGGACCACAAACCTTCTAATGTAGCATCTCCTTACATTTCACGTACCTCCACCAGGTGTAGTGGTTAGCATTCTTGCCTTTGTAGCAAGCAGACCCGGGTTCATGACCTGGTTGGAAGAAGGGCCTTTCTGCACAGAGTTTGCATGTTCTCCCCTTGTGTGCGTGAGTGTTCTCTGTGACCCTCATGTTGAGGATAAATCAGTAGAAAATGGATGGAACTCTATAGGATTGACAGCTGGCACTGTCCAAGGTGCAGGTCCACTGCTCTTCTATTTATGGTAACTTTTCATTGAAAATACAACATGGCACTAGCCAAAACAGCCAGCTCAGGACTTCAAAGTGGGTATTCACAGATGTTGGGCTGCTACTTGGCTCGAAGAACCTTTGGGGACTCTTTCATTGAACCAAACAGAAACAAAGTACTTGCCTTCTGCCTTCTTTCCTCTTTCTTAATGTCCTATCTCCTTACTTTTCATTTACCTCCATCAGGTGGAGGCTGGACAGATCCAGAACTGGCTGATTTTGAGTTGCTAGTGATAATGAGCGCTACAGTGGAGCCAACCTCTGCCACCTGCCAGGTCCGCACCTCCTACTTGCCTGACGAGATTCTCTGGGGCTATGAGTTCCCCCCTGTAGTCTCCCTTTCCCCATCAGGTAAATATGTAGCAGACTTTGCCTTCTTCGACAAAGTGGCCAAGACCAAGACCATGCCTATTTTCAAACCATCCAGCCCCCAGCACAACCACCAGAGCAACGGGGGTGGGAGTGTGTCTGAGGTGACCGATTCAGAGAAGATTCGTCTGGAGCAGAGCTACAAAGAGAGGGGAGGGGATGACCGCGGCCGGGTCAGAGACACTCCACTCAGTGTTCGCATCAGCAACGTGTGAACATGGGAGCATTTCACACAGGGCAAGAAGTTCAGTGTCAACAGCAAAAACATCACATTTGATGTTGTGAGAGTGGGTGGCTGTTTGTCTCTATGTGTCCCTGTGATGGACTGACGACCTGTCCAGGGCGTACCCTGCCTTTCGTCTTATGCCTGCTGGGATTGGCACGAGCGTCCCCTGCTGGAATAACATACTACCTAACTACTATTTACATTTGAATGTGAGATTTAAAAAAGACACACAAGCATTTGAGAGGATGTTGAGAGGATGTTGGACTGTTTGGGTATTACCCCTAGATCAGTAATGCAAAAACTGAAAATGTGAGTTTCGGGGTTGGGTGGGTGTCGTGTTTCCCCTCAACACTTAGGATTTTTTCTTATATTTCCCATTTGCTAAAAAAAACAACTGACTGCCTGAGTTTCAACACAAATGTGTGTATCATACATGGCATTACATGAACACTAAAGCACTTGAGATTAATCTATGTTACATACGTGTAGCACTAAAGTTGAAAATGAAAATGCAAGTGTACTTAACTGTGGTTTGAGGTAGTCTCTATGCTGTGTCGCTATATTGGCACGAGTGCAACTGTCACTGCTGTTGCAAAAACAGAATGTTAGCACTTTATGTACATTATGTACAATTGCACCTTAGAAAGGTTAGCTGTTTGGGATCTAACCTTAGGGGAGATGTGATCTTTTTTTAAGCACTAATAAAAGCACCTACATGTTAAATGTCAATTTATTATTATTTACAACAGATAGTTGTTGTTGTTTTTTGTTGACCCATGTGCTTAAATCATCACAGACACTTACTGTACATGCATGGATTTGCTGTAAATGATTAAGAGCTTTCTTTGTGGAAGAGGAGATGTGGTTTTCTAACACTGAAAATAATCACAGGCATTCTGTTGAAAAAAAACCCTCTTTCCATTTTCCATCTAGACAATGAGAAGGTGGTAAGGACTTGTGAGATCATGAAACCATAGGTGAGTTATGAGGGACGTGAAAGTGATGTTTCAAAATCTCTAATGGTTTTGATGAAAATGAGCAGTGACAGTAATGTTTAAACAAAAATGAACATGGCGGCTCTGAATATGTCGTGGAGTGTTTTTTTTAAGTGCAGCTGGAGGGATCAAGTGATACTATTCTCTTTAACAAATGTCAAATAAAGTGTATAAAGATGACAGTGAGTTATTCTGGTACATTCTTGAATGTCTTCCACTAAAAACTTTTTGGAAAAGTTTCTTATTTGTCATGACCAAAAAGTTAGTCATCTTATTGCCACAAAATAAACGCACAAGGAGATTCTTCTCACTCTATGTTGTGTTTCTGTTTAGTTTCTGTTTTTTTTTTTTTTACATTTAACACATGCTCTGCATATCCACTCCATTACTGAACATACCCCATGTCCACATAGCATCTCTGTTGTAGGCTCATCTGTAAATAAAGTTAATTTTAAGTATATTTATTGGCTCTTTCCTCTTTCACATGAACATGTGTCCTCCCAAGGAAACTGTGCTTTTAAAAAAAAACAAAAAAAAACAGTAGTTACACAGAATTTCACAGAAATTAATCCTCAACTGTTTTTTTTTTATTTTTATTTTTTTATCTAAAATGGTAATTTTAATTTGTAATTCTGAGTGAAATTGAGTGCCCAGCTTTAATCTCTCTGTCAATGTTGTGGAGAAAATAAGGAGAATGAAGGCAGATGTGAAGGCTCAGCAGATTTGTTACTCATTTCAGTGAGTAACTGAAATGGAGCACAGACGGAAAACAAAACTTATATAAACCCACACAACAGAAAAAGGTAAATCAGTTCCTGGTACGGCCACATTTGACAGGATGTTTTCAATCATGCTTCTCTTTTGCACTTCTCTGCTGAGCTCGTACAAAGCTAAAGGTAGAGTCTTAATTTACTACACCTTTTCCTTCAAATACTGCTTAATTGTTGTTGTTGTTCTCATTTATATGTCATGCTCTCAGTTATACTGTTTAACATCTAGTGATCATCTCTAAGGCTATTTGAAATTCTCTACATTGTCTGCAAAGATCTACACTTTTTGTTCATCTGTAAATTGTTACTTTCAAATACTGATTCACATTTGATTGTTTGATTGTTTGATTGATTAACCACTTTTAAGTCATAGTTTGGATGAATTACTTTTCTTATTTCAGTTATTGTTTGAGAAGAAGCATGAGTTTGTGGAGGAGTTCACAGCAGTTACTTGCCTCTTTCCTCTTGTCATTTCCTGAAACAACCTTGCTATGTAGCTTTTCACAGATGTGACTGTTTGTTTGAGCAGTGAAATCTACCTCACGGTGGTTGAAGGAACTAAAACTTCTATCTTATTTATAAAAGCTTAAACAGCTTTCCCCAGAACCTTTCATTTGTTGATTATGGTATTATGCAGATATTTTATAGATGAATAATCCACCATCCATCCATTATGGGGGTGGTTAGGGTTAGCCGACAATGCATGAGAGACAAGATTCCCTCTACATGTCACCAGCCTATATCATCAGACTCACACATGCTTGAGGGACATTCACACTCCTGTGAACCTAATCCTAATCTGTATGATTTTAGACTGCGGGACAGTGTCTTTTGATACTCCACTCAGTATCATTTGGACACATTAAGTCGCAGGTTTATTTTGAATGGACATCGTCAACCCTTGAACGTGATTGTTGTGAATTCAGCATTTTCATTCATTTAATTTAATAATTTTTTTTTTTTTTTTTACAGAATGCAGCCCTGCAAATCATTTATTTGTGATGCTGGGGAAAGATGCACACCTGGAAGTCATGGAACATTTTCATCTAGTTCAGCACAGTCAGTTTAGATGGACATTTAATAACAGTGTCAATATAGTGAGGGTATTTTCTGATAACACAAACAGTACAAATGACAATTATAAAAACAGGACCACTATTTCAGAAGATTACTCTTTGCTGTTGAAGAACCTGCAACCAGTGGATAAAGGTTGTTACACTGCAAATATTCTCAGTGACGTTGACAAATGTTTGGCTAAATACAGCATCACAGTTGAAGGTATGTTGCTTTGTTGTCTCCTACTACTACTAAGTGTGTATTGAAACATTATCAACAGTGATCCAAAAACGTACTACCACAGATTACCGATGCATTTGACACATCCTAGAATTAGGAGCAGTGGGCTGCCACACTGAGTAGCACCCGGGGAGCAATGGGGGGTTGGGTACCCCAGCCCTTTTAGCCGGGTGGGGGATTTGAACCAGTTCCCTTTCCACTTCCTCTTTAAGTTTACAATATCTTTATCCACTTTATCTCACTATTTGACAGCGCTCTCGGGCTGGAGGCTTAGGTTTTTAAACTCTCCCATCAACAACTCCTGGTTCTCCATGATGTAAAATTGACGATTTTCTCTATGGACATTTGTGCAGGAGAGTTTATAAAACTGAACCTCCAGCTAGAAAAAGGTGTGTAAGCGACAAGAAGAAGTGGTCAACATATTTTTGAGATATCATAGACTCAAACTACGACAGCGCATTAAATTCACTTGAAAAAATACATTTTGGTTTGTTTTCCAAGTCATTATTTCTGTTTTTCTGTGGGGAAATTATCAGGAAAAAACTGAAAAAAAAAATATTCATATTCATGGGCGTCCGTATTAAACAGACATAGAGTTATTTATGTGAGACTTTTGTTACGTGGCTAATTTCTGTTTCCAGTTCCAAGAAAATGCAGACTGGGCAGCATGCTTCAGTGTTGCTAATGATAATGTCAAAACCTCACATCACATTTAAAAACCCCTCAACTATCTATTTAATCACTCTATATGCCTGTTTTCTCTCCCCTTAGATCTAGTGTCTGCCCCTGAGCTGACAGTGGAGTCTGTGTCCAACAGCTACGACTTGTGCGTCCTCGCTGTGAACTGCAGCACGCAGGACTCACACATCCAAAGCACTTTAATATATGACACCAACAACAACAGTCTGCTGGAAGGAGAAACATCCAAGGTCACCGCCTATGGTGCTTCCCTCCAAATTAAACTGGTAGACGGCTTGGTCATTTGTAACCATAGCAACCATGTCAGTGAGCTAAAGGCCGTGAAGAAGATTCAACACTTCTGCCCAACAAAATCTGGTAAGAAATAACAGCCACATAACAAGAAACATTGTAACATATTAAGGAGAACTAGTATCTTTAGATATTTTTAGATATCTAAATAGTGCTAAGTTTAAGTTATCTGGTTTTGTTTTGGAGTGGAAGATTTGCTCATTTAGTGCACATTTGCACAAACCAAAAGTTGTTAAATTCAAGTTCAGTATCACCACACCCCCTGTCCTCTGAGGTAAAAACAAATGTGAGACTATAATTATTGCAATTTATAGATAATAGAAATGAATAATAATAGGGGGGGGGGGGGCTCAAATGAAATTCCTCTGAGGGCCCCATAAAGGCTTGGGCCAGCGCTGGTCATCACCTTGTGAAGCACAAAGTGCATTGTTAAGTTTTAGTTTGTTGTTTCCAGAACAGTTCACTCAAAACCTCAATTGTGCACAAATCAACATTTTGATTCAACAAGTGCTTTCTTTTTTTTTCCTTTCTTTTCCTACAGTTTCAAACAAAACCATCCAAGTTGTGATACCTGTGACTGTCATCGGGATTTGTCTTGTCCTTTCCATTGGCCTTTTCTTGAAATGTAAGTTCCGTGTGAAGAGAAAAATATACTACACTCAGAGCCGGATTAAATAAATGGACTATACTAGGCAGGCAGTATTTTTTGGGCCCCCTCCATCGATGTTATTTATGAATTGAAATCTGAAACTTCCCAAACTTACTAATAAAAGTGAATTCACATTTTACATAGCGTAGTCTTTGGTTACGAGTTGGTTCTTTGTATGCCAAAATAGGTCATGTGTCGTATATTAAACAGTCTATCACACTATTTTTTGATTTTTATTACCGTATTTATACGTTACTACAAGACTATTAAATTATCCTTATCTTAGTCTCAGTACTCTTTCTGGGCCTAGAGGCTCCGTCAAAACTATACTGGGCTTACTCATCATTTGGTCGCTGATGTTGACGGTGCCACAGCGTCTTCCGCCGCATCTTCGGGGCCGGGCTCGGCCTCTGGCTCTGCTGATACGAGCAGGTTCACAGCACAGAAACTTCTGCCTCTTCTTTTGCTCCGCTTCATTTTTTTTTCTTCTTACGTTTTGCTGCACCTGAAAGCATTTTGAATGTTAAACGTCCTGCTCCTGCCTGCTAGCTAACTGTCCCGCTTAGTCCTGACCCCTGACCCCTGACCTCCCCTCAGACTGAACTGACTGGCGTTAATGTGACGTAACGAAACGTTAAGATAAACGTCACTTTTTTTTAGTGAATTAATAAATATTGATATATTAACACTGAAATAAATTTGTATATATTTTTAAAATTTTTTAAATAATTTTTTTTTGTCCCTCTGTCTGGGCCCCCCCTGCCAATCGGGCCCTAGGCACGTGCCTAGTTTGCTTTTGCGTTAATCCGGCTCTGACTGCACTATAGAGGAGGGCATCTTCATGTCATCATTTATTCCCTTTTCCAACGGCTGCTTATTCATTGATTTACAGAATGACAAAAGGAGCCAACAAGTTGCTTATATTATTTTCTGCATATGAAAAATGTGAGCAACTCTCCCAAATAATGATACAGTGAAAGCTTGAAAAACCAAATAAGGAAAAAATATTTGGCAATAATATAACTGTATTTAAAGGAAAAGTTAAATAATGAAGTAAAATAAACCTCCAACCACCAAACGCCCAAACAAAATATAATTAATTTTGAGTTTCCTTAGAGCAGAGGTGTCAAACTGGTGGCCTGCAGGCTACATGCGGCCCTCCAATCGATATCAAGTTATAATGAAAACATGGCCCACAAGCTCACCTTCTTTTAAACCCAGCATGTGCAGCTGAGACACAGCGAGGTGATAGAATATAGACAGAATAGAATACTAAACATGCTTTGCTAGCAATATTTTTATCACATTAAATCAAATTACATATATAAGCTTGTTTGGCGTATTAACTACAGTTGTCAACATTATTATTATTGCCGTAATTTTAAATGTACTTCTCTGTTTTTGATATGGGAACAAGGGCCTTTCTGCATGGAGTTTGCATGTTGCATGTATGGATTTTCTCCGGTAAATTGGTCACTCTAAATTGACCGTAGGTGTGAGAGTGAGAGTGAATGGTTGTTTGTCTCTATATGTGTCCCCTGTGATGTCAGCTGAGATTGCCCCCCACGACCCTCCAGTGGAGGATAAAGTGGTACAAAGGGGACGGATGGATGTTTATGATATGAATAGATTTATTTTGCATCATAAATATGTTTTTATTGGAAAGTAAAGATCATTCCATATGAAAACATGCACTTTTACTTCTAATTCTGTCAAATTATCATCATGAATATCTTAATTGCGGTGTCGTGGAGTATTGTGTTAGACCGGCCCCCTCTCTACCAGACGGTTAAATGAGTAAGTGTGATAAAGTTGCATGTTGCCACCAAATGGTCCTCCTCTCTGAACATTATGACATATATTCATATAATATTCTACAGGTAGACCTACAGGTCGAACACAGACCTGTGAAAATACAATATATGACACTCTTCAGGTAAGTGACACCTTGTGTTTAAAGTTTCAGGGTGAAGAGGTGAAAGTGAAAGCTTCCTTGCAAAGGGAACAAAAATTCATACTCTCTGACCTTTAACTACACTGTATATTTTTGGGGCCCACAGTTAAAGTTCAGAGAGCATGTGCTTCAGCCATGCTGCAGTACTGATTCTTGCCACATTAGCGCACTTCCTTGTGTCTAAATAACTTTGCTTTAAGCGCACCATAGTCATCCTCTCTGTGTTCCATGTCTGCAGAGAGCCACCACAAATTTCTGCATGCACGGACATTGCAGTGGTTCCATTCACACTACAGGAAAAAGGAAAGTCTGCATTGTGTGTGTGCATGCATATTTAAATCAGCATAAATTGGCATCCATCCTGGGTCATATGGATTTTTATAGGGTCCAATCACCAGAAAAACCTAAAGAGTAAACAAGTGTTTTTCTTCTTCATCTGCTTTCTGAATTCCTGCATCATTTCTAGCACATTGCTATACGGCGCATTCATCTTGCTCGCCATTAACATCGCCTTTAATGTTGGTTCTAAATGTTACTTTACTTTAACTTGGGACAGTGCTCAATACTTTGATTCCTTCAGTCGGATCAGTTGAAAGATCATTTGAATGAGGCACCAAAGTAAAAGATCCAAAATATGGCACTTTTCCGCGAACCAGTTCTAGCACAGCTCAGCTTTTTGCTTTTCCATTAGTGATTTTCCATTAGTACCTGCTCTGACGGGTTCTGACGGAGCTGAGTTGATAGGATGTGTGACGTCGACAGACTGCCGTCCACTGATTGGTCAGAGAGTGTCGTCACTGGAAGAATCAAGAGCTTGACGTCCGACAGAAGAATCGAAAGACTTAAAATTGTTGTTCGATTCTGTGCACAAATCTTTTTAATTGAACTGAGTCTAATGATTCAGTTACACTGAAAACCACTGCTTTACAAGTCTAGTTTGTGTGCGCTTATAAAACAAAGTCACAGCTGTGCTATGATGACTCCGCCCATGTTGAGGAGGTACTATAGTAATGGAAAACCAACCAAACCGTACAGAGTAGAGCCGTGCCGAGCCGTGCTGGAACTGGGTAGTAGGTAACATTATGGTGGTGGGGTTTTTCTCTTTCACACATGGCAGACAGAAAATGTAGAATTAAAAAAAAAACCACCTCAGCGCTGATTAACTACTGGCAATGCTCGGATTCCCAAATATTGGCTAATTTCAGTGTGAATGAATGAATTATTAGGGTGCATGCTGTCACCATCATATTATCACCTGTGATTTTCCTGCTAAATGAAATTGTCAAAATGGCTGCTGTGTGATTGTGGGCCTTTTATTAACAGTTAAGGATTGCATTTTGTTTTTCTTTATTTGATTAATGGATTTGTTATATATATATATATATTTTTTTAGAACAATAATTCAGTTCAAACTGTGGATCCGAATCCCTCAACTACCATCTATGGCCACACTGTACCAGACGAAAAATCCACCGGAACACCAACCATCGACTCAGTAGAGACCCTGTACTCTAGCATTGATCAATCTGCCAAGAAGAAACCCCCAAGATCACACCATGGACAACATAATTAATGATTGATGATGAAATAGAAAGTGCCAGGATGTGGTTTTCTACTGTATAAAGTGTGCATATGTTTTTATGTGTGTGTGTATATATATATATATATATTTTTTTTATAAAGACAATATTTATACACATAAACTGGTAATGGCACATCAAGTGTGTTGTGTACCTGCTTCCTCTGGAGAGGGCGCTCTTGAGTGGTGTGAAACTCAGTTACAGATCCAATTCAGAAAAAACATACTTTGTACCCAGGGCCATGAACACAACACAGACATTTTTAATGTACAGTTTTTTAATTTCAAGTTAAAAGTACCATATTCCAACTTTTTAATCAAAAGAAATGATCAAATTTGAGAAACAATAAAAGCTAAATTTTCCATAAGTTCTGACCAGGACTGACTAGGTTTTGTTCACAACACCTACGACTAATAGCAAACTGCAAATCAGGGATTTTTACTGATGTAATAAGATGTAATAAAGATGTAATAAAAGCTACATTTTCCAAAAGTTGTGACCAGCTCATGTTGAAATACTTTGTATTCTGCTCTTTAACAATGACAGACATGGTGTAGCTATAAATATTATATTTATATTTTAAGAAATAAAACAAGTTTGACTTTTCATTTGAATTTATTATGGAATATTAACATACCATTAGTGTCAACAACCAATACTTCAAAAATATTTTGAAGTACACACACACACAAACGGCGTATGCATTGACCCAAAAGCTGTTAGATCATTGCATCCAATGACAGGTTTCCAGTGTATTTTAGCACATATTGATATAATCAATTACTTTATACACAATATAAAAAAATATTATATACTACGGAAGCGCATTGATTTTGAAGCGCGACTAATTTTTTTCCCCTGTTTTTTGGAGTCAATTTTTTTTTCTTCTGTTTTTCACTTTTCTTCTGAACAACCGCAAAGTCCTCAGGTGCCTGCGTCGACAGACTAATGGTAATAGCATCTATGTGACTTAAGGACAGGACTATCTCTCCTTAAACCCAGATCAAAATAAAGCTTGATTAAACTAAACCGTCCATGTTGTTATAAATCGAAATCTCTAAACTCAGAAAAAAATTATTCAGTAAATCAGAAAAAAATGATGCCGAAAAACCAACCATGAAAAAAAATACTACGAAAAAAAATAAAAATAAATTACTCCGAAAAACAGACCAAATAATGAAAATAATGAATTACTTTTCAAGTGAATGCAATGCGCTTCCGTAATATACACTATCATATAGAATTAAAAAAGCTTATTCAATTGAAAAAACACTTGCTGTTACTGACAGGAAAATACATATTTCTAGCTGTATATCTCCTTTTTTATTTGTGATAAATGGTCAATCTCTGGATAACATATTTGGATAAACGTCATTGAACATTAAACCAGAAAATGTTTTAAATGCCAAACATGTATAATTTGAAACATGGTCGTGAATGTGACTGTGTATACATGCATCCCTCACATATAATTATCACGCGTATACAGAAATATAATATCACGTGTACGATGACGTACGAATGTGAGAGACCACTACGCTTATTGCGCTGCACGAAGTCAAAACCGCCTTCACTTCCCTATATCAAATGTTCTTGTATTATACAAGATCACAATGGGACATATTTCATTTCTATGTGCTGCATTCTTGGTGTTTTTCTGTCCAGAGCAAGGTAATACATTATTATTTTTTCTAATATTCAACATTTTTGATTGTGTGATAAGTTAACACATAGAAGTTAACGCGGAGTTCTTGAGGTGGCAGCGGCTTCTCTCCCCCCCCCCCCCCTCTCTCTCTCGCGCCCCTCTGTGAGAGTCAGAGTCCGCCGCGGACAGAGAAGAGGCTCCACACACACACACACACACACACAACACCGTATTACAAAGAAATGCGTACGCTGAATGCCATTCAGGAAATTAATTTAAGATATATGAATGAAAGTCTGAATATTGAGTGAAACTGAATATATGGAATGAAACTTTGAATATATGGAATGAAACTTTGAATATATGGAATTAAATTTTTAATATATGGAATGCAACTTTGAATATATGGAATGAAACTTTGAATATATGGAATTACATTTTTAATATATGGAATGCAACTTTGAATATGTGGAATGAAACTTTGAATATATGGAATGAAACTTTGAATACATGGAATGAAACTTTGAATACATGGAATGAAACTTTGAATATATGGAATGAAACATTTAACATTTAGGCATTTAACTGACAAAAAGAGGAATACGTTTCATAGAACACTGAATATAAAGAATTAAAGTCTGAATACATTGAATGAAACATATTTTGTCCTGTAATAAAGACATTTGGGGATAAAATATCAATTAATTTTTCTGGTCTTGTTTTCCTGTGATTTGCTGACAGAACAAGAATATGTGTCTCTTTACAGGGTCCAGTGCTGTGACTCCTCTATTTGTGGAGAAAGGGAAGGATGCGTTTCTGAAGGTCTTGGAGGCGGATATACCAGCAGAATTTACCCTTCTAATATGGAAGTTCAATGACAGTGATGTTTTAGTGGTATTTGGAACTAACAAAGAACCAGACGTCGATAGTAAATACAGTGGAAGGATTGATGTGAAAAAATTCTCTCTGACTTTGAAGAATCTCCAAGAGGCAGACAGTGGAGTTTATATTGCCCGACTGACAGTGAAAACAAAAGAAAAGAAACTCGCTGAATACAACGTCACAGTTCAAAGTAAGTTTCTCAACATTTTGGAAGTTACCAGGGCATCTGCTGCCATCTTTCTTTAACTCCATTCCACACAAACCTTTCAGATCCAGTGTCTCCAGTCGAACTGACAGTGGAGAACGTGTCCAAAAGTGCCGAGTTGTGTGTTGTCACGGTGACCTGTAGCACGCAGGACTCCTGTCACATCAACGCGTCTTTTAGATGTGACACAGAAACCTGCAGCCAGGAGGATGGAGGACTGAGAACTGTGGCCACAACCTGGGGCACTTCCCTCCAGCTCTATCTGTCAAATCTGACAATTACCTGTAACCACAGCAACCAAGTCAGCTGGAAAAGGAACATGACGAGGATTGAAGCTTTTTGTCCCTTACATGCAGGTCAGTGATAGACAAAATGACTTTTAAAGGTGACATCGAATGCTTGTATCACACATATATGTTAGTGATGGAGGTCTACTTACATATATTTACTTGTTTTCATGGTTAAAAACCTCCTAATCGCTGCAAACGAGCCGATCAAAATATCTCCTCACTGACGCTCTCGTCAGCCGCGTCACACTAAAACCACACCCCCAGAATATAGACTGTGTTCTGATTGGCCAGCCAACGAGAGCTTTCCCACTGTCCTGTGATTGGCCAGGTACCTGGAAGTGACGTAATAGATAGGCCAGCTCTCAGATACACAGCTCCCCCTCTGGCACGGTGGATGCTCGGCATTTCAGCAGCTACAACGAGAGTAGTTCTTCTTCTTATGCGGTTGAATGTACGCAACCGGATGTGCCCGGACTAGTGCCCGCACCGGGAGGCACTACGGTGGTGAGAGGAGTGGTGAGGATCTCTGATGACGACATCAGATTAAGGAAGTGCCGATCCGTTTCACAGAGCCCAGGAAAACAATAAAACCCTATTTCCTCAGCAGTAGCTGAACTGTTTGTTCTGAAACTTTAGGGTTTCATAAACGAGGTCATGACGCAGATACACACACAAACGCGGCGTTAATTGGAGCTTCCAGTCTATGTGGGCTTTAAGTTAGAATAAACACAGGTAAAGAAAAGATCTTCACCTTGAAATGCATTCTGTTTATTTGTTTGTTTGTTTTTATTACAGATTCTGCATCATCAAATCTCTACATTGTCATCTTTGTGGTTGCCACGGTCACCATAACAATCATCTTCACAGCTGTTTATATTTATCATCGGAAAAAAAGAAAAAGGCGTATGTTAAAACAACTATAGTTTTTTTGCTGAAATGTTTAAATGTAAAAAATGTTCTAAAAATACAAGGTATATTAAAGCAAATGATGTGTTTTATAGGTAAAATAGCTGAAAACACAGTGTATGCAGTTACTCAGGTGAGTGACTCTCATTATGATATTTACCTTTGAGAGAAAACAATAAAGGAATTTCAGATTTTCAGCAATTTTTACAGTAGAATACACATTTGAATGACATTGAAACAACAGTGACCTTCTTACTGCGGTTTAAAACATTGTGGAGTGTGGTTGCCCACTCACATCTATCTATCTATCTATCTATCTATCTATCTATCTATCTATCATATAGAATATATGAAATGAAAGTCTGAATATATGGAAAAGTACATCGACATGTACATTGACATTTTCTTTTATTTATTTTCCAGGGTCCAAATGCCAGCCCAACTAGAACAGAAGCGACTGCTGGGACTGGAGATGAGAGTGTGTCCAGCCAGTATGCTCAGGTCCAACACCTGCCCAAGTCCTGAAGAAAACGTGTACAAAAATGACTAACAAACTAATCCCGTCCAAATAGGGCTGTACTCACCATTACAATCACTGAGGTCTGCAGAAAAATCACTTCTTGTGGTACCTCGTCGAGATTTAAACACTGGCGAGACTGTTCCACAGAAAAAGAATTGCTTAGCAATGAAACGGATTACAATTATGTAAATTTTGTAAAAAATTATGTAACGTCGTTACATGTAATTCGTTAACCTCCAACACTGCCGATTCCGATATCAACTGATACCAATACCGATATACACAGGCTTTTTTCCCCACAAAACTAATTTTAGGTCACATCACGTATCTCCTGTTGTGTTATTAAATAATACTAGTGCAGTGCCTGTGCGAAATCTGTTTTTGTGTGTGTTTAGTAATTTTTGGTTTGGTGTGTTTCAGTGCTCATTGTCACTATTACACAGCAAAAGTTCAGTGATTTTATTTGTGTATGGTAGAAAGCAAATACTGATACTGACATAATTGTGTACAATAAATATGGAAAATTTAACTACATGGTTGCAATAGTTGGTTGGTTGTCACTGGGATGCAGAGCTAGAGTTCAGTAGCTGCAAATGTGTTATGTGTTAACTAAATGATGTATGTTTGTTCAGGCATGATGCAGTAATCATTGCTGTAGTGTTTTCATACATCTAGTTAGATGATACTGCTACTTTTGTGATTTGCACTGTGAGTGGGTGTCTTGCTCAATGTTGTGAGTGTCAAAATAGAAGGCACTTCCTGTTCAGTTGAATTTCATCGACTCATTATTGCTTACTGCAAGTTAAGCTCACCACAATTATATTCCAAGAATTTACTCCGATATGAACAGATTTCGTTAATAGTGAAAACATTTTTCAATTGTGCTGAAAATCATGAATATAAGAAACTCTATGTTGCACATTCTTATAGCCTCTGTATTTACTGTATATTTAAACACAGTAATGCAAAAAAGCAGCAAAATGCTCCGTGTTCTGAGGGTTAAGTCTTGACTGAAAACCCGCTACTTCTCCTGATTGTGTTACTTTTTGTTTCTCTACAGAAAACCCCCCTGCACAGGATGTGGGTTAAGGCTGTAAAGTGAATCAAGTTGCTAGAGCCACCTCATCAATTCACAAGAAGTTGACTAAGCTTCTGTATATAGAAGCGGTGAAATCACACCTAATAATAACCTCGAATTTTAAGATGCAGGAAGGGTTCATTTCATGTTCCTGCATATTGCACTGAGACATGTACACTCCTTTACACCAGCCACATTTTCATTGAAATGTATACTGCACATGCAGGAAGGGTACATATTCCAATCACTCAAAAAAGGCAGAGTATAGTTTGACGTCCAAAATTTTACAAAAAAGTCATAGTTTAGTATGTTGCCCAAAATCACTCAAAAAAGTCATAGTATAGTATGTCGTCCAAAATCATTTAAAAAAGTCATAGTATAGTATGATGTCCAAAATCACTCAAAAAAGTCATAGTATATAGTTTGTCGTCCAAAATCACTCAAAGAAAGGGTATGTCGACAGAATTTGACAAAAAAGTCATAGTATAGTATGCCGTCCAAAATCACACCAAAAAGTCATAGTATAGTATGTCGCCAAAAATCTGACAAAAACATCGTATAGTATGTCGTCCAAAAACGGTCAAAAAAGTCATAGTATATAGTATGTCGCCAAAAATTTGACAAAAACATCATAGTATAGTATGTTGTCCAAAATTTGAGAAAAAAGTCATAGTATAGTATATTGTACAAAGAAGTCATAGTATAGTATGTTGTCCAAAATTAGTCAAAAAAGTCATAGTATAGTATGTCGTCCAAAATCACTACAAAATGTCATGGTATAGTATGTCGCCAAAAATTTGACAAAAACATCATAGTATAGTATGTCGCCAAAAATTTGACAAAAACATCATAGTATAGTATGTCGCCAAAAATCTGACAAAAACATCATAGTATAGTATGTCGTCCAAAATCGGTCAAAAAAGTCATAGTATAGTATGTCGCCAAAAATTTGACAAAAACATCATAGTATAGTATGTTGTCCAAAATTGGTCAAAAAAGTCATAGTATAGTATGTCGTCCAAAATCAGTCAAAAAAGTCATTGTATAGTATGTCGCCAAAAATTTGACAAAAACATCATAGTATAGTATGTCGTTCAAAATGAGTCAAAAAAGTCATAGTATAGTATGTCGTCCAAAATCGGTCAAAAAAATCATAGTATAGTATGTCGTCCAAAATGAGGCAAAAGGTCATATATAGTATGTCGTCCAAAATTGGTCAAAAAAGGCATAGTATAGTATTTCGTCCCAAATTTGTCACAAAAGTCATAGTATAGTATGTCGTCCAAAATGAGACAAAAAAGTCATAGTATAGTATGTCGTCCAAAATGAGACAAAAAAGTCATAGTATAGTATTTCGTCCCAAATTTGTCACAAAAGTCATAGTATAGTATGTCGTCCAAAAAGAGACAAAAAAGTCATAGTATAGTATGTTGTCCAAAATTTGAGAAAAAAATCATAGTATAGTATGTCGTCCAAAATCACTCCAAAAAGTCATAGTATAGTATGTCGTCAAAAATCACTCCAAAAAGTCATAGTATAGTATGTCGTCCAAAATCGCCTCCAAAAAGTCATAGTATATTATGGCGTCCAAAATGAGTTATAAAGGTAATAGCATATTAGGCCGGCGTTTAGCTCAATGGGTAGTGCTGCCGCTCCATGTTGAGGTTAAACTCCTCACTGCAGGTGGCCCAGGTTCAAATCCAGCATCAGGCAGCCCGCATTTCATTCCCCATTTCCTGTATAGAAAGTCATAGTATAGTATTTGACAAAAACATCATAGTATAGTATGTCTTCAAAAAAGTCACAGTATAGTATGTCGTCAAAAAAGTCATAGTACAGTATGTCGTCCAAAATGTGAAAAAAAAGTCATAGTATAGTATTTGACAAAAACATCATAGTATAGTATGTCTTCAAAAAAGTCATAGTATAGTATGTCGTCAAAAAATTCATTGTATAGTATGTCGTCCAAAATTTGTCAAAAAAGTTATAGTATAGTTTGTCGTCCAAAATGTGAAAAAAAAGTCGTAGTATAGTGCTTCGTCCAAAATCACTCCAAAAAGTCGTCCAAAAAAGTCATAGTATAGTATTTCGCCAAAAATTTGACAAAAACATCATAGTATAGTATGTCGTTCAAAATGAGTCAAAAAAGTCATAGTATAGTATGTCGTCCAAAATCAGTCAAAAAAGTCATAGTATAGTATGTCGTCCAAAATTGGTCAAAAAAGTCATAGTATAGTATGTCGCCAAAAATTTGACAAAAACTCATAGTATTTCGTCCAAAATCTGTCAAAAAAGTCATTGTATATTATGTTGTCCAAAATTTGACAAAAACTCATAGTATAGTATGTCGTCCAAAATTGGTGAAAAAAGTCATAGTATAGTATGTCGCCAAAAATTTGACAAAAACATCATAGTATAGTATGTCGTTCAAAATGAGTCAAAAAAGTCATAGTATAGTATGTCGTCCAAAATCAGTCAAAAAAGTCATTGTATATTATGTTTCCAAAAATTTGACAAAAACATCATAGTATAGTATGTCGTTCAAAATGAGTCAAAAAAGTCATAGTATAGTATGTCGTCAAAAATCAGTCAAAAAAGTCATAGTATAGTATGTCGTCCAAAATGAGGCAAAAAGTCATAGTATAGTATGTCGTCCAAAATTTGACAAAAACTCATAGTATAGTATGTCGTCCAAAATTGGTCAAAAAAGTCATAGTATAGTATGTCGCCAAAAATTTGACAAAAACATCATAGTATAGTATGTCGTTCAAAATGAGTCAAAAAAGTCATAGTATAGTATGTCGTCCAAAATCAGTCAAAAAAGTCATTGTATATTATGTCTCCAAAAATTTGACAAAAACATCATAGTATAGTATGTCGTTCAAAATGAGTCAAAAAAGTCATAGTATAGTATGTCGTCCAAAATCAGTCAAAAAAGTCATAGTATAGTATGTCGTCCAAAATGAGGCAAAAAGTCATAGTATAGTATGTCGTCCAAAATTGGTCAAAAAAGCTTAGTATAGTATTTCGTCCAAAATCTGTCAAAAAAGTCATAGTATAGTATGTCGTCCAAAATGAGACAAAAAAGTCATAGTAGAGTATGTCGTCCACAATTTGAGAAAGAAGTCATAGTATAGTATGTCGTCCAAATTCACTCAAAAAAGTCATAGTATAGTATGTCGCCAAAAATCTGACAAAAACATCCTAGTATAGTATGTTGTCCAAAATTGGTCAGAAAAGTCATAGTATAGTATGTTGTCCAAAATCAGTCAAAAAAGTCATTGTATATTATGTTGTCCAAAATTTGACAAAAACTCATAGTATAGTATGTCGTCCAAAATTGGTCAAAAAAGTCATAGTATAGTATGTCGCCAAAAATTTGACAAAAACATCATAGTATAGTATGTCGTTCAAAATGAGTCAAAAAAGTCATAGTATAGTATGTCGTCCAAAATCAGTCAAAAAAGTCATAGTATATTATGTCGCCAAAAATTTGACAAAAACATCATAGTATAGTATGTCGTTCAAAATGAGTCAAAAAAGTCATAGTATAGTATGTCGTCAAAAATCTGACAAAAACATCCTAGTATAGTATGTTGTCCAAAATTGGTCAGAAAAGTCATAGTATAGTATGTTGTCCAAAATCAGTCAAAAAAGTCATTGTATATTATGTTGTCCAAAATTTGACAAAAACTCATAGTATAGTATGTCGTCCAAAATTGGTCAAAAAAGTCATAGTACAGTATGTCGTCCAAAAATCACTCAAAAAAGTCAGAGTATAGTATGTCGTCCAAAAATCACTCAAAAAAGTCATAGTATAGTATGTTGTCCAAAAATCACTCAAAAAAGTCATAGTATAGTATGTCGCCAAAAATTTGACAAAAACATCATAGTATAGTATGTCGTTCAAAATGAGTCAAAAAAGTCATAGTATAGTATGTCGTCCAAAATCAGTCAAAAAAGTCATAGTATATTATGTCGCCAAAAATTTGACAAAAACATCATAGTATAGTATGTCGTTCAAAATGAGTCAAAAAAGTCATAGTATAGTATGTCGTCAAAAATCAGTCAAAAAAGTCATAGTATAGTATGTCGTCCAAAATGAGGCAAAAAGTCATAGTATAGTATGTCGTCCAAAATTGGTCAAAAAAGGCTTAGTAAAGTATTTCGTCCAAAATCTGTCAAAAAAGTCAAAGTATAGTATGTCGTCCAAATTCACTCAAAAAAGTCATGGTATAGTGTGTTGCCAAAAAATTTAGAAATAGTCAGTATAGTTTGTCGTCCAAAATCGGTC
This sequence comes from Solea solea, assembly GCF_958295425.1. NCBI lineage: Eukaryota > Metazoa > Chordata > Actinopteri > Pleuronectiformes > Soleidae > Solea > Solea solea. Next base: position 3,791,031 of record NC_081134.1, on the reverse strand, counting down.
AAAAAAGTCATAGTATAGTATGTCGCCAAAAATTTGACAAAAACATCATAGTATAGTATGTCGTCCAAAATCGGTCAAAAAAGTCATAGTATAGTATGTCGTCCAAAATGAGTCAAAAAAGTCAAAGTATAGTATGTCGTCCAAAATTGGTCAAAAAAGGCATAGTATAGTATTTCGTCCAAAATTTGTCAAAAAAGTCATAGTATAGTATGTCGTCCAAAATGAGACAAAAAAGTCATAGTATAGTATGTCGTCCAAAATTTGAGAAAAAAGTCATAGTATAGTATGTCGTCCAAAATTTGAGAAAAAAGTCATAGTATAGTATGTCGTCCAAAATCACTCCAAAAAGTCATAGTATATTATGTCGTCCAAAATGAGTTATAAAGGTAACAGCATATCGGACCGGCGTTTAGCTCAATGGGTAGTGCTGCCGTTCCATGTTGAGGTTAAACTTCTCACTGCAGGTTGCCCAGGTTCAAATCCCGCATCAGGCAGCCCTTTCCTGCATTTCATTCCCCATTTCCTGTATGGTATGTCATCAAGAAAGTCATAGTATAGTATAGCGTCCAAAAAAGTCATAGTATAGTATGTCGTCCAAAATCGGTCAAAAAAGTCAAAGTATAGTATGTCGTCCAAAAAAGTCATAGTATAGTGTGTCGGTCAAAAAAGGCATAGTATGTCGACAAAAACATCATAGTATAGTATGTTGTCCAAAAAAGTCATAGTATAGTGTGATCAGTCAAAAAAGTCATTGTATATTAGGTAGTCCAAAATTTGACAAAAAGTCAGAGTATAGTATGTCGTCCATAATTGGTCAGAAAAGTCATAGTATATATAGTATGTCGCCAAAAATTTGACAAAAACATCATAGTATAGTATGTCGTTCAAAATTAGTCAAAAAAGTCATAGTATAGTATGTCGTCCAAAATCGGTCAAAAAAGTCATAGTATAGTATGTTGTCCAAAATCGCTCAAAAAAGTCATAGTATAGTATGTCGACAAAAATTTGACAAAAACATCATAGAATGGTATGTTGTCCAAATTCACTCAAAAAAGTCATAGTATAGTATGTCGTCCAAAATCACTCCAAAAAGTCCTAGTATATTATGTAGTCAAAAAATTTAGAAATAGTCAAAGTATAGTATGTCGTCCAAAATGAGTCAAAAAAGTCATAGTATAGTATGTCGTCCAAAATCGGTCAAAAAAGTCATAGTATAGTATGTCGCCAAAAAATTTGACAAAAACATCATAGTATAGTATGTCGTCCAAAATTGGTCAAAAAAGTCATAGTATAGTATGTCGTCCAAAATTTGACAAAAAAGTCATAGTATAGTTTGTCGTCCAAAATTTGACAAAAAAGTCATAGTATAGTATGTCGTCCAAAATGAGTCAAAAAAGTTATAGTATAGTTTGTCGTCCCAAATGAGTCAAAAAGTCATAGTATAGTATGTTGTCCAAAAATCACTCAAAAAAGTCATAGTATAGTATGTCGTCAAAAAATTGACAAATAGTCATAGTATAGTATGTCGTCCAAAAATCACTCAAAAAAGTCATAGTATAGTATGTCGTCCAAAAATCACTCAAAAAAGTCATAGTATAGTATGTCGTCAAAAAATTGACAAATAGTCATAGTATAGTATGTCGTCCAAAAATCACTCAAAAAAGTCATAGTATAGTATGTCGTCCAAAAATCCCTCAAAAAAGTCATAGTATAGTTTGTCGTCAAAAAATTGACAAATAGTCATAGTATAGTATGTCGTCAAAAAATTGACAAATAGTCATAGTACAGTATGTCGTCCAAAAATCACTCAAAAAAGTCAGAGTATAGTATGTCGTCCAAAAATCACTCAAAAAAGTCATAGTATAGTATGTTGTCCAAAAATCACTCAAAAAAGTCATAGTATAGTATGTCGTCAAAAAATTGACAAATAGTCATAGTATAGTATGTCGTCCAAAAATCACTCAAAAAAGTCATAGTATAGTATGTCGTCCAAAAATCACTCAATAAAGTCATAGTATAGTATGTCGTCCAAAAATCACTCAAAAAAGTCATAGTATAGTATGTCGTCCAAAAATCCCTCAAAAAAGTCATAGTATAGTTTGTCGTCAAAAAATTGACAAATAGTCATAGTATAGTATGTCGTCAAAAAATTGACAAATAGTCATAGTACAGTATGTCGTCCAAAAATCACTCAAAAAAGTCAGAGTATAGTTTGTCGTCCAAAAATCACTCAAAAAAGTCATAGTATAGTATGTTGTCCAAAAATCACTCAAAAAAGTCATAGTATAGTATGTCGTCAAAAAATTGACAAATAGTCATAGTATAGTATGTCGTCCAAAAATCACTCAAAAAAGTCATAGTATAGTATGTCGTCCAAAAATCACTCAATAAAGTCATAGTATAGTATGTCGTCCAAAAATCACTCAAAAAAGTCATAGTATAGTATGTCGTCAAAAAATTGACAAATAGTCATAGTATAGTATGTCGTCCAAAAATCACTCAAAAAAGTCATAGTATAGTATGTCGTCCAAAAATCACTCAAAAAAGTCAGAGTATAGTATGTCGTCCAAAAATCACTCAAAAAAGTCAGAGTATAGTATGTCGTCCAAAAATCACTCAAAAAAGTCATAGTATAGTATGTCGTCCAAAAATCACTCAAAAAAGTCATAGTATAGTATGTCGTCCAAAAATTGATAAATAGTCATAGTATAGTATGTTGTCCAAAAATCACTCAAAAAAGTCATAGTATAGTATGTCGCCCCAAACTTGATAAAGTCAATACGTCAATGCTACTGTACTTTGCATCGCTAATGTTTTGCTCTTTGTTTTGTAGACAGTAATATCACCTAATAGCTTACCGTCACTTCATGGAGTGGATCCAGAGAGACTGGGGAAAGACGATCGTCTTGTTTTGCCTGTCTATGTTTTTCTCCTTATTTTGATACTTAAGTACAATAAATGTCAGGTACTTTAAGACATTTACTCAAGTAATATTCTAAAAGGTGACTTTAACTTCTACCAAAGTCATTTTCTGGTAAGGTACTTGTACTTTTACTCAAGTGCTTTATACAAGACTGATGGTAGTTTACTCGGCCCGCCAGCAGGCCAAAAAGGCTTAAGGGTAAAACTAAAGTAGCACTGGCTCTTTCCCGTGGTTCCTGGAGTCAGATGCCAAACGCAACACTGAGGGCGAATCCAGGATCGCCTCTGGAAGTAAGCAAAACATGGGACATCACGTTTTCAGGTGAGAGGAAAATGCTTGCTTGATGTTAATCAAATGCATAATTTCTTCTTCAAATTTATTAATCTATGGACAGAGGATGTGACTTTGGGCTATACAACTAAAAGGCCCATGGCCATACATGTGATAAAGACTATGTAACAAGCAAAGAAAAAAACGATTATGACTAGACCTTTAAAAAACACAGCCCACTTGTGTGAGTTCTTTTTCTCCCTCTTCTGAAACCACTTCTTGGCGTGTTTTTGTAAGCAGAGAACAACAAAATCTTCCACAGCCAGATACTGCTGAGGCAGCATGTTTTTCAGCATGCTGCCATACTTCTCCTGGAGCTCCATGACGACGACCTTCGCCAACGAGTCGGCCTTGTTGATGTGTGGAACGTGACCCTCCATGACGGTGAGTCCCTGCCTCGTTCGATTCATCAGGCGTGAGATGTAGAAGGACAGCTCCTGGTGAGAGAGCTCCTTGTGTACACCAGTTCTCTCAAAGACGTGGATGATCGCCGCGGCGAGGAACATACGGGCCCGTTTCTCTGTACGGTCTATGGACCGATCCATTCTTTGCTTCAAACACCTGTTGGGGTTGTTTGTTTTGTGAGACAGTTTTGTTCTGTGACGTCACCTGCTCCTTTGAACTTTTGTCACTCATGACATCAAAGGGACAAACAGCTCAGTTGTGATTGGGAACTTGAGGGCAGCAGTGCACCTCTTAGGGGCCGTCCACACAGGGACCTGAAATTGTATTTTTTTAGCTCATGGAGCTACAGCAGCTTCTGGTCAACTGCTGCCTCGTGTGGTCAGATTGTGTCACTGAAATAAAATGAATTGTTTCAAAAAGGACTAAAATTTCAAAAAAAATATTCTGGGATATTTGATGTTTTCATCAGTAGAATAGGATGTGTGTAGGTCCGTCTCTTTTTATCTGTCCCTGACCCAACAGACCACATCAGTACAGTTACACCAGTTTCCCGTCATTCCATACTCCTGCCCCTTCAACACAAGATGGCAGCAGCATCCAGCAGAGAATAAAACACCCACAAAGCAGTTGACAACTTCTCTGCCTCCTCCAGGCAAAGCCAGTGACATCATCTGCAGAGGGACAGAGGGTGTGCGAAGGACAAATGTCTTGAAAGGGATTACATCATTCTCTATACTAATATGATAATATATCTCTCACGATGTCTACGGTGCCAAGAACGAGAGGGCCCATAATCCACACGACGGCCACTTCAAATGACAACAAGAGGATGAAATGGAAGTGTGTGTGTGTGTGTGTGTGGGGGGGGGGGGGGGGGGGGCTTGCACCACTGAAGGTTATTCCACACATTATTCCTCAATGAGAGCAGGAGAGAGGGCGATAATCACTGTTACACTCTAAGATGAGGAAACGCTCCCTGTCTGCTTTTCTGTTCTTGTCTTTCTTTGTTCTCTCTTTTTTCCCCCTGTGGTTTATGTCAGTTCTTCTTTGCCTTTTACCTTTTCTACACCCTGCATCCATCTTTTCCTGTCATTCAGAGGAGAGGAGAGACAAAGAATTGAGTGAACAAGGTAGCAGCTGAGAATGGGAGGTGAAAAGATACGTAAAAAAGACAAGAACTGAAAAGGAGGGGGAGAGTGATGGAGAGGTAAGTGGAGTGGTAAGGAGGCACAAGAAGAGGACAAGTAAGGAAAGAGTTGAAGAGCTCCTGGTTGAGAAAGAAGGAGGGAAATGGAAGTTGAGAGGACAAAAAACAGGATTAGTAAAAGAGGGGAGATTGGAAAAGAAGAGAAGAGGAGGATAGAGACGCCAGGACACTGAGGAGACAAGGATGTGTTCTGAACAGACAAAAAGACAAAAATAAATGGCAATGGTAAAATAAAGGATGAGGAGAACAGAGGAGTAAAGGAGTAAGGACAGGGACAGAAGAGGAATAAGGAGAGGAGACAAAAACATGTGAGGGGTGAATGGAAAGGTGAGCGTTCAAAAGAAGAGAGGAAGACGTGAGCACAAAAGAATAACTTTGAGAGAGGAGTGAAGGAAAACACTGAGCTGTGGAAACCAACAAAAGGACGACAGAGGAAGGTACGCGAGCCCACATCACAGAGATGTGAGGAGGGCTGACGAAAATGAGTTCAGGACTGGAGGAAAGAGGAGAGGAGAGAAGAGGTGGACAAAGAACGCAAGAGAGAGAGAGAGAGAGAGAGAGAGAGAGAGAGACCAGACGAAGAGAGAGTGGGGAAGAGTGAGCGGGGGCAAAAGAAGGAGAGAAAATAGGAGACGAGACGTAAAAAGGCAACGCGATGAGACGCAAGGGGATGTGAAGAGGAGAGGAGAGGAGGAGAGGAGGAGAGGAGAGAAGTTATGGGGGTGCCATAACTTCTCTCCTCTCCACAGGGAGAAAATGAATTTTAAATAGAGACTGCAGATGCTCCACTGTCATGTCAACTCACATCCAGGTAAACACTGTATATGACTCACACGCACACACACACGCACACACACGCACACACACACGCACACGTGCACTTTAGAAAGTGTCATAAAAATAATTAACAATTTCACAACAGGAAAAATAACTTCTTATGAAAGCCATGTCTTCTTTTATTTTCTGTAATATGGTGGAAAAATAATTACATACAATTTGAAGAAAAGAAGACAAAAACGACAGAAAAACACAAACAAAAACCAACGACATCTTGTTTTATGCAGTTTCTTTTTCTTGAATTGCTGTAAAGAGAATAAACGTGTACCCAAAGCCAACATGAACATAATAAACGTGTGAACAATATATATATATATATCCAGAGATTTAAAAACAAACACAAAAAAAAGGGAATACGGAGAACAGCTCACATGATTATTTAAATCCAAGTCGTCCCCATGCACACTTCACACGTTCGTTTTTCGGTGCAACATGAAATCCTTGCCACTGTTGTGGGTCATTGTCGTCAGAGCGTCCTAAGGCCTCACAGTGTTTCCTCCACACTCTCTTTACCAATCACATGATTTCCACCAGGGTTTGACTGATGCTCATTTCCTGCCAATGTACCACCAAAAATGTATTAAATGTAAGTACAGATATGCAAGTAATGGAGTCAGTGAGCAACAGTTCCCTTTAAAGTGTGGATACAAATCTTTTAGGGTTATAATACTTCAATTTGTATTGATTTGATCCACACTTACGTCCATATGTCTCAGAAAATGTTAGTAAAAAAAACGTCAGTGACGTCAGTGCACCCACACCAAACTGCTCTGACAGTATATCAAGGAGAAACCTTTCCAGTATCCCACCACACTTTACCCAATCCAGAGACAGAACTCCTCTTTGTGGGTGAATAAATGCCTTGCCCTCTCACTAAACACTTTTATGAGGTGATGTAGAGAGAGACACAGGGACACAGGGACACAAGGACACAGGGACACACAGGAATGCTAATGGCAGCAACGGGCAGGAAGATAGCCAAAAGTTAGCCAAAGATGACATTGCGGACAGGTGATTTTTACATCATCGCCTTCAAAATAAAAGTGTTAAAGGTCCAGTGTGTAAGAATTAGTGCCATCTAATGTTGAGACAGTAGACTGCAGCACTCCTCCACTCATGCCGCCCTTTCTTAGGATGGAAAATCATGTGACTTCCATCAGCGGAGGTGAGGCTGCGTAACAGGTGTCGGATCGATAAGCAGCAGGTTCAGGGTGAGGGTTCCATAACTCTAACTGGGCGTAGCAGCAGCTCCGTGACTGGGCCCAGTAAAGGGCACCTGGAGAAACAGCGAAGCGATTGACCCTATTTTTACCCCTCTCAGTTGTGGTAAATTTACAGAGATTTCTTACAGATGTAATCCCGTCCAAATAGGGCTTAAGGCTACACAAAAAGAGATTATACATGTATACAAAAATAGAGATTAGAAGTATATTCAATGGCTGCCAATAAACCCTCCGGAATGTTACACAATGGACCTTTAAATGACTTAACATCAGTGGCTTTTTGAGGCGTGTTTATATGTGCAGGTGTGGTCAGGAGGCGGAGCCCCCATCATTCCAGCAGGTGCCAGCGCGACAGGTTGGTGAACCAGATATTTCATCAGTTAAACCCCGATCCTCTACAGACCGGTGGTCCCAACATGTCTGTTAACCCACAGCTGTTACAGTACATGCTGCCAACATATGTACAACAACACACACACACATGCATGTTCACAGAAGGCATGAGCATGGAAACACACATACACACACACACACACATAAACACATACTGTGAGGCGGCTGTGTTTTGTTGGTCTCCACTTCTTTCTTTTTGGCGATAAAAACTTTGAAAGGTAAATATAGACAAAGTCACTATTGGCCAAGGATGGCACAGCACAGCACGGCATGGATGCGAGCAGTGGGTCTGGCCTGGTTCAAGCCTGGGTTGGCCTAGTTGAGACAGAACGTTAGGTCTGTGTTGTGGCCTGGATGAGCAGTTATTTTGGCAACAGATGCACAAAATCCTCCCTTTTTTTTTTTTTTTTTCTTTTTTACTTTTTGCTTGTTAATAAAAATACACGCAGGATAAAATAAAATATAAAACTTTAAACACACAATTTCTTACACTGATGATTTCTTACACCACAAAATAATACCAATAACATAGGTTTTAAAAATACAGATTTCCATAGTGAGAAAAGAGATGATGAGAGTTCTGAAAATGGAACGTGGATGCCATGATTTCACGAGGCGATGGATGCGTCGTCTGATATCAGACTCCCAGTCCGCCAGCATGCACACATTTATAAGAACTAGATTGCTCTTGAAGAAAGATTCGGAAGGAAGCAATGACAGAAAGGTTTGCAGTGATTTTTAACGAGGTTCATCCTCCAAATTTGGAAGCTGGTAGGTGGTTATTAATATGACACGAGAGAGTAGAGAGCAAAGAGCGTCAGTGCACACTGCAGTGAGAGATACATATGGAGGGGGGGGGGTGAAAAAAGACATAGAATTTCTCTTTGAAATTTAAAACATCCAGTGTGCACATTTGACATCTTTTATATATTTATATGCCGCCACTGTCAAAACCCCTTTAAAAGTTCAAATGGACCTGGATGAGCTGGCCCTGCGTCTCGCAGCCTCCTCGCTGTCAAATGTGCTCATCCTACACAAGGTCATAACGACATTGCGAGTCGGATGCAAAATACCGCACAGCTACAACTCTGTAAAAAGGCTGTAAAGAGGTAATAGTATGCAGTACCAAGGCTGTGATAACCATATAAATTTAAAAGGGTGCTCCATCTGCCATTCTTCTCTCCATAACTGCAGTCGCGGGTTTTATATAGTGACCTTGAAGCGTCAAGGTTCCATCTGACATTCTCATCAGAAACGACGCGGCTGTGGTTTCCTTTTTCACAAAGTGTTTATTTAAAAAAAAGGCCCAATAAATACAAAATTCATTGCCCCTTAACACCAAATCACCATAACGTACTGTATCTGTGAGGTTTTCATACGCATTAAGACACAATTGTTATGCTTCTGCAGGTGCAAAGATTTCTGCCTTCAACTCGCGGCCTTTCAGTCTTTTGTAAAGCAACTCTGGTTTTGAGCAAGGAACAAAAAAAACCTAGAGAATCTTAAGTCTGATAAAGCCTTTTTAAAATGTTGAAGCACATCCTAATATATGCACAGAGGATTTCTGACGAGAGAAAGCCCAAAACTCGAGGCCAGTCAGTTCAGTCCATCCATTTTCTACTGCTTTATCCTCCACAGGAGGGTCACGAGGGCTCTGGTTCCAATCTCAGCTGACATAGGGTGCAAGGCGGGTACACTTTGGACAGATCGCCAGTCCATCACAGGGACACAGAGCCAAACAACCACCCACTCACACACAGTTCAATTTAGAGTGTCCAATTGACCAAAATCCCCATATTGCATGTGTTTGGACTGTGGAAGGAAAGCGGAGAACCTGGAGAAAACCCACACAAACACAGGTCACGTAAACCACCAAAGTCATTTTGTGACTTCCTTGATTGAGCCATAATCTTCATCATCTACCTCAGACAATTCCAGTCAAATCTGTCCTCACATGTGCTGCTCACAAACAAAGACAGAAAACAAGATCATCCTGACATCCTGACATACGTCATGCAGAGGTATCAGCAGTGTTTTGGTAACTACTCAGAATTAAATTACTTTGCATCAGGGCAGACATGTGGAGGAATAGACTTAGAAGAAGAAGAAAGAATGCATTAATCTACCCACACTATTATTTTTTCTTTTAAAGAAGAAAAAGCACAAAATGGAGCAATTAAAAAAAAAACAACCACTGATAATTTTGAGTGGTGTCTGAAAACAAATGTGAGAGAAATGTGTTCTTTATAAGTAAGGCTTTGTATGTATCACTTGTTATTATGTAACGACTCTTCAAACCTGTTACAGAGATAATGATCCACATTTTTCAAATTAGAGGAGTTCAGACTTGAAAAGACTCTTGTAAACTGCTCATATTGTGAATTTTACTATTGGGAGAAAACAAGCAAAGCTGCAGGAGTTTTTTTTAGTTTTTTTTTAAAGTTTTCAACACAAAATCATCATGATCTTTGCAGTCAAAACTCACACGTACCAAAGCGGATACAATATCATGGAAAACACAAAAAAACAAAAACCCTCACACATAAAATACCGCTGTTGCAGTGAGGAGACCAACACACAGACACAGACACATGTACAAAGCACCACATGAGCGAGTTCCAAGCCTCGGTTCCTTCATTTTGATATGTTAAACCACACGCCAACCGTCTCATCGCTGACTGCACAACTCAGGTCGAGCTGCTGCTTGTTCTCCATCCATCATTTTGAATGTCGTCGACATTTTTAAAAAGGCAGTCCAGTCATGTGACCGGAAGTCAAAGGGGGGAGAGGGTTTCACATCCACCCTTTATTTCCTGGCTGTCATTTCAGAATGATTTTTTTTCTTTCTTTTTTAAAAATCTTCTAATTTAAGTCTATAACATCCATTTAAAAAAATACCATCCATCTCCATCCCATCATTTTTTTTTCTTTTAAGGAAACCCAAATCATTTCCAGTCACAATTACGTTGGCACATACACATTAAAAAGCGCGTGTCACCCAAACCGCTGAACCTTTGGTCCACAACTCCTTTATAAAAATACTATAAAATGTAATGCCATCTTTTCCAATATTATGGTTTCGTACAAATATGAGGGGAAAAAAAGAATCTATTCTACTGTGCATGTGAGAAAGAAATACTTTTTGACACTTGAGGAAAAGGGGAGGTATTTTTCTTTCTTTTTTTGTACAAAAAGCAGAAATTCATTTGATGGCAAAGAAACTCAGACTCCTGCCACACGGTTTTGTTTTTTTTTTAACGGACATTTACAGCTTTGACCTGGAGTGAAATGTGACAGGATGATAAAAATGAGAGTTGAGGTGGAGCAGAGGTTTGCAGAGATGCTCATTGCTACCAATCCTCTCCTTTTCTGATGTGGCATTTTTGCAAAACCTCGTTATCCGTCTGAGCGTCTGGTCGCACACTTTTCCAAAGGAGACGCACGTTACTAAAATGTTTTTTTTGCGTTTGTGTGGCACAAGCGTTGGCACTCTGGTCACTCACTGGACCACCACTTAGGAAGCGTTGTCCCACTTATATCAAGGTAGATCTTGTACAAAATAAAACATGGCCACTGGGTAGGATTGAGTGAGGAAAGAGGATCACAAAGTGCCAGATGTAGTTGAAGTCCAAGCTGCCACGTTGCTGCAATATGTAGAAACAAATAATCTGTGTGTGTGTGTGTGTGTTTGAGTGTGTAGTCTGCACGCAGAAAATGCATGAAATTGTGGTCTACAGGAAGGTTTGCTGAACTGCATCACACTGTATAGGTTTGTACAAGGAAATAACTTTTTTGCACGTATTTACAGAGATGGGATTGAAAAAGGATGAAGAGCAAAAAAAAAAACACACTTCTCCTCTTCTTCTTCTTTTACTTCCTCCTGTCCTCAAAGTGCTCGCTCCACTCTTCATCCCCCTCCTCTTGATTGTGGCCCGCTGTTGCTTTTGTCCATGCGTAAACACTGCGTGCAAACACGCAGGGAAATGTCGCTCTGCATGTGTTGGCTGCTACCTATAGTGTATGTGCTGTAATGCTGCTGAATGCTGTGGGTTTTATTAGTTAAGAAACCAAATTCCATGCACTGGTCGCCGTGGATACAGAAAACAAATGTTTGAATGTTTATAAACATGGCATTTTTTTTTTTCCCGAAAAGTCTAAAAGTTTCTTTGTGTTATACGTACTGCTGAAATAAAAGAAATAAAAATAAAAAGCAAGCTTAAAATGTGTGTCAGTATGTTCTCACACGTGAGTCTGCATCCGCTGCGTGTGTCTTTGGGAATAGTCAGACGGTGGAGACGAGTACGAGAAGCGAGTGGAGCTTCCGTATTTCCCCAGCCCTGTTTCAGGACTCTGTTGACTCGGCCCTGGCCCTGGCCCTGGCCCTGGCCCTGGCCCCGGTCCTGGTCCTGGTCCTGGTCCGGTCCCTTGTCCTGTTGGATACATCTCATAGGCTGGCCCTTCCTCTATGGGCGGCGCAAAGCCCATACGGTAGCTCGGATACTGGGAAGGGTATCCATAGTTGTCATAAGCTAGCTGGGTCGTGCTGTCCAGCAGACCGCAGTCTCCTGGGTAATCTCCCGGTGACTGAAGAGGTGGATTGGGAGGCGGGAGACTGGGCGATTGCTGGCTCTGTGGCACACGCGTGAAGGTGTTGAATTGGGCGTAAGTGGCGTGAGACATCCTGGAAGGCGGGCGTGGGTCATAGCAGCCAGTCCTCGAGCCCGGCACTCCGCCGGGGGCAACTGCACCACTGGGAACGGCTGAAGGTCCACTAGATGTGGCACCGGTGGGTCCACTGTTGGGGTTCGGGGAACGGAACTCTCCTTGGTAATGGATGGCACGGGACTGGGGGCGCGCCTCGTCATGGGTGGTGGCGCGGACGTTGTAGTAGCCGTTGGTTGGATCCTGTGACGACAGAGGAGATGATTGTGTAAGAGAAGCAGAAACTGGCCACAGTTAGTCTATTTGCTTCGCTTGCTTGAGTTTAAATATTTGAACTTAAACCTTTTTTTTTTTAAATCAGAAATCAAGGATTCATATCATCAGTGAAAGAGCAAGACTAAAAAGAGGCAGAATGACGACCTGGTAACTTCTGGAAATGTGTGTGTTTCACTTGACTCAAGCATTTAGTTGCACTGTTGTTGGTTTTTGGCCAGCGACACAAAGAGAACAATGCAACACAAAGGAAATCGCTTTCAGGTTCAGTGTGATGATCTAATGGTGATGGATACCATGCAAATTTCTCACACAACGAGAGTTCATAAAAAGTGAAGACGCAAAACTAACTCACTTGAGCAGAAACATTCAACCCGAGTGGAAAAGTTGCATCAGCAGACGTCACTAAAACCATGTAGGAGCAATTCTATACTATCTGTGCTCACCCAAAGGAGAAGGGGTTTAGCAGAAAGTGACAAAGTATCTGGTAAATGTAAAAAAAAAGTTCTAGCATTAGCCCCGCCCACCACTTATTTTTACTTGTGTTACTCGTAAAAAGAAATGATCCACTTCGAGTAAAACCACACAGAAAATCGCTTTGCAGTTTAAACGGCACAATAATGCGGGATGTTCTTACAATTATTACATTTTGTTCTACAGAACATAAAGAATGTGTTAATATGCTTGGCGATGACGGTGCAATCATGCCATAATGAGAATTTACATAGTGATATAATTCTATATGATCGTTGTCCAACATGTTTTTCAGTGTTTTTGAGATTAGGTGGATATTTTCACTCTCATCTCATCAAAACAACCTAAATGAGAGCTTGATTATACTCTAATGACGCATATCTGATCTGGTTTTGGAACATGACAGGCACAGATAATGATAAAAAGATAAATGCAAAGCTTGGCTCGAGTACAAATGCCACATCTGACGCGGATATGACCCCATGACCTGTGATGTGCCCGTGCAGGATATAATGATACGTCGAGCCGGCGTCTCACCTTGAGCTCATACTCCTCCCGCGTGTCGCTCTCGCTCCTGACGTCCTGCTTCAGGTCCATATCGTCTTTGAATGGCTGAGTGGAGGGAGAGAGGGAAACAGAGGGCAGAAACTAAACCATCAAACAACGAAACACACACACGGAAAGAGGGAGGGTGAGAAAGGAGAGGAGGAGGAAGAGAGGGAGGGGAGAGGAAAACAGAGTTTCAGGTTTTTTCATCCCGAGAGAAGGGAAGATGAGAAACGCGTAGTAGTTGGAAGAAAGAAAGGTTTAGGGCTGAGCTTTAAAGCTGCACCACAGGAGCATCATCCTGCACATTCTCCAGGGTGGAAAGGAAAGAAACATGACATTTTTTTTTTGTGTACTCTTTGTGCTTGTTGTTTTTTGTTTTTATTCTGTATGCAAGTGCTTTTATGATCAGAGTTTAATTTTAATAGTGCATGTGTGCGACATTGTGTTCCTCATATTTGTCTCTTCCTTTCAAGTCAAGTGTGTTTGCATAATTTTGACATACAAGAATCTGACTTTCTTGAGTGTGTACTTATGTGTTTTAACGTGTGTGTTTGTCTTCCCTGCCATGTTGCCCTTTGTGTCAGTGTATCTGTACAGCGAAGACCATTGACCCATACTTCTCCTCACCATGTCCCCCAGTGACTCAGATGGGTATCTACTCACAGAGTACATGGCCTTGACCATCCGGGTTGCCGTAGAGACGTTGGTCGCCTCCTCCTCCAGGCTGTGGGTCTCTTTGTTGACCGTCTCCACCTTGATGTCTGGTTTACCGAGGGTGACACCGCGGCGACCTGGAACAGAAACACAACCTCCAGTCATATCCTGGATCAGTCTAGTTAAAACACAAAGTAAGAATTCTTCTCCTGACTGCCTCGTCTGAGCCATGATTTGCCCTGTTGATCATATTTCCGTGCATTAAACACATTGAGAGCGACAGACAGAGAGAGGCGTGAGTTTAAATTGTGAGGATTAAAGTATCCACCATCATGAAATGTAAAAAAAATGCAAATACACCGCTCATCGACTTTGAACGGAGCAGCGTCGAGTGATGCCAAACTGTATTGGAATTGTGTTGCTTTGCTTTGCTGTGCAGCTCAAGAACTGGTCAATCAAAATCGAAATACTCCACTGCTGTAACAAAACAAGCAATTCTCCATTGCCGATGTTTTTTGACCAACCTGTCCTTCAACTGAAACATACGACTCATAGAGTATGATTTTAGCGCTGTTTTTCAGCTCAACTGAGGTTAGGGTTAGAAAAAGACACAAGTACAATGCTTTAACCACAAAGCGAACTGCCGGCAGTACAAATACTTCATCACTGTACTTCAGTACACTCCACTACATTTCTCTTGCTCAAGGACACTTACAGATTAGCAGAGCCAGGAATTGAACCCGCAACCTTCCAGTTGAAAGACAACATCACTCTACCACTGAGCTCAATCATGCCTCAATCCTAACTCCTCACTTTAAAAAAAAAAGAAGAAAACTTTTACTTTTAAAACTTAAGTACATTTTATATCAGAAAATTACTTTTGATACTTAAGTGCAGTAAATGTCATCTACTAAAGTAATATTATAAAAAAGTGACTTCAACTTCTACCAGTGAGATACTTGTACTTTTACTCAAGTATCCATTTTAGGTACTTTATAGAAGATTGACTGCTGGTGAAAACCTTATCAAAGCTAATTGACCAAGACTGCTGTTATTTATACTACCACTAGGGGCCCCATATTTATATAAGTACCTATAGGTTGTAATTCCTGCATACCACCCACAGTTACGTTGGGGATGGAGGACAGTCTCCTGTCCCGACAAATGTAGACATCACATCTTCACTTTGGAACTTTAGCAACTCTTGCTACAAAGTCAGCTAAAACAGACACTCCCCTGCTAACCTACAACAGTTCTACCACAGAGCGACGCACACGTGACTCCACCTTCAGAATCTATGGCGAGCAAGATGAGGATTTTCAAACAAAAAATGTTACATTATTGTCTGGGGATGGTTCTAAAGAAGACAGTGAGGGATTGTCTCATTCTCCTGGGTAGGAGATGCTTTCTTTACTCTGTGTCCACATAGAGTTACTTATGCATTCTGGTTCCATTCACACAAAAATGAGGGTCTGCATCGGTTTGGGGTTTGCAGGCATGCACGTGTACCAGCTCCCACATTCCGTTCCACGCTAATACACTGTCCAACCCAGAGCCCCCTGCATATGTACGTCAATTAATAAGGTTTTAATAGCAACAAAATAAAAACTGACAAAAGTTCACTGTTGGAAAATGTGGTGACAGTTTTTCCATTTTAAAAATTGGTTAAAATATTCTGGGCAGTTGGTTCATTTACTGCATTTTCAGTCAAGTATTCAGACATTCCTGGTACATTTAAATAATCCTCTCATACCTACATAAACACCAGAGTCTCTTTAATATTAAAGTCACAATGGCAATGACCCATTAATGCCAAAATGGAGTGCTGTTTTCATGAACATGAAAAGCTTCAGCAGCACATTCCTAGATGAAACATGTTTTATGGCACTTGATGAAAAGGTTTTTAGTTTGGCTGAATCACAGAGAGGCCAGAGAGGTATTTCAGGTACATTTCTGTATTGAACACGACACCGTTCACTTTCATTCACAGAGAACAGTCAATATTTGTGTCTCTTCCACATCCGCAAAGCTCAAAAGTAGAGATTTGAATCTGCAAAGCCTTGAACTGCGTCATACACTACAAAAAAAGAAGCTGCTTATCTGGAGCTGCAATGATGTTCGGTTGAGTTCCTATTCTTGACAATATCTTCTCCGCGTTGGTGTTATCAGCCCGGAACCAGAAAATATACTCTTATCCCTAGAAAATCCCTCTGGGGAATGTGCCAGTCACCTTCATTGTCTTTCCCAACTCTTTATTTGCAATGGAGCAGATGAAAATGAAACAACTTGCAGACGCCACATGTTCTGTGGTTGGACGATTTATGGACGTGTGGTTTGTGATGATAAATACTAATTGGATTGCCGTAGGCTGTGCAAATAAAGTGTAGGAATTCATCATTTAAGTACTATTCACCTTTAAATGCTCTTGCTTCCTGCTCTGTTATCTTCAATGTATGAGCTGCATTATAAAATAAATGATTTATTAAAAAAACAAAAAAACAAACGTAATTCCATAACAGAAGACGAACACATTTTGACTGATATGAATATTCATTAATCTCACTGGAATTAAATGCTATATACGTTTGACATATGTTCCTTTCTTTGTGGAATGGCACAATGACAGATAGAGAGAGTGGATGAAAGGAAAAAATGACAGACACACAGAGAGTGTGTGTGTGTGTGTGTGTGTGTGTGTGCGAGCCCCCACGCACACACGCACACTAAAGAACCAATGTGTGCACTCACTGCCTTTGCGTTGGCGGTAGAAGAAGAAGGCGCCTGCCAGTAGAAACATTAGCAGCAGGATGGAGGAGCCCACGGTTCCACCAGCGATAATTCCCACTGGAACAATATCTGAAACAAACGTGAGGAGAAAAGAAGGGGGTTCAGGTTGAGGGACAGCTGCTGCCTCTTTGTTTTGCGTAAAAAACCTGCAAGAATGTTGTGCCCTCACTTAAATATTGAATCTCTGAGGCCTGGCAGTGTTGATAAAACATGTCTGCAAGTGTGATAAGGGATAAACACAGTGTAAGAGTACACATGGGGACAAATCTGAGCCCTCTTTCAAAGATTTTCTGAGGCCTGAGAAATCTGACAGGAGAAATAATCCCGACTGACAGAGCATGAAGAAATAATGTGCTCAGTGTAACGTCTCATAGAAAGCCCTCAAAATAAGATGCATCACAGTCCTGAATGGACTTACAACAGGGGTTATTGTCAGTCCTGTACATATGCAGAATAATCTTCATCAGAACCTTTAGAGAACGTTCTCTAAAGGTTGTATGAAAGTTGTGACAAAGGTGGTTACGGGAATGCTCTGGGAACCTTTAGAGAACGTTCTCTAAAGGTTGTATGAAAGTTGTGACAAAGGTGGTTACGGGAATGCTCTGGGAACCTTTAGAGAACATTCTCTAAAGGTTGTATGAAGGTTGTGACAAAGGTGGTTACGGGAATGCTCTGGGAACCTTTAGAGAACGTTCTCTAAAGGTTGTATGAAGGTTGTGACAAATGTGGTTACGGCAATGCTCTGGGAACCTTTAGAGAACGTTCTCTAAAGGTTGTATGAAGGTTGTGACAAAGGTGGTAACGGGAATGCTCTGGCAACCTTTAAGGAACGTTCTCCAAAGGTTGTATGAAGGTTGTGACAACGTCCCAGAGCGTTCCCGTAACCACTGTTGTTACAACCTTTACAGAACGTTCGCTAAAGGTTGTATGAAAGTTGTGACAAAGGTGGTTACGGGAACGCTCTGGGAACCTTTAGAGAACATTCTCTAAAGGCTGTATGAAGGTTGTGACAACAGTGGTTACGGGAACGTTCTGGGAACCTTTAGAGAATGTTCTCTAAAGGTTCCCAGAACGTAACCCGTAACCACCTTTGTCACAACCTTTAGAGAACATTCTCCAAAGGTTGTATGAAGGTTGTAGAAAAGTAACATTCTGGGAACCAAATTTGCAACCAAAAACTAACGTTAGGGGAACGTAATGAAAACTTTCCATGGCAAACACAGGAGAACCTTCGGGGAACGTCCCGTCACCAAAAGGTAACTTTCCCAGAACGTTCTGGGAACCAAAAATTGTGTGTGTGTGTGTGTGTGTGTGTGTGTGTGCATTATTGAAAACTGTGTGCACGAGTGTCAGTTTTCTCCTGCCCTAAATGTTGCTCACACCTCTGAATGTAAAACAGAATACTGTGAAACTAATGACTGATGAAAATGTCATCTCACAAGGTTACAAGTTGTTTTGAAAAATCCTGAATCCACGTCCACTTCACCATCAATATCTTATCTCTTCCTCCTTGGGCCATAAATCACATCCGCAGAAAGTTCTGTCAAAATCTGCCGCTCACAAACGGACGAACGCCAACAAAAAAACAACAAGATTCAGTCCCAGAGCCGGACCTAAGGCACGCCTGGGAACCTACACAAGGTGCTGACCAGAACACCAATCTCAAAGCTTTAAATGTGGAGTTCAGTTTTAGTAATTAACTTAAACTGCCAACACTTTCTCCCCCTCCTCCACACACCTTTCTCCTCCAGCGTGATGATCATGGTTCCAGGTCCAAAGGAGTTCCAGGCGGTGCAGTTGTACGGCGAGTGGAAGTCAGACTCCATGACGTTGTTGATTGTGAGTGTGGAGAGAACAGCGCCACCCTGGGATGGAGGTTTACTCTGCTCCACGGTGTACCTCTCCATGAGCGTGCCCTTCTCCTTCTCCCACACGTTCTCCTTCCACGCCCAGACCTGAAACACACAGAGGGTGATTCTATTAACACACTTACTGATTTACTGCATCTTCTACCTCTAATTGCAATTTTTTACAACACAGAAACACACATTACTGAGCCAGGAGAACATCATCTGTAGTCAGCTCTCACTCACAGTTTAAATTAAAACAGGACCTGAAACCAAGGTGCGGTGGTCCATATGTAGACAAGAACATTTGTAATCCAGGTCCTGATAAACACGGCAGGGAATCTGGATTAATGTGAGCAAGACGCAATCTCCAATATGTTTAATTTGTTTGATGTTTATCTGAAGTCAAGATCTTTACCACTGTGACCGGCCAGTTTTCCCTCAGGGATCAATAATGCTAATCACCCTTTATCTTATCTTAAAGAGTATTAACCACACACACACACACACATTAAGGCTTATAGTAAGAGAGGCTAAGAAAGACTAAAGTAAGGAAATAGTTTTATATTTTTGCAGGTTCAGACACACTCACACCTGGTTTGTTTGTCAGAATGTGTGACACAATAATCCTGTCAAATATAATATAATATAATATAAATATGAAGTTATAGGTCACATATTTGGACTTTACAACATGCTTTTTTATATCACATTTTCAGTAGTGATATAAAGTAGCAATAATTGTGCAGAAGTCACAAAAGACAGTGTCTGAGTATCCAATTTTTAACCTTGTGAGTACTTTTTGCTCAGGTGTGTTTGTATAGTTAGTGAAAAAAAGATTACGCTCTATGTTTAAACATAGTCATGGAAAAAAGCAGCTGAAATGCTCTGTGTTCTAAGGATTAAATATCTGAGAGGATGATTTTAGACATTAGAAAAGGCACTTGTTACAATATCAGACCCGTGTCTCAGAAGGGTGAAGCTGGTGTCGGGAAGCTTTGGTTTGCACAAAGAATTGAGGTTTTGTCCTTGATTTCTGCAGCATATTGGATGATGCCATTTATGAGTTTCTGTATTGTTGTTGTCAAAAACATATACATAACTTTGTGTCATCAGTATGGACATGATGTAAAATATCATAAAGGTGAAAGATGATCCCAAACAAGTTAAACAGCAGCTGAAAAGAAAGGGAGAAGAATCCTCAGCTAAATCAGCGAGAAAGTGATGCAAGGACTGAGTCTCTGTGGCCTGAACAGCCTTCGAGGCACCGAGAATCAGAAGATTTAAGTTTTCTCAGTTAGTTTTTAAATTATTAACAACTCTGCCCAGGGTGGGATCTGTTCCTATTGTTGTCTTTACAGCCCAGTATTTTAGACTACGTATTATACTGCATATACTGCTATATTAATAAAAATGTTTTCCCAGGAATGGGAGGTTTTAGATTGCTCTTTTATTCTCCAGCACAAACAAAATCTAAATAAAACTTTTTTAAATAATAGCATTAATAACAAGAGGACAAACCAATGATGTTCAAGAGCTCATGCTGCAAAACAACATCTTGTAGTTCTTTAAGTTTCAGGAATGACCTCAGTTTATTTTGTCCGTTTGTGAGCAGCATAACTCAAAAGGTGAAGGATGGATTACAGTCAGATGTAAATTATGGCTTATTGAAGAAATGATTGGATTATGGATTCAGTGTTTTTGAGATATAGAGGAGTTTATTGACACTGAGGGAAAATAAGGTCTGCGCTCTGAGTGCTGGTGTAATAAAAAAAGCATTGTCTACATTAGATTAATTGACTTTAATAAACAGATCTTAAATATTCTAATCAGTCTGGTCTTCTGCCACTTGTGCTCAGATTTACGGCGCGTTAATTTTTTAATACATTCACCTTTTCCCTCATTCCTTGAAGGTGCTTTTGTTTTTATAGGTGCGACGTAATCCATAATTTCTGTCACTGAAAGGTTAAAATTATTAACCATGGCGGATATTAAATATGAAGCATGGTTGTATTAAATATGCGTGGAGCCATATGTTGGGCTGACGTACCTTTTAACCTGGTTTCTTTAAAAAAATGAACAATGGCCTAACTTTTACTTTTTCCTCTGACACATTTGTATAATTCATCTTTTTTTTTATCTTATCTTTCACAGTCACACTCATTAGTTCTTCGTCACTCTTCCTCACAATAATGACATCACTCCACAACTGTTTGGCTTTTGCTTTCTGTTTTTCAATCTGCTCTCTCTCTCACACACACACAGAATTACACTGTATATTTTATGAGTCCCTGTGTCTCTGCATTAAGCCGCGACTGTAATGTCGTATCACATTATGCGCTCTGAGCTCTGCCTGTGCAGGAGGAGGCTAAAGCTTTCTTAAAGCTGAGATTTCTGTCATGTCGGCACTGCAAAAATGGGATAATTGATGCTGAAAGGTACAGAATTTTACTCGCTCTCTATTTTTCTGCCTCTCTCATCTTTGTCTATTTCACCCCCACACTTTCACTCACTCATCCTAGCCTTCAAACTCAAAATGTCATTACTGGATTTATTTCAATTTTTACGCCTTTTTACAGTTTTTTTATTTTTTTGCGATTTGTGTGCATTCAAGTGTTTTTTTTCTTTTTTTTCTCCCTCCCGCTTTCAAAGGTTTATCACACACACACACACACACGATATTGGTTATTTGGTAGCTTATAGTGCACTGGCTCTTTACATTAAACTGCAGTTTTATCAAGTATTGCACTCAGCGACTTCAGCAGAAGGCAAGGATGAAGAAACAGCAGTTGTGCAGTTATGGCACGTTCAGGAAAGATATTCCATTACGCTTTGCTGCGAGGACAATCTGTGTGAAAGCTTTCTTTTAAAGAGAAGATGGCTCCTACTCTGAAAGAGATCACTGAATTGGAAAGATTTTTTTTTTAGCTGTTGGTCCAAAATGGAGTCAGTGACTCTTTCATGGTGACCATAAATCGCTAACTTTTAATATCAGTGCGTTAAAGCCGCCATGTGTGGAGTTTTACATGATTATACTGCTGGCAGATTTCAAATGTTTTGTTTAAAAGTGACTCACAAGTGTTTTGTTGCCATTATCAGGATCATATGTGTGCAAATAGTCACACTTTAATGAGCTGTGGGTAAAATGTGATGTTTGAAGGAATTTAAAGAGACTCCTTTAACTCTTAGTGCTCACGCGGCACGGAGGGAGGGAGAGAGGGAGAGGGAGAGAGAGAGAGAGAGAGAGATAGATATAGATATATAAATATACATATATATGTGTGTTTATAGATCATATATTCAGGCTTATTAAAATATTAACTTATGTGTTGTTGAGTCAAAGTTATGATTCATTTTCTATTTCATTTTTAGTAGTGATATAAAGTAGCGATAATTCTGCAGAAGTCACAAAATAGACCTTTTTTTCTTCTTCTTTTTGTTCATAAAAACGAGGCAAGAGAACTCTGAACTGTGACGTATTTCCAAATTTCACAAATTCAATCGGATTTTAAACATTCTGAGTACTTTTTGCTCAGGTGTGTTTGCCTATAGGTTGTGCGGAAAATAAGGATATAAGATACTCCATATTGCACATTCTTATAGCCTCCGTATATATTGTAGGTTTAATTAAACAAAGTAATGAAAAAAAAGCAGCCAAAATGCTCTGTGTTCTAAGGGTTAAAAAGAGGGAAAATCTGATCCATGTCTCCAACGTATAGATGGCAGGATTTGTTTTTGGTGACGTTGATCAATAATTCCATAATAACCTTTCAGCATTATTTAAATCAAGATCTACAGTTCTGCATCTTCCCTCGATTCTGTTTGCAGCTCGACAACTAAAGCTGTGACCAACCACGAGGCAGTTCACTCAAAGTTCACAGTTCAGACAGTTCTATTGGCTGTTCCACGACATTATCTCTACACCAGTGGTGGCAAAAACTGCCTATGCTGCAAAGAAACTTTAAACTATATAACAGAGAGTCGAAGAATAAATGCAATTGCAGACATTTAGTATTGTAGAAAGCTTCGGGAATTGGACTCACGCTGGCCGGGGCACTCTGTGCAAGTGCCACACTTTCCAATTCTTTCAGTAAAGTCGATTCCCTGCGAATGCTTGTGTGCTGGGACAAATGAATGGCGACAAACGCGCAGTAGGTAGACTTAACTGTGCATGGAAGCGTACCGAGCGGAAAATGTGTCATTTAATGATTGTCAGAATGTTGAACTGGAAAAAAAAGACCATCAAAAAGTCTTTCACCGTGATGTGTTTGCTATAGTGACAGCACAGCCGAGGAAAGTTATATAGTGTTTGCTTTACGGCCTTTTATAAGAAGAATAAAACAATATGAAGAGGGCGAAATCATCCTTGCTCCAACTGATAGACATTACTTTGTTGTACTGTAAGTGGTTGTAAGCCTGGAAAGGCTTTGATGCACCGCTCTACATTATCTTTGAAGTGCAGCAAAATTATTGTCCCTATAGGGCAGAGCAATTAATGTCAATGGGCTACATCTTTCAAAAGTGATTTCCAACCAGCAGTACCAGGACGAACAAAGAAACATAGATCACTTAAGTAAAAGAATCAACAACATACTGTATATCCATGTGTCTGTGCTAAATCATCCAATCCAGTGATAACATTAAACCGTGTGAAAGGATCTAAAGGGGGTTTACTGCAGAGGGCAAGCCTCCGAGTCAGGATCTCGATCAAGACTGAACATATAACCTCTTTATTTGTGTGTATGTGTGTGTGTTTTCACGTGTAGCCATAGGTTCAGAACAGCCAGTGTGTTCTCTTGCAGTGAAGTACTGCAGCGCAATCAGATCGTATACAGCCACGTCGTCTATCAGAGGGACAAGAAAAGAAGAAAAACATCAGAGAGCGCAAACCTCCACCAAGACCATTCAGGATCCCACAGTGTCAATATGGATCAAGAGTGTACACAGAGACAGTTCTATACAGAATATCTAAAAATATCAAATAATGACAGCAAATATCACACAATGCAAATATTTTTTGTTGGAAAAAATAGTCTTTACGTCACAAACATACAATGGAACTGAAGGAAGCTAAAAATATTTAATCTTTTGAGAAAAACATCACAATTTTATGAGAATAAAGTCATAATTTTACCAAAATAAAGTCGTAATATTATGAGAATAAAGTCATAATTTTACCAAAATAAAGTCGTAATATTATGAGAATAAAGTCATAATTTTACCAGAATAAAGTCATACTTTTATGAGAATAAAGTCGTAATATTATGAGAATAAAGTCGTAATATTATGAGAATAAAGCATAATATATTATTTGTGAAGCCCAAATCAAAATGTAACTTCATGAAATGCGCATTTCTAATCTAGAAGCAACTTGCAGCCGATCTAAGATTTTGCTGAAATAATATTCCCACTTTATTATAATAATATTACGTCTTTATTATAATAATATTACAACTTTATTCTCGAAAGATTACGACTTTATTCTCCAAAGATTACAAATTTATTCTCCAAAGATTACAAATTTATTCTCCAAAGATTACAACTTTATTCTTGAAAAATTGGCCCTAACACTACGTGGTACAAACAAGATTTTTTTTAACAAAACAATCACAAAAGGACTCAATGTTTCTTTGTGTCACATCTACTTCACACCATGTTCCCTGGTTTGTCTGTAATGCTGTGTGTCTTTCAGTTGAACAGCAGCTGTTTTCTGAGTCACACTCACTGCTGCCGTGGAACAAGGAACACATCATTCTCACGTAGTCGCGCCGCAGTTGGAGAACAATGCCACTCTTACCGAGTGTTTTGCACATGTTACACGTATAACCACCTCACACTTGTATGCCTCTGTTAAACAGTCGTGTTGCAGGAAATATGGTTTCAAATCCCCCCTTCTGTTCCTGAGTTATAGCAGAAATTCCCTAATTTCGCACGAATGAGACATATTTGATGTCACAGGTACTTCTCACTTTTGGTGACCAAAATCTAATTAGTTCATTTGGGGAGCCTGTTCACACACAGACAGACAGACAGACAGACAGACAGGCAGACGGACGAGCCAACAGCACAAAAATTATTGATATCTGATTAGAATTCTGTTTGAGACAAATACGATCTGAAAAGGTCGAGCACCTCTGCAGCAAATTATAACTTGAAAGCATGGACTTACAATCTTATCTGGTGGGGGGGTGCTGGCGATGTAACACTTGATCTCCCCTCTCTCGCCTCTGACGGCATACTGGACCGAATCACTGGAGATGATGGGGGGACCTGAGAGGACAGGAGACAGGAGACAGGAGACAGTCTGAGAGACTTTGAGAACACAAAGGAAACGCAACACAGCACCACAGAAGTGACATTGCTGACATTTCTCAAGTGAAAATATAGATTTTGGTATTGACCACATTTGTACGACATAACCTGGGAGACATTGAGGGTGCATTCACACCAGCCCTAGTTTTAATTTGCTCGGAAGTCCGGTTGTTTTGGGGAGGTGTGAATGCGCAACCCAACTCTGATGTGCGCCAAAGAACGAAGGTGAAAACGACCTTATGTAAAACATTTTTTGGTCCTCGTGTCTGCTTTATAGATTAGTTCAAAAGGGGAGGGATGAAGAGAGCTTCAAATTTTGCAGTAAATTGGACATGTATATATGTGATGGAGTGTTAGTTAACTGGCTGCGGGGGACATGAGGCGTCCCCTGGGTCCACAAGATGATAATTCACAGCAACAATTTTGTGAAGATGTCTTTAATTGCAGAGATTGGCCATTTATGTTCAGGAGACTACAATGTTAACCTTGGATGGAATCCCCCCTAATGAGACATCATGCTATTATTAATCCGTTTCAAAAAGTCTCATAACCAGTGTGTCACTGTACGGAACCTCACTTGTTTGGGGAGTTGAAAAATGAAGCAAAGGCAAAAGAAGAAGTGACAAACCAATGACAGAGAGAAAAAGTGAGATTCTATTACAGTGGATTCAATAATTCTGTCAAGGGTTTGATTTGAAGCAGCAGAAAAACATTGGATTGGTTTTCAGTCCAGGGGAAACGACATGAGTCAGTGAACTAGTCTCAGTCAAATCAAAGGTTTGTGGTTTGGTGTCATGTGTTTCTTGGGGGACTGAGGTTTAATGGGGGTGGTTCTGTTTCTGGCACTCCAAAAGTCCCTTTTGCCTGGGGCCCTCAAAGTCCTTTGAAACACCCCTGGACTCAAACAATCCTTGCAGTCTTTACACATCAAGTGCAATGTAAATAAATGACACATAATTGCAAATAAGGCCAAAGAAATAATCTGTGTTCATGATAACACGTTTAAAAACCTATATCATGTCTCTATCATTCAGATACCGGAAGATGATTCCGGTGCAGATGATGAAAGGTGAAACTTCTTCAACTCAACTACAGCTAACTACTGGAGAAGACTACGACCTGGATGACTGAGAACCTTCACTGATACTTTAAGAACAACTCAGCAAGTGAATGCGGGTACAGTAACTTCTCTTTTTGCCCATCCAGACTAAAATGTAGCCCCAAAGATTTCAAGCTAAAACAGAGTCAACAGCATTTTAAAAAAGTGCCTATTTCTGCATCTCTAAAACACCAGGGGATAGTGTGGAGTATCCAGAGCAGAAAGTGAATTCCTTTTTATACTAAAATAGAGTAGTATGGGTGGAGCTTATACATCTCAACATACAGTATGAAGGTGCTACTAATTTATGTTAATCCAACAGATGGAAACCAAACAACCAATCCACGTTTTTTGCACAATTTAATTGCAGGATCCTCTTTCTCGTGCTTTGTGTCCCCAACCCGAGGTGAAGCACAACTATGATACCAAACATTATGGAGGTGGATATGGAAATCTGTCACTCTCTCATGTCATGTGCCAATTGTCGTGCAAATCACGCTCGCTAAATGAAACTCAGTACAGCAGAGGCGATTGCTCTATGTACGGTTATATTTGCATTTCATTACTGACATCACTTCAATACAACGCTTCATTACATTTGACAAAATGTTCTTCTCATTTATTCCCGCAGCATCGCAGCCTGGCACATGCTTCATGAGACAGCACATTGGATAAACGAGACGGCGATTGGATAAATGCGGCAAAATCCTCACTTCCAGGGAAGCTCAGCTTCTCAGAGTGGAGGGAAAAATAACTGGGCCTTTGTTGTACCATATTATTTATATCTTGTTACACACCCCATAAAATCAGTACCAGAAGGTTTAATCCCATTAGCATGGGAGAAAGGTGGAGTGTGTTAACATTTTGTCTGGTTAGTGAACGAGCAGGAGTCGTAAGTATTAGTCATTACGAGGCCTCCAAGCTTTTTTGCACTTTACCAAGGACGTGCCAATGAATGTCACCGTCCTCTCTGTTTCTGTCGGGCGTGTTGTCAGCTGGAGCAGATTTAGAGAGCGTTTGAACTTTTCATCATTGTGTTCTTGGTGAATCAGGTTTGATTTATGAAGCCATTGCTGGTCTCTCCGGGAGAGAGTTTTGCCATTGAAATATTGGCTTTGAGCCTGTTTCAAATTAGCTGCTGGGGTTCGGGCTGGAATCAATCAGGCCGGGTCAACACAAGCCTGGTGCTGTTATGAGTGAAATTCGGTGGCATCGGTTGTCAGAAAGATACAGATGCACGCATATTTACATGGTTTCTTATGGTTTAATATTGCTCTTTTATGTCCAAATGGCAAATGGACTGCGCTTTTCTGGCAATTAGGCCCATTAACTGACATTCACCTATTAACACCGACATTCCACCAGCTCTTTTACTGCATTTACTCGGAACTGTCCCTGACTGTACTCTTTCAAAAAAACACACTCAAAACTGACCCTTTTAAATGTACTTTTAATGTATGACCCTGCCACTCCCCTTTTCCTTTTATTGCCACTGTTATTACAGTTTTATACTTTTTATATTACTGTCTGTTTTTGTAAAATACCTTTTAACTTAAGTATGTGTCATTAGTGTTTTTGTTACTTTTATATCAAGCACTGTGCATTGTTTCCTTTCACACACTGCCAGATTGTGGAAGAACCAGCAGGAATTGAACCACTACCCTTTAGATAAGCGTACTTCCTACTACCTGAAGGCAGGAGGTGCTTTGCTGTGACTAGGCAGTTGTTCTACATATTTTTGCTGATATCAGCACCAGGGCTGCAGCATTATTTGATCAAGGGATTAGTTATCGACAACCTGGGGAGTTCTGGAGAGGACTTGAGTAGCCCTACATCGGAACAAATTCTATATCAGCAGTGGCTATTTCCTGCCAATTTTCCTGGTTCTCTTGTTTGTGTAATTTGTGATACGAGGAGGAGGAAAAGTCAAAGCGGCGCATATGCTGTTAGCACAGCTTGACCATCCCAGCCTCCAGACTTCCTATCAGGTCACCGTGGTTCTCAGACGCTCTCTTTGCCACCATGTGCAGTCACATTGAGAAAGAAGGGCTTCAACTGTGCCATGTCGGAAACCGTCTGAAGGCAGATGATGCTCCTCCCCGCACACTGCCCGACAAAAAGATGATTTTTTTTTTTTGAATCTTCAAAAACTTGATTCAATGCACAGAGCTGCTAATTTCAGGATCGTCTCAAAAGATTATCTTTGGTTTGTGGAATAAAAACAAGACATTTAAGGAAATCAGTGAAGATTGTTATTGATTTTTTAACTAAATAATTAACAGTTGAGAATGAAAATTGATCAGTAACTGACCGTTGACGGTGAGCATGACCTCGGTCTCTCCCACTCCAATCCGCGGCACGATGGCCTTGCAGACATATTGACCTGCATCAGCCTGGCTCACTGACTTCAGATACAGCTGGTTGTTGTTGCTGAGCACCTGCATGTGCACAAAGACAGACAGACAGGCAGACAGACAGACAGACAGACAGACAGACAGAGAAGCAGATGAATAAAAAGCAGCTTAGAAGATCGGTGGAGGAGGAGAGCACAGTCAGGCAGGAGGAGATGTTAATAGGAGACAGGGAGGAACTATCCATATTTAATTCATAAAAGATGTTGATTTACTCAGCAGGCTCCATTAGTGTTTTTTCCTGGAGCTTTTCTTAACTTGTTAGACATGAATTAAAGATTTAAGATATGAAGACAGAGTCTCCTTCCTAACCGTCTGCTTTACAACTCAGCAAACATTTATGAAGTCTGGCTATTACACATTAATATGGACGGGGATTGTGGGCCTAAAAAGTTGCAGAAGGTGACAGGTAGTCGTCTCAGTGTCAATTTACACGATGAGAATATGAATTATTGGATGTTCTTTTTACCATTTATTTCAATGGGGTGGAGGTTTGTTTTGTTCTCACCATGCTGGAGCCCTTTTTAGTCCAGGTGAGGGTGAGAGGAGGGTTTCCAGACCACTTGCAGTTAAGAGTGACATCAGAGTCTAAGTCCACTGTGACCGGCCTGGGCTCCACCACCAGAATTGGACCGACTGAAAGAGAGTTAGAGGATGAAAACCACCTATTAATTAAAGGTGCACAGTTCTGGTTACAGGGATACATTTATAATTTTGATGGCATTCTCTAGTTATTAAACATACACATTGACCCACATTTCCTGCATAAGTTAGTAGAGTAGAGAAACACTTAAATTACAGTAAAATTAAATCACTCATCATGAAGAAAAACTATCTTTCTTTCTGGGACAGAATACTGGGCCAAAACATCATATCTTCATCAGGTAAAACCATTTTTTTTGTCTACGAATCCTTTTCTTTATTTATTATTATTATTACTAGCGTCTTAAAACTGCATTCATTAGTTTTTGTGAAGATAAGCAGATAAATAAAAAAAAACATTTGAATTAAATCAGATTTTTTAATTCATCTACTGGGCCGGATATTAAAGCCGGTGGACCAGTTTTGGCCCACGGGCCAGGCTTTATTGAGGTATAGGCTTTATTGTAATAAGCCCGTGCTTCATTGAATTGTGCTTAACTGAACTGCAAATGTATTGTGCATGATACATGCGCACATGAGAGACCCACACAGCTGTCTACTCACAGTGCACATCCACCAGGATGCTGACGTTGGTGCTTCCCACGGCATTGACCACCTGACACGACACGGGCTCAGTGAAGAAGGAGTGATCTGCCGTGGTGACGAACACACTCTCCCTGGCTCCCTCCAGCAGCACGCCACCTTTAGCCCATCTGATGGAGAACGAGCACGTCACCAAATGTCAGTGTTTCACCAGGAAATATAATAAGAAAACGCTTTTCTTCTTCATCCATCATCCATCCATCGCCTACCGCTTTATCCTCCACATTAGGGTCACGGGGTTTAGTTTTTTTTAAAAAAGGAATTTTTTTTAGCTGTGATCCAAATATTAAAGGGGACATATTATACCCTATTTCCCCCATTAAAATAGTTCCCTGGTGTCCTAATGAACATGTCAGTGACATGCTTTGGTCAAAATACCATAAGGATGAAGCATCATAGCAGTTCAATAACCCTGCTAAGCCCGCCACTTTCAGAACGCTCGGTTTTCGTGCATGGTCCCTTTACATGCAAATGAGACACAGGCAAACACACGCCCACTTCTTCCAGGGGGTTTCTGATTTGTCCTCGTTACAGCGCTTTACAGCTCTATTCGTCTCCCCCTCCCTCCACTAGTTCTCTGACAATATCAACATGGCAGCATGCGCAGAAAACAGCCAGAGTGCCGTCACAGGAAGAGACGTTCTACATAAGGATCGAGCCGAACAGTGCCGAACTGTTAATCAGTTAAAAACACTTAGGAACAGCACCACTGATCGCCAGCGGCGCGCGGCGAGCTGCATAAGCTGGCGCTGTATGTTACTGTTTCAGACCGGTGACTATGCTCCGGAGGCCTCGTCACCGCGGCACCGCTGATCGCCAGCGGCGAGCGGCGAGCTGCCTAAACGCATACAGCGGCCGTTTAGGCGGCTCGCCGCTGGCGATCAGCGGTGCCGCGGTGGCGATCAGCGGTGCCGCGGTGGCGAGGTCTCCGGAGCATAGTCACCGGTCTGCACCGGAGCTGGCGATCAGTCGCATACAGCGGCCGTTTAGGCGGCTCGCCGCTGGCGATCAGCGGTGGCGATCAGCTGATTTTCACAGAGAGTGCAGCACCGCTGATCGCCAGTGGCGAGCGGCCGCTGTATATGTGACTGTATCAGACTGAGTCTGTGCTCCTGTCATGGAGGACGTACTGAACAAATATGTTTAATTAGGACGTGTCAGAATGGTCAGTTATGAGCTCTATGTGACCTTTTCTTAACAACGTGTGTGTGTTTGTACGTCGGTGAAATACGTCCCCTGACTAAATACAGCGACCGCTGGCCGCAGTCTAGTGCGAACACACGAACACACGTTTGCTGACTTTATCCGGCACATTAGCTTCATATATCAAATCCTCTGTGGAAGTTTGTGTAAAACACTGTGCTCCACTGTGCAGCCACCAACAGCACACTTGTCCCTCCGCGTTGACATAATACCGCTCTTCCTCCCTCGCCTGCACTCTCGCAGGGACAAGGTGGAGCTAAGGTGGAGCTCTCGAAGTAAACTTACTGGTGGGGCGGTAACATTCGCGGTGAAATGCGCATGCTGACGTCATAAACGCAGGGAATTCAACATCGAGTGTTTTATCGCCTATACTTACACTAAGGGGGACCACGAAAACATGACGGAGTATTCTTTTTCCACACTTTGGTGACTGGTAGGGCCCCCAGAGTCCCAAATATAAGTATTAAAATGGTTAAAAAGTTGATTTTGCGTAATATGTCCCCTTTAACTCCCACAAAATGAACACAGAGCGTATCGCAGACGACGCGTTTGCACAAACGCACTTTGCATTACTGCGATTACGCGATGGTTTGTGCTATCCGAAAAATTCCAACCGCTTCTGAATGCTTGCACGTCCAAGCCAACGTGTGGTTATTACGGTATTTTCACTCGTGGAAGCCGGTGAATCAGAGTCTTAGTCACCAGAGAGGAGAGAGTTGGGAAAACGCCTGTACATAGTTTCCAATTTTTTTTTCCATAGTTTTTGGACCTTGAGACAAAAACTCAACCGAGGGTTATTTTAAATATGTTTTATACTGTTCAAATTTCAAATTTAACACGCAAAATCTGGTGTTCGTGTACAACTGCAGTGTTCTTTCTCCATAAGACTTAAGACTAAATTGTTAAAACAGTATTTTAACATGCAGTAAATTGCAAATAACTGCCAGATATTGAAAGTTATTCTGGAAAAATGGACAAAAGCCCTTACTCACAGGACATTTTCTGGCCCTTTTATGGTTAAAATAAACAAAAAAGGTGTTTTGTTTCAATCTAACATTTGTAGGGCCTTCGTGTGAAAACGAGAAAATTAATTTCCACTATGCATACTGTATACTGCCAGATATCTCCTTCAAAGTCATATAACCATATTGCACATATGACATTAGATGGTATTTTAATATACACTCATTGGGCAGAGTGCCTAAGCACCTGGCAGAGCTCCCACACTGGGACGCAGTGATGGAACCTCCGCTTCAAACCAGCTCTCCTCACTGGCTCATTTGGTTGAGTTGTGTGCGTGTGTGTGTGTGTGTGTGTGTGTGTGTGTGTGTTCTCTACACTGACACGACATGCTCACACATCCAAACATGGAATGACTTGCTCATGGGAACAAGGTTGTCTGAGTCATGCAGCGTTTACCTCATTTTATCTACCTCCATGGTCTCATGCAACTGTTTCTATTTCATCTGTATTCATTTCTTGGTCTTTTGTTGTTCCCTGTACATGTTTATCCTTTATTGTTCATGCGTCACAGACCTGTGCCGCAGGTGCACCCTTGGTAAACTCCTTTGTGTTCTGAAATAATTAATTCTATATCGCATATTTTGAACAAAAAAAAAACGGGACTATTGATACGTGGGCAGAATTCACAAAATAGACCGTTTTTCTTCCATTTTTGTTCATAAAAACGAGCCAAATGAACTTTGAAATGTGACGTATTTTCCAAATTTCACAAATTCAATTTGATTTAAAAAATAAAAAGAAGGCGTGTTTATATAGTCGGTGAAATTGGAAAATCATCAGATGATAAAAGGCACTCCGTATTGCACATTCTTATAGCCTTTGTATATACATTTTAATATAGTAATATTAAATGCTGTGTGTTCTAAGGGTTGATTCTGTCATTGTTTTGCAGTGTTAAGCACTTTGTACATTGCTTTGACAAGTGCTCCAAAAATAATTCTTTTTCTTATTTATTTGGGGAGTTGCTTGATTTGATTTGGGATTCTGGCGGACAATGTGGAAGATTTTATCGAGTGGCCATCGGTCGCATCCGTCGTGGGAGTGTAGTGTAACAGAGAACAGCTGAAGACGACTGCTCAGCATTATTGTCTTGACGCTCAAGTGTGGTGTGCTGATGAATGAGGCCGTTAAAGGCGCTGTAACTACTCCTATAGTTAACAATTGAGCAGCGGCGAGAATTATCGCCATTGCAGTTGGACAATATAGTGGTCACGTGCGATGCAATAGTGCGCATTGTGTTTTATTTTTTATGTTATTTACCTGTAGCCCATGATGGGAGGATTGGCTATGGCCTGGCAGGTGAAGGTGACTCTCTCACCCTCCAGAACAGAGCGAGGCTCGATGGACAGGGTCACTGTCGGAGGATCTACACAGGAAAGCGACAATATTCAGAGGACGACTAAAAATAAAATGAATGATGGTGTGGATGGCTGGTGTATTTGACCATTGCCAAGCAGCACAAAGATTGATTTCCCACATAAATAAGTCACACGAACTATAAATTACACAATAAGAGGTGTTGTTCAAGAAAAAAAAGAAAAAAAAAAGAAGCTTCTCCACAGCCTCCTGTACTAACACAGCCCTGACTCCACATCTACTGTTACTGCACTTATTCTCCCACTAATTACTAGCTACACCGGGTCGGAAAAACACATCAATCTTCTTGATTGAATATTCAAACCGCGACTTCTCTGCAAGCAATCATTCCTTATTTCTTCAGGGACACATTTGAAATCCTTTAAACACAGAGTTCGTTATTTTTAAGATGCTGAAGGAAATCAACTTGCCGAGCTGCTTTACATGAAAATGATTGGCCTCAGAATTGTTGTAAAAACAACGCAAGCAGCTAAATCAGACCTGGAACGAGTCCAGGGTTGAGACCGGGGGGGAAATGGGGGCTGTAAATCTATGTAAACTGTACATATCAGAGTTAGTCAAACAAGAGCAGTTATGCGCGGAAATATTGCACATTTAGATTTTATCAAAGGGAAAAAAACATACGGTGGACATTGAGGTAGAGAGAGGTTCGTTTGCCCATGGGCACTGCCGGGTTGCTCGCCACGCAGGTGAAGTTGCTTCCACTGTCGGTGTCGACTGGCGTGATAGGCAGGTAACTCCTGGTCGTCACCCTTTTACGGTCCGGCAGAACCTCCTGTGAGGAGAAGAGAGGAGAGGAGAGGAGAGGAGAGGAGAGGAGAGGAGAGGAGAGGAGACTTTTCTATATGACATTTAAAGATGCTTTTTTTAGGAAGATATCCGTCCTTACAGTATAAATAGGTTCTTAGACTTAGATCAGTTGAGCAAGGACTCTTCATTTGTAGCTATGAAGCTTTAAATCTTTTGCATAACAGTAGAAATGCCAGGTTTCTTGGACGGAGGAGGTGAGGTGTTTGTGAAATACAGCTAACAAAAGTGTGTTCAGCCCTCCGCGGTCGTGTTAATGCGTGGTCAGTATTAACGTGGTAACAGAAGTGCAGCATGTAATATGTATAAGCATGTGTGTGGGGGGCATGAGATGTAAAAACATCTGTGTTTGAGTGCATGAGTCAGTGTTTGCTGCTGCATATGAAAGCAAAGGAGGGCATGTGTGTGTGTGTGTGCGCACAGGCCGAATTTCATGTGAGTAGGAGAGTATACAAGAGTGTACGGAGCGTGAATGTCAGAGATAAGAGTGCAAAGTGCATCACTGTGTGTCAGAATGATTTTTTTTCATCAGTGTGTGCGTGTGTGGTTGAGCACATGTGTCAGTGTGTGCGTGAAGCTTGTTTAAACACGTGTGTGTGACCTGCACAGAGGTGAGAAGTGAGAAGAGTGACTGAAGTATTTCTCTGGATTGGAATAAAAGGCTCATTGGAAGGAAAGCCATTGTACGAAGATCAAAACGTCTGTTATTGACAGAAGTCATGATGGAACAGACCCACAATGCCAGTCAGTGACACCTGCTGCGGCTCCATTCAAAGTGAATGAGAAGCATTTTAGTTAATGCACATCTTACGTGAGGAAGTTGGATTACTATAACATGTGTGTCTTTGAGTCAAGCTGTTGGTCAGTTGTTGGCAGATCTTTATTTCTAGTTCTTGCGAGTCATTTTTTTAGCACGTAAAAACAAATGCTTAAACTATAAGCATATATAATAATATATAAAATATTCTAGTTCCCATCAGTTCCCATATGGAGAGAGTCATGTGATGAGTTAGTGTGCATGAGTGCACATGTGCTGCACGGCCTGCTTCCTGTTTCCCCCCCCCCCCCTTGCAAACTCCCCCAGCAAAAAAGCACATAAACCAAGACTGAGCGTGGATGTTACTGAGGAGCACAGTAGAAACGATGCCGGCCCTCTGAGGCCACCATGTAGCTAAATAAATGAGATTAAGCAGATCTCATTTTGGTGTAATAAACTTTATGTGTTTTATGTGTGTTTTATGTTGCATGACTGCTCCCCCCCGTGTGCACGTGTTTGCTATCATCTGTGTGTGTGTGTGTGTGTGTGACTCACCGTGGACTGGTGGGCTCCCTCTAAAGGGACTCCATCCTTGGTCCACTGGATGTGTGCTGCAGGCTTTGCCCCGCGGGTCACACAGGTCAGATTGAACGCAGTCCCGGCCATGAGCAGCAGCTCCGGGGATCCGTCCACCACTGGGTCCTCGGGGGGAACTGGAGGAGAAACACGTGCAAATACACGCCCTAATGAAGAAGTGCTCTCATGTGTACCAAATCAGCACATACAGTCAGTCGATACAGTTGTTAACGGGGTTTTTATCTTCTTGACATTTAACCTCCTTCATGTTGGTTCATTTTTAAATACATTTTATCATCTTGTTTGTCTTTTAAATTTCATTCAAAGTCAGTCAAAACTATTTTAAAACTTGCAGACGAGAGTCTTTTTCATCCTCTTTTACAAATTAAGCTTGTGTTTCAATATATTCATTCATACTAGTTACGAAAAAAAAAAACCATGTATGATTTCTTGCCTGTCTAGGGAAAAACATTTTTAAAATATGGTAATTATGAACAAGTTACTGTTTATAGTCAGTTGCCTGATAAAGAGTTAAAAGGATTATACTCGGTATATTAATTTTCTGTTCAGAAACCTTTCTAAATGTAACACACTGGTCCTTTAATATGCTTTTCAAGAACCATATGAAAACACCAGCTGACTTTCCATTAAGTTAAACATAAACACATATCACCGCTGCGGAAATGTTCCCTTTCCTAGTTTGTGTCTTCACCGTGACACTAATAAAACACAGTTGCAGGAAAAGAAAAGTTCAATGTATGGATTCTCTGAGGAAAAACAGGAATTGTGCATAAAAGAAATGAAACAAAAGGTCTTCATTAGAAAGACAGGGTTGTTTGTTTGGCCAACAGGACATAAAATCTGTATCTGCAGTCCACTTACTGAGGACATTGAGTTTGGCCCTCCTGGAGCGCAGAGCAGCCTCTGTGGCCTGACACTCGTACAGAGAGTCATCAGACAGCTCAGAATGGGAGATCTCCAAGTTGTACTGGCCGATGTCCAGAGCCCGCAGCACACGATACCTGGGCCAGGCTGCAGGAGACACACACACACACACACACACAGGCTTGCAGTCAGTACTTTGGGATTCATGCACTTGTTGTTTGAAGTTTTCTGTTTTTGTTCCTTGTCTTCACAGAAGACAATATTTATTATTATCACACGTCATAGACATTGCAAGAACAAACAATGGAAGGTGCACTGTCAAGATGTGGACTCAAAAATTAATAAAATAAATGAAATTAGTAATATATATTATGGCTTTGACAGGAATCGCAATTACGATATGACTCGCAATATCAGAGGGAATGTTCATTTTACATCATTATTCTCATTTTCATTTGAAAAACCTATTTAAATGTGTGAGAAACAAAAGATGTCAACTTCGGCCTGTACAATAAGATGTGCAAAGATCGAGACAATAATCTTCATCTAAAATAATATTTTGACACACTTTTTGGCTTTAACAAATATTGTAAT
This sequence comes from Solea solea, assembly GCF_958295425.1. Lineage (NCBI taxonomy): Eukaryota > Metazoa > Chordata > Actinopteri > Pleuronectiformes > Soleidae > Solea > Solea solea. The sequence continues at coordinate 3,754,178 of NC_081134.1, read as the reverse complement.
TTCGATAAAATCCATTTCAAAATATCCATTTCACTTTAAAATAACAATACATTGCACAATAACGGTCATGGAGGAAGTCCAGAACAAATAGTTTCAATTCACTGATTCTAATAATTCGGTTACACCGAAAACAACTAGTCACTCTTGTGTTTGCGTGTAAAACGAAGGTAATGCAGTTTCATGTAGCATGCAGTGATGACTCCGCCCACGTTGAGTAGTGGAAAACCAACCTAAACCGTGCCGTGGCGAGGCAAGTCGAGGCGAGCAGGCGCGTCTAACCTAAACCCTGATCCTAGACAAAACTCTATTCTAACCTAAACCCTAAAACGAAGTCTTAACCCTGAAAAAAACCTTTAAAAGTTGAGAGGCCCAGAAGAAATGTCCCCACAAAGATAGGTTTGTACATTATTTGGGGGCCTCGCAAAGATATAAATACACACACAATCACACACAAACTTAATTTGGAGGTTTTTTTGTACTTCTATCCACTATTTCTATTTTAAAAATGTAAATTCACATGGGAAGGAGCACACTATTAGAGTTTCTATTTTTCACACACTGCAATATCTTTTGTTATGATGAATGTTGGAAAAAAACCAAAAAAAAAACCTCTTCCACTGCTGTAAGTAAAGATGATGGAGCATGGACAGTAAATGCATTCATTTAAGGGCGCAGTTTATCTAAATTAAAAATCCACTGTGCAGTTGTCCCTGTGAAAACTGTCCCAAGTATATTGTGTGGATTATCCAGAGTGACAGGGACATTGGATGTTGTTTTTCAGCACTTCACTTCCACTCACCTTCATTTTATTGGGGTTGCAGCAGAGAGCTCAGAGACATATATCTCAAAATGTCAGGAAATAAAAACCTTGACAATGGAGAGATACCACAAAAGGTGTAGTGTGCTGTGAAGTGTGATCTTTTTAATGCAGGGAACACAAAAAAAAAAAGATGAATTCACCCACAGCTTCATTTCTTTAATTTAGTGTTAGTTTAATCTTTGTATTTTTAATAGCATGCATACAATGAAGCTGTGATTCAGTTATGAAACACATATCTCTTGGAAATCAAATTAGGTGTTAGAAATAGTGCGAGATGTTATATTATCTTTAACTTATTAACAGTTTGTCGTGCTTAACAACTGTGCTCCTCGTAAAATGATGGGGAAACGCCGCTGTGAAGCATTTCTATCCTCAGTACGGCTCAATAGAAAGTCAATAAAGTGGATTTTGTACAGACAGTACAAAACCAGCTCTGGATGCAGTGTGAGGTTTAAGAGCTCCATCAGGCACGAGGACGCCAAGGCATTTAAAAACAAATAATAACACAATGAACAAAAATGAACCCTTACATTTATAGGGTGCGAGTGTTAAGAGGCTAAAGCAGTAGTGGTGTTTGTGGCAGCAGCAAGACACACAGTATAAATAGAATTAAATTAGAATGGAATAAAAATATATAAAAATGAGTGTCTGTCAGTTTAACGTGTTATTAACGGCGTTAATGCAAACCAATTTTAACGGCGTCAATTTTTTTATAGCAAGATTAATTTCTTTTTGGCCTAGCAAACTTTATAGTTTTTTTCTCACATGCTCACCCTGTCACTCACCCTGTGTGGGTTGGGCTAATCCAAAATAGTGAAAACAAGGGGGGTGTTCTCTGAAGACACGCTGTTACCTGTGAAACACGGGTGCTCTGAAAACACCCCCATTAGCACTTGGTACTTTCCTCCTAATAAAATTAACCATAGACTGTGTGAAATTATATTCTTACTTTGTAAAATGTATGTAACCCATTGGTTAATAATAAATGGGTCAGTTTTTCTCATACCTGCTGTTGCTGACTATTGTTCTCTGTTTATGTCACTTGATCAAGCCTATTCTAACATTCCACACTACAAGATAAGTAATTAAAGTATGTATGATTCGTGCCGATATCGTATTGGATCGATATCAGTATTGGCCAATACTCAAGGCTGCAATATCGGTATTGTATCGGAAGTGAAAATGTTGTATCGGGACATCCCTAAACGTTAGAAAAACTACAACACCACACCGGATCTAGCTAGACCGGAAACAAAACAACATGCACGTGAGCCGGCCAGAGAGTAGTAGGCTAACGTTACGAGTTTTGAGTGCGATTAATTGCATGTACATAACGTAAGGACGTAGTAAACTGTGAACTGTAAAGTGAATAGATTAAACGGTAACGGGTAAAAGAGACAAAAGGGTTATGGATTTACATGGATATTGTAGAGAGATGACGCATGAGGCCGGAACGACTTCTTATATCTGGTCACATGTTAATTTTGGACAACCTGTAAACCATGGAAACATGACTGATCCAGACTGACATAGAGGGATTAACAGTGTCGTAAAGTAGAGGTAATGAAGGTGTGAATGAAACTCTCAAAATCCTGCGGAGGAAGGGATTTGACCTTCACATTTGCAAAAAAAAAAAGAAAAAAGATAGTTTTCACCATTGTGTTGAACTGTTAGTCAAGCTTAGCATAGGTTGACCATTAGGCTGTTTGACTGTGTCGGCAGCTTATTCGTTTATTTGTTTTATTGTCGTGTGAAGTAGCTTTAATAGTTTTCTGGACACTGACGCACTTTTTTTTTTGCATGAACCAGATCATCACGATTGTGATTCCTTTATAAAAACTGAAAGGTGATAGATACAGGAGCACACACGTGTACGCTCTGAGATCATTTCCAGCATCACACACACAGGCTGTGGAACTACACACAGCACTGTTGCAGTTTTGTTTTTTTTTCACTCCTCCGCCTGAACCCCCTCGCCTCCCAGACAAAGACATAATCGAGCATGACGTCCCACTAGGGGGCACTCATTGATCCTTCGTGCCCGGTTCTGACATGACATCATGGATTCAGATGGCAACGGAAAAAGGAGGCAATCAGGCTGGCATTTGGGGCTGGGAACAAGGAGGAAGGGGGTGGGTTTTAGTGGGTGAGGGGGGTGGAGTTGACAAAAGTATTAGTGGCGATTACATCATCCACTCAGGCACATCGCAGCATAGCAACCACAGAGGTGAAAGCACCCCGGGGGGGGAGATGAACAATAAACTGCCACCACCGCTGCCTGCAGGTGAATAAATGTCTTTTAGGTGTTTGCATTACACATTTAAACATGGTAAACATACACTACATGCACACGTACATGTTCCAGAATAGCTGTTAATAAACGAAAAGGGTTTCTCTTCATATACATTAAAACGATGTGATGTCGAGAAACTGTTTTGTTTTTTTTTTGTTTGCCAGTGAATGAACAAACACAGGAGATGTGTGTGGGTGTTCAAACTGCAGGTATATGAATTTACTGCACGCCTACTCTGTCATTAAGCTGTATGAAATCAGATCAGGGCGCATAACAACAACCTCTTACACGTCATATTATTTCATGCACCAGCAACACATTGTTGGATTAGACTAAATTAATATCATTTGTTTGTGCACACAGTAACAACTTATGAGTCTCACATGGCCAGACTTATTATCTCCACGCACCATGTCAGTGCCGGAGAAGAGTGCAGCTATTATCACCCAGTTTGAGGGGGAAAAAAACGTTGGAATTGTACAATTTAATTGTATTTTTCCTTCTTTTGACTTAGTTCGTTTTAGACCCAGAACAGAATGATGGTGTTTTCAGAATTGCAGTGAGAATTTCGTCTTTAACGCAGAGTGTATCGCAGATGACACGTTTGCACTAGCGCACTTTGTATGGCAGGAAGCCGTTTTTTTTGCCAGTTTTTGGACGTTGAGATAAATACAATGTGTCAAAACACAAGTGTTAATTTAAATATGTTTGATACTGTTCAAATTTCAAGTTTAACAAAATCTGGAGTTCGTGCACAACTAATACTGTAGTTCCAAATGTAGTTTAATTTTAAATTGTTAAGACACTATTTTAACATGCAGTAAATTGTAAATAAATGCCAGATATTGAAAGTTATTCTGGAAAAATATCCCTTTTATGGTTGAAATAAGCAAAAAAAAGTCCAGACGGACATTTTGAGGCGTAGGTGTTAAAGGGTTAAAACATGTCTGTGTCAGACACAGTGACCCTCCTGTTTCTCTTCCAAAGAAAGCCTCTCTCCTTCTTGACTCATAATTAACTTGATGTTTACAAGACGTCCGTTTTCTGCTGTCTTCGCACTTGTATTGGTCCGATACGCTCACATGCATGAACTGCGCGATACGACTTATTTCATATTAATTATAACATAATATTTCAGCTCTGGAGGAGCTCCATGTCGTCAGCTGTAATTGGCCCTTTGCAGAAGCTTTTCAAAGTGATATCAGCGTGGAACAGATCAGTACGTTGCTCAAGTTGTTGTCACTCGTGAAAGCTACTGCCAGGGAAAAAAAAAGAGGATGTGGAAAATTGACTCTGACTGACAATGGTCGTGTGGGTTGCTCTCTTGGAGCTTGTTGTCTTTGTTTCCCACAGGAAAGGGTGGGGGGAGGGGGGGGGGGGATTTCGAAAGTCCTTTCATTTTCACAATACAAACAAAAGAGACGTGAAAGATTCCGAGACAATACGTTGGAGAAGAATGGACAGAAAGGTGATGACAGACAGAGGACAAGTGGAGAGAAATGGGACACAGAGAACAACACACTTGTCAAACGCCGCCGTGTTTTTCACCGGGACCTCGCTCGTAAAAAGACAAAAGAGCATTAAAGGCAGAGAGACGGATAGAGCGCCGGGGAAGGAATGAGATGAAGATAAAAGCGAGCGGAGGCAGAGAGATTAAAGGCAAAGACGGGAATCAGGGAAACACATAAAGCAGGTGATGATGAAGCTGGGGGGGAGGAAGGAGGGAGAGGAAAAATACAGCAGACACAACTGTGAACGGCTCCAGTCATTCAATTCATTATTTACACTGGTGATTTTCTGACTGTAGCCAGCCAGAATGTGTGTCGTGGTAACGGCGGGAGGGGGGAGAGAGTGGGAGACAGAGAGAGAGAGAGAGAGAGAGAGAGAGAGAGAGAGAGAGAGAGAGAGAGAGAGAGAGATGTGCCTACCTTTACTGAACCTGTAAATTAAATTGAGTCAAGCACAAGATTCACATCACATGTCAGATAGAGTAAAGTGTGTGTGTGTTGCTGACCATTGTGCTAAAAAATGGGATTTGTCGTCAAGAGCTGAGAGGTAACAAAGTACGATGTTATTAACATGGGGCCACACGGTTGGTGTAGTGGTTAGTTCTCTTGCCTTTGCAGCACGAAGACCCGGGTTCGAGCCCCAGCGTGGAGTTTGCATGTTCGCCCTGTGTGTGCGTGGGTTTTCTCTAGGTTCTCTCCCACAGTCCAAAAACATGCAGTATGGGGATTAGGTCAATTGGACACTCTAATTTGACCATAGGTGTGTGAGTGAATGGTTGTTTGTCTCTATACGAGTGTACCCCGCCTATCGCCCTATGTCAGCTGAGATTGGCACAGCACCCACCACGACCCTCCTGTGGAGGATAAAGTGGTAGAAAATGGATGGATGTCATTAACTAATGGCCCTTTTCCACTAAGGAGCCGCCTCGCCTCGGCATGGCACGACACGGCGCAGTTTAGGTTGCATCTCCACTACAAAAAAAGTACCTACTCAACGTGGGAGTCATAGGATTGTTAAGTCTTTTTAACTGTTCTACAGTTCACAATTGTTCCGCTTGATTTCTGTGTCTGACGTCTCTTCCTGTGACGGCACTCTGGCCAATCAGTGGCTGGCAGTACTGTAGTTACGTGACAGTGTGTGCGATCAGAAAATTCGCTATCGAAACAACTGTTTCTAAAAGCTGACAAGTTGCACGCCAAAGGCAACAGAGAAGAGAGTAGGAAAAAACACCAGTACATAGTTTCAATTTTTTTGGCATGTTTTTGGACATTGAGACCTTGAGACAAAAACTCAACTTTAACATTTGTTCAGGTGCAACTGCAGTGTTTTTTTCTCAATAAAACTGTTAATACGCTATTTTAATGTGCAGTAAATTGTAAATAACTGCCAGATATTGAAAGTTATTCTAGAAAAATTGGCAAAAACACCTTTTATGATTAAAATAAGCTAAAGAAATATGTCGACACTGTCGGAACCAAACTACCAACATAATAAATTAATGAATGGATAAATAAATGGTTAGAAGCACAAATATAAAAATATATGAATTTTTCCATCTTTATAAAAATAATAAAGTCGTAAATAACTGTCTTGTTTATGTGTATACATGGTGACATGAATTCATAAAACACTGTTTATCCACAAGAGGCTCTTAACTCATTATAATTATTATTATTATTATTATTATTGTTGTTGTTTTTAGTGGCTCTGTGTGTCTGTCTGTCTGTTAGTTGCCAATATGACCAACAGAGGCCGATAGAGGCTTGTCGCGTGAATGGGGTGAAGTGTGCATTCTCTGCAACGGTTCGTGGATTAGTAAATCACCTGTTTGGTAACGAATTACCAATAATATAAAACTCATTGTGTTATTTCAGCTTCTTCAACATGATCATGTTCTGCTTTCTTTGCCTCTACGCGACAGTTAACTGAACATCCTTGGTTTGTGAACAAAAGGGGACATTTGAGGACAATGTCATTTTGAGGTTCGGAAGACTGCAAGTTTTATCCACCAAACAATGGACTGATTAATCAAGCAAATCAGCAGTTAAATGCACGATGGAAATGATCGTGAGCTGCAGACCTCATTTCATGATCCTGTGGTTTTGGTTCCTCATTTCTGGGGCTGAGCAGCTTTTTCATCCTTGAGCAGATGAAAGTCTGGGGGATCATTTCATTCCTTGCCAAAATTTATCGCGGGGCAAAGAGTAAGAGCTTTGAGCAGCTGCAGCCATAAAATGTCAATATCAACATCCAGGAAGTCACAGTTGTGGCTTGAGTGTATTTTTGAAAAATGAGGCTGAGGTCAGTGAAGGATAGTCTCGCTTTGGGTAATTCTTTCCTCTCCTCATTTCCTGAAAGTCGTCTGTTGTGGCTTTGACCCTCTGATTTTAGTTTGCATGTGACGCTTCCTCCAGTCTCTGAAATGATGTGTATTCTAATGTCGTACTCACACTAAGTCACTCTGGACGAGCGCGTCGGCTTAAAATGTAAATGTAAATGCGAATGCGAGGGATTTCCTCTAATTCAGCATGATATACAGGACTCATTTTCGTCCAGATTGTCACTCGCATGCCTCTTGGCTCTTAACACTCTCTGTACAGTCTTCATTCCCTTAACGTTAAAGAAATGCTGCACATTTCAGCCATAATGGCTTTTGTCAGGGTTCTTATAGTCAAAACTGAACTGAAAGCGTAGCGGAGTTATTCCTCTCCTTCTATTTCACGTTGATCCCTGCAGCTCGGCAAAGCCGCAGTCTTTTTTTTTTGTGTGATTTGTGTCCCCCGTCCTCACCTCGCAGACCCTCGCCGATGCCGAGGGCCAGGCCGTCCTTGGTCCACTGGACAATGCCGCTGTAGTTGAAGACCAAGCAGGACAACACCACGCGCTCTCCCAGCACCACCGACTGGTCCGACGGCTCCTGCGAGAAGCGGACGCACCACACTGCAGCAAAAGGGACAGAGAGGGAAATCGATTCTTTAAGTTCCTTTCACTGTGACCTGGCCATGAGCTGCCATCTTTTATTGCACTGTATTGAGCTACACAGTCCCTGTCCAGTCTTATCGACTCCTGCTTGTCCATATGGAGGCTGTTGGGGTGATTTGTTAAGTGTATTTAAACTTTATAAGCTGCTTTTATTGTCCCTTTTTCACGGTTTGTGTTTATTAAAAACGTGTGTTTATATGGAACCCTGTCTGTGAGTGAAATTCCTCTGAGGAGACAGTGAAGGTTTATATTTTCTTTTCCCTGTATGAGAGTTTTTGTAGAGTAAGGGTCTAAGGATGTAAGGGTCTAAGGATGTAAGGGTCTAAGGATAGTTGCATCTCACTTGCTGTAAAGCTCTTTGAGGCAAACCCTGTTTGTAATGTTGGGCTCTATAAATAAAATTGACGTCACTTGACTAGATTTTAGCACCTGTACACTGGCTGAATGAAGGATTAGATTAGATTTTATAAAACCTTATTATCATTATAATAATACTACTAATAAAACAATAATAATAATTATTATTTTATTACTAATAATACTAATAATAATAACAATAATAATAATATAATATTAATAATATAATAATATCAATAATATAATAATAATAATAATAATAATAATAATAAGTAAAATAATAATAATAACAATAATAATGTCAACATTAACATGTTATAAATATTTGAAGAGTCAAAAAAGCTAAACTGTAAAAATCTAAACTAATCTAATCCATCTCATATTGCCCGGCATTATGCGAATGCAGAGGGCCCCCAAGCCACCAGGGGGCCCTGAAGCTGCACGTTCTGGATAATCTGAGAAGAATTACAAATATCTGCCTTTGTACAATATGTGTTCATTTAATCCCTATATGCATAATAAAATACATGTAGGATATAAATACAATAGCTCTAATGATGATACCTGTCTGTTGTGTGTCAGACAGGTACAATAGGAATGACTGACAGCTACCAATCATTCCTGTTAGTAAGGACATTAATGGGAAAACAGCGTTATGGCATCAGAAAGAAATGGTCATAGTGGGGCAGAAAAACCTGAATATGTAAAGGTTTAAGAATCTCTCTCATCATAGTTTGGCAAACTAGGGGCCCCCAAACAGCATCTTGCATAGGGCCCCCACAAAGCCAGAAACGGCCATGCAACATTGCCATGCTGGACACAGGAAATTCTTTGTTTGGAGGCAACAGGACTGTATTTCAGAAGAGAATTTTACTTCTCAAAAAACCTGATCCTTCAGCAGTTTGATGGGATAAACACTACAAGCCTCCGCCGGTCGCTGATAGTACTCAGACTCAGGTCTGATAGTATTGCTTGTCACAGCCTGCTCTCAGATGAAGGGGACACAGCACGCAAATAACGTTCAGCTTAACCACAACTGCATTTTGTCTACTTCCTGTGGCGGCCGACCTTTGACCAAGCTTGGCACCATACACCGAAGAAAGAAGAAGATAAAACTGTGTGTCTCCACAGTCACCCTGGCTAAAGACGTGTGTGAACCTACATGGAAAACCGTGCTTTAAAAAGTTGTCGGACGGACCCGCTCTCATATTTCATTATTCGCCCATGACTAACGCACTCCATTACCTTAAAGCGAAAAGCTAACTACTACTCTGGTTAAATGGCTAGTTAAAAACTGTCAGCCAATTAGAGAATGATGGACCAAGAAAAAATTGCGATGCTTGAGCGAGCTCCCTGTAGCACAGTTCTCTGCACTCACTACAGTATTATTTTGGGCACATAAGTGAAAACAGAAAAGAAGACGGGAACCGTGGGTGTTTGCTTGATGTCACACAAACAGTAAAAAGAATGCGAGTCCGAGGAACACTAGACTGATGCAGAACCTCGTTTTAGTATGAATGGAACCATGGCTGTGTATGCACTCATACTTTCTGTGTTCTGAGCATTTTCATCTTCTACCGCTTTATCCTCCACGTGAGGCTCGCTGCATGGGGCCAATCCCAGCTGACATAGGGTGAAAAGTGGGGTACACCCTTGGACAGGTCGCCAGTCCATCGTGGGGCCACATAAAGACAAACAACCATCAACCTCACACCTACATTTAGAGTGTCCAATTTGTCTAATCCCCAAATCTGCATGTTTTTGGACTGTGGGAAGAAAACTGGATTGGAATTGGAGGCCCTTCTTCTTCCTTATAGAATCATATCTCTTGTTGTCTGTAGTTGAATTTTGCACATTTGTCATTTCTTTTTCTGTTTTCATCCTGCTCTGCTTTCTTAGGTTTTCCCTGGACTTTCAGTGAGGCTTTTTCTGTGTGTGTGTGTGTGTGTGTGTGTATTCCACTGCGTGGGTGCATATTTGTGTGTGTGCGTGTGCGTGCGTGAGATGTGTAGCCAGAACATCATTGCCGAGCTGTGATACAGCCTGCTCTTTTTCATCACACAGTACAAAGGATTTTGCTTACACACACACATTTCCTTCAGCAAAATAAGCCTTTTGGCTATTGCGGTGACACTAAAATACACGGATATAAAAAACCCACAAATGTGGCGCAGGCATACATTAATGCTCTTGCATAAAGAGAAAGTGTCAGGTGAGGAGGGGAGGAGGAGGAGGAGGAGGAGGGGAGGAGGAGGAGGCGGCACCAACACGCCGCTGTTTTCAGCCGTTTGCATCATCAGGTAAAATTGTTTCATATTCTGGGGAAAGTCTTGCAGGAAGGCTCGTTAATTAAAGTAGAGAAGGAGACTGCGGTGCCTTAGATGTCACACACACACACACACACACACACAGGCGTGCGCGTGTGCATACACAATATTCCTGTGCCCACATTTAACGTTTGATTTACACCCAATTTATGCACACACACCTCACTGAGTCACACGCACACACACACACACACTTCCACAGAGTTGAGTGTTTGTCTTCCCGCAGGCTACTCTGTTCTTGGATCATGGTTAAAGCAATTCTATTAGCTAATTAAGGCAAAAGCTGCTTAATAAAGAAGACCGTGGCTCCGGGGGACAAATCTCAGTTGGATTCAGCCACAAAAGGTGCAAACAACGGGGGGATTCACCAGTTAGACAGCAGGATTATACGTCCTGTCATCTTATTTGTACAGGAGGAGGCTCCTTTTGTGGAAGTCACAAACATCTCTTCCTGTGAATTCTGAATCAGGAAAGTGAGGGCAGCGATTGTGAACGCAAAGAAAAACTCTTTACTGCTGTTGTACTCCATTCTAACTGGTAAAAATCTCAGTTTAATCGCAGGCCTGGTGGATTTTTGATTTCACAAAAAGTCTCAATAAACCAGAACTAACCATCAGTCTCTTTAACCCTTAGTGCTCACGCGGTACGGATCTGCGCACCCTTGGTAAATTGCCGTGGGAATAATACACAATTCCTTATGGACATCCTGGAGGGGGGGTTATAGGCCACATATTGAGGCTTTAAAAAATTTCTTTTTTTTCTTTTGTCTTCTTATGTGTTGTTGAGACAAAGTTATGATTCATTTCATATCGCATTTTAAGTAGTGATATAAAGTAGCAATAATTGTGCAGAAGTCACAAAAATGTACCTTTTTGTTTATAAAAACGAGCCAAGTGAACTTTGAACTCTGATGTGTTTCTAAATTTCACAAATTCCATTGGATTTTAAACATTGTGAGTACTTTTTGCTCGGGAGTGTTTGTTACGACAGAGTATTAGGGCCACATTGAGAAAAAGAAATTCACAGACTTCGAGAATAAAGTCTTAATTTACGAGAATAAAGTCTTAATTTACCAGAATAAAGTAAATAATAAATAATATTCTAACTTGTTGTTTTAGAAGAGGAGAATTGTTAAAATGAGGGCTGTAGAGCATTTTGTGGAATTGAGGAGGAAGAGGAAGATGAGAGAGAGAGGGAGAGGAGCTGCTGGGATGTGATATCCTGTTGACATGAGTGATTTACATGTGGGTCATGTCATGCATGATTTATGCAAAATTAACAGCTATTATAAGAGAGAGAGAGAGAGACGGAGCCCTCTTCCTCGTGTCTAACTCTGTACAACACAACACATGTTCTTCTGGGACACACTGTGGTGTGTGTGTGTGTGTACTTTTCTGACATAAGCACAGATCTTGTCAGGGCAGGTAATCCTCAAGGAAACCAAAACCTGGTCCTTGTGACGCAGAACCCTCGTTTGTGAGGGCTACAATTTGAACTGCGGTTTGGTTAAGGTTAGGAATGATTAGTAATGCTTTGTTTAGGCGGTTTCCTAATGAATGGGAGTCAATGCAGTGTCAAGAAGAGGAGCTGTGCATGTGTGTGTGTGTGTGTGTGCGTGCATGCATGCGTGCGTGCGTGTGTCAGTGTGGGAGAGGGAGTCAGAAAAAGGGAGAAAGAAATTGTGACAGAAAGACAAAAAGGAAAGGACTGAATATTTCTGCCTGTGTGTCATGATATTTGAGCATGTGTGTGTGTGTGTGTGTGTGTGTGTGTGTGGCCTGCAGCAGGGACTCTGATTGCGGAGGAGAGAGCTGCACTGACAGAGAACAGAGATGTAATTAACCCTACGGGATACCCGCCGCCCTCCTCCCCCAACGCACACGCACTTCTTACTTCAGACGACATTACGTTGCCTCACCAATACTTTCCCAATCACAATCCTTAGCCTAAACCTTATTTAAACACAAAGTTAAACTTATGCCAACCTCAACATAGCGTACCCAACCCTTACAGCTGAAATTTACATTTGCTTTCCCAAAACGTGACAATGTCAGTAGTCTTGAACTCACCACACATTCCACATTCCACGTCCACAGTGAGTTCTTCTGATTTCACACTAAGATTAAAGGTCCACATTAGCCTTGTGCGCCGTGCACGCATATAGCGTCCTACCTCGAGCATTACAAGCTTGGTCGTATAATCCCCCCTGTCAAATTTAAAATCGTATAACCCGATTCCACTTATAAAAAAACTGTTTCATTCTGGTTTTAAATGGGTTTGTCACTGCAGGGCACGCAGGTTTTTATAGGCTTTGGATCTAACTGGAATCAGTGAGACTGTAAGAACCAGGTGAACATGCGCATTCTTTTTTCCAGCTGCTCTATTTTTGCACCATTTCTGACACCGACCTCTGACCTTTAGCACAGCTATAAAGGTTGGAGCCATTGAAAACTTTGCACAGTGCTCATTATCATTTATTTCATCAACTGGATCGCCGGAACCATTCCCTGAGACCTTTTGGTTAAATAAAGATTAGATAAATACATCAAATGCACAGTCAAAACACACCTGGTCACACATTTTGGCCTGTTCATGAACTTCCTACAAGCTAAAGCCCTGAAAGCACTTTTAGTTTTTCCATTGTGGTCTACTGTAAAAATGTAGTGGTCTAAAATGGCAGCTGACAATTCATAGAGTTATTTTTTAACTTTGATTTCTGCCAAATGAATAATTATTTACTAAGTTTTTCACACTGGACCTTTAAGTCCTCCACTAGTGCTTTCAGACAGACACGGTTCTGGTTCTGGTTCTGTTCTAGAGACTCAGAACCTTGGTGCTTTCTGGCGAACCAACCCACATTCACACCAGTTTAAGAGGAACCAAAGTGGGAGGCCATTCCATCAGCCGTTTCATTGTTTCTTTCTCACCCCTCTTTTTCCCAGCATCTCTATTATTTCCCATCTCTTCATAGATCTTTGAAGAACTAATTGTTCATATTTCTCCATTATTCCCATTTCCTCACATGACCCGTCTCCTTCCTCCCGTCTTTCCTTTCCTCTGCCTGTTTCCTGTGTCTCTCTCAGCCTCTTCCTCCTCCTTCTCCTCTCTCGTCTTCTCTCCGCCGCTCCACCTCTCTGCATTATTACCCTGAGGGATGATGTTAGGTATATCTTCTCTTCCTCTTTCTCTGTGTCATTGCATAATGCACCCATTGGTACAATAGACAGAGCTTCACAATTACAACCTTAGTGTCCAAACATATTATCCTTAATATCTTTATGGTTTTTTTTTTTTATTTCAATATCCTTAATAGCTCTATTTTTTTGCCATCAGGCTTCTTTATTCAACATCTTTAAAGGTCCGACTCAATTCATTTATTCTTTTAACTTTTAAGTAAAGTACACACATCTCACTGTATTGTAAGAAATTCTACATGTTCTATTATGCATGAGCTGAAGTACGATGATTCAGTAAAAAACATGGTGGAGCTAAACACGCTGAATTCACGAGGATTCAATTATGACTGAAATCATGACATTTGATTGTTTTTGTGAGATTATTTTATTCTCCCAATGCTTCATTCATGAGCTTCTTCAGTCTTTGCCCCTCAGACAAATGGCTGTTGGTTAGAGAATCAATATCAGGGCCAGGTTTGTTCCGGGGGTTGTTATAGCCATCAGCGATGATTTGAGCTGTATGACACCAGTGAACATTGCCCCCTGAACCAAATTAACCTACAAGAGTGACAGCTATGACATGTTTATTTTATACTTCCTTTCGGTTCTTATGTGCGGCGATGTTTTTGCTGCAATACGACCAAGACGTACGCTCTGTGCTCTTCTGTGGTTTGTACGCACTGGTCACTGGTCACCTCTTTTTCTTACAGTCCTGTTCAGTAGAATGAATTTTAAATCTCATTTATGAAGCAATTTAATTCAAATACATCTCTTTTCAAGAAGAAGAAAAAGTATGTTGCTCAGAAAAAAAACTATTATGACTGAGAGTGAGGCCAGTGCTGAGCGACCTTTATCTTTCAAAAATAAAAGCAATATTTCTAAAATTTCAACAAAGCATGATTGCTATTTGCAGGTGTTTTGCGGTTTCTCGTAAAATCTCGTCCCGTGAGACGATGGCCGAAAAGCCGACGAAGGCAGAGGGTGAACCCCACGTCATGTCCGGTGAACCGGTGACATGTAAAGTCTTTTCATGACACTTTTGCTTTTATTGACCATTTTCTGCACTTACAAGCTTCATATTGTAATACTGCTCATTCAGATCACATGTTCGCCTCTCATGTTGAAGTTTAACTTAATATAAAAGAAAAGCTGGTGTCCATTTTAACTTCCTTCGCTTCAAAGCGGCGAGTTCTCTCAATTTAATACATGTGGTCACAGTGTGGACTGAAGAATGCCTCCACTGTTTGAGCCAAAGGACCTCCAATATGGCCGCCAGAGGCCAAATACAATTTCCTGTGAGAAAATCATTCCTGTGCAGGAATGAAAAGACAGTTTGTTAGGATTGTAACCCTAAACTGCAGCCTGGAGCTGTCACCCCTGCTAACCCCCACCCCTAAAAAGTGCCACGCTGACCCTACCCCTGTATTCTGGCTTTGCCTCCAGGCTACAGCTCGCTCCCATTACAGCTACCACACACAGTGTGTGTGTGTGTGCGAGACAGAGAGAGAATGTGAGTGTGCACGTGTGAATATTGTCCGTGTTTACACGCATGCCTGAGCACATATCTGTCAATGCTGTGTATGTGGACGCTGAGTGCATACATTTGACATTTTTGAAAAGGCAGCAAAGGGCAAAGTGGAGATGGAAGAATATGTGTGTGTGTGTGTGTGTGTGTGGTAGAAAAAGAAAAACATGAAAGGAAAGGAGACACAGAAGGATGTTCCTGTCTTCATTTTATAATCGTGCCCCAAAAAAGTTTGAACATTCACTTACAGCAGGATTGTTTGTATTCTCTAAAAATGGTTTACAAAATGGGTTTCAAAGTCGTGAGTAGTCATAACTGTGCAGAACTCACAAAACAGAACGTTTTTATTTTATTTTTGTGAACTTTGAACTGTGATGTATTTCCAAATTTCACAAATTCAATCCAATTTATAAAACTTTTTGTGTTTTTATAAAAAAAAATCAGATTACCTATAAGTTTTGCTGAACAAAAAGGATATTAGACACTCTATATTGCACATTCTTGTATGTTTTAACATACTAATGGAAAAAAGCAGCCTAAATGCTCTGTGTTCTAAGGGTTAAGGTTCATATGTTTGTTCTTGGTGTCTCGGGACCTCAGAGAATGCATTGTAAATTGTAGTAAACCAAAGAAAACACCAGGCTAACAATGATTCCATGCACACAGACGCCAACGATCCCCTCTTTGACTACAAATGTGACAGAATTAGAGCAAAGAGCAAAGTCTCCACACAGGTCTTTCTTAAGTGGACTCATCATGTTTTCATGGATCTGAATCCTGGTTCAACCTGGATCCCACAAACCCACATGAGGATTTTCTTTGGATTGCCAAGTAAATTTGCATTCTGTTCAAAATAACATTAGTTGTTACAAAAATGTCAGTAAAAAAAATAATATATAAATCAGGAATGTTGTATAACGCACAAAATATGCTAATGTGATTTAAATTGCAAATTGGGTTGCGGTGGATTATATATTTGTGTTTTTTTTTGTTTTTTTTTAAAGAAAATGGGTCCCCATACAATAAAGGGAAATACTAGGCTACGTAGGTTGCCTTTATGTGAGCTTGATTCTCTCTGCATAGCCGTCTTTTGACATGGATTCTAGAAAAGCTCACAAATGACAAAAGCAGCAGGAAATCGTGCAGACAGCAGGGAAACTTCTGGGACACTCAGGTGAGGTGTGGTCCCCGGGTCAAACATGAGGTAGTATACACTCCGCCACTCACTGTGCGTTCAAAATATGGGGGAACTTGCTTTTTCTGGAAACTTGAGCACATGTTGGACATTCCGTAGGCTGGACACATACGGAAGCTAGACCTGCCTGTTACCCAGTATTAGTTGGATAATTGGCCTCAGAGGACAAGCAGCATGCAACACATACATGAGCATCCAATCCTTACACAACAAAAAAACAGAGGTCTGCATCTAATCTGTGTTTAAAAAACAAACAAACAAACAAAAAGGCTTTTGTGAAAGCAGCCTCTTCATCATATTTCACTGTCTGACAGGAATTTGAATGATACAACTCCATCAGCGCAGCTCCTCCTCCTTCTACGCCCACTGATAAATGAGACGGTGCAAGCGGGGGAATATTGTTGGCATGAAAGAATGAAAAAGTGAAGTTAAATGCTGTGTGTGCACATGCAAACAGCGTTTAAAAGGTAGAACAGTCTAGATTCAATCATTCTAAATGGACCACGAGACGCTGACCCCTGCTGCTAATGCTCAGGTTGGGGGTTGTTTCTGGGCGTGTGTGTTTATGTCCTTTCAGCCAATAACAGTGAGGGGGCGGGACGAGATTATGGCACTTAAGAAGCGTGAGTTTAGTCGGACAAAAGCGGTTTCAAAACCAGAGGATGGAGAGGAAGAGTGACGTGGAGGTGGCCTTTTTTGTGTGCGACAGATTAGTGGTTGCAGTTAGCCTACACTCCAGCTTTAATGCATCCTTGCTTTTTACTGGATTTGTTCAAAAAGAATTTGCAGTTGCTAATTTGTTATGAAATATTACATTTAGGAATGGAGTGGCGGCAAAAGTCTCACCATTTGGGGCGAGGGGGACCTAACTTCACTTTTAATGATCCCAAGCACATTTAATCTGCATATATGGAGCTCAGATGTGAAATGTGTTCAAATAAATACATGGAAAAATGGAAAGATTTCTGGCTTTGATCCAAAATAAGATTTGAAATCTCCTTTTTTGTTCCCACAGGGTGTTGGTCGTCTTTGCTCCTCAAACCACAGCAGTTCAACAAATACATTTATGTAATCCTGTTAGCTCCTTTAATGCGTCTTTGAAGTCACGGAAATCAGTTTGAATCTGTCGTGAACGTCAACTGTGCGCTTAAAAAAGAAGAAGAAGAAGTCTAACTTGTCTCTTGGATGCGTCTCTGTCTCTCTGATGCACAGAAAGTAAAAAAAAAGTCTGCTGTGTTTTCTGTGACAGTACAAACGCGCGCGTCCCTCCGGTCATTTACAACCAAAGTTCAGATCACAGTGACCCGTTTTATTCTGATCAGCTGTCAGGGGGTGACTGCATCATTCCTATGGGATGATATGTTTGCTGTTGCCGGGTTTATTTTGATGTTGGAGGAACATCGTTCATGTAACATGTAATGCCCCCGAAGCATTCGAGTGACAGAGACGAACATGAGAGCAGACAGAGACAGGGAGAGAGACAGACACAGAGGGACAGACATGGAGATCATAACTTTGTCGCTGTGTGTTATGGTGCACTCAGTATTTGCTGTTAACAGCAGCTCTGTGATTTCCCAGTGTCCCCCTCTACGCCAAACACCGCTTTTATTTTCCCTTACAAACGTTTGGAGCAGAACACAGGAGCAGCGTGACGCCCACCACACACACACACACACACAAACAAACCCATTCTGTGTAGATGCAGAAACACACAAACAAGGACACGTTGAATACAGCTATACAACTAACCGGTGTGCCGTGTACACACTCGCTGCACAAATGACACACACTGCACTCAATTACTCCCATAAAATGTGCAACACAGCCTGAAGGAACACAAACCTGCAAAACTCAAATTTTCACCCTCGCTTGGGGACATAAAAAAAAAAGACCCTTTATTTATTTATTTACCCCGAAATTCAGTCTTTTCAGGAAAATGAACGTTCATCATGCTAAAGTATAGCAGCTCAATTTTAATTCCTCGCTTTAGTGGCAAGAGGGGGAAATGACAATGCTAATCACAGTGTTGATCAACACTGTGACTGACACCGAACAGCCTGACAGTTGTGTTCATGTCCACACAGTCACAGGGATGGACAGTGTGAAGCAGATGGATCCACAGTGTGACTAAAATCATGTGCCATTCATCGCGAGCGCGGTTAGTAAAGATGGGCCTGAGGGAACGCGCTAACAGGCTTCCATTCAAGCCGCAGTTTTGATCTTTTGTCCTGCTGTAAGCTCCGGCAAAAGAATGCATGCACTGCCTTGTGTGCACTTTGATATAAGTTGTGAATGAGGAAATGAAACAGTTTGTCTGACAGCTCCGTCTCGTTTTGTGCAGGAGGTGAATAAAGCGGGTGAGGATGGCACAGAAAGTTCCCACAGTAGCTGACTCAGAGTTAAAATCTGCACTGGAAACTGAACTGCATTTATTCTAAAACACTTCATATGAAAGTTAAATGCAGCACTCGGGGTACAGTGTGCAAGTTTGAAGAAAAGCTTGCGATAAAAGCGTCCACTTGACAAAATACAACCACAGTCCTGTCCTCAAAACACTGGGAGTCATTGTCTGCGGAACGGAGTTCTGGCTTCACTTTCTATGCAAATTTGCTCGCTAACTTCTGACTATGGGCTGTGCTTCAGTGGTGTATGTCTCTCTGACGCGAGAGCAGGATACAGGCAGGTAGGTGACCGTATATATTGATGCTATCAGGATGTGCACGGCATTTAAACAAAGATAAAAGACACAAAAGGTGTTTCAGAAAGGAAATCACAAACCCAAGCTTTAACTGTGATGTGCTCTATGCCAGGAATCACATTTCCCTTTATTTCCCTTTGCATCTGAGGATGTTTCCTGTCACACAGTCTTGACATGAAACTTTCCATGTTCCAAGATATCAGAAATCAAGCAGCAAACTTTGTCAATAATGGAAAAATTGCCAAAAATCCCATTTTCATAGACTTATCTCTTACATTGTCTCTATTGTTAGGTTCATAATCTGATTGTACAAATGCATATCTGCTACAATTACGTGATTATTTCCTCCCTGGTTCTTTCACTGACAAAACAAATGCATTAGTGACGCATGCGTGCGTATGGAAGTGACGCGTGGAAGTGACACGTGTGTAAACTGTGATGTTTTTAACGTGGAGACCATTTGCATCTGTGCTCATATGGGTTTTCGGTGAATGGGCCCCCGGTTCTGGGCTTATTTATTCTCTCCATTACGCACCGAGCCACAGATAATGAAGTTGCAGCTTTGTAAAGGAGAGTGTGGTCTAATCTTCGCTGACTGAACTGCCGTCGACCTGATTATGCCGTGCACTTCAAACAACTGGCTTGTGTTAGTTTGATTCCGTTCTGTGGAAAATAAAAAAGGCGGGGGGGGTTGGCGACGACAGACGAGCACTGTGTGCACATGTTCCCCGGCACACACACACACACACACACAGAGAGAGACAGCAAATCCTCCCCTCCTATCTGCCTTTCCCTACAGCTCTCGCTCAGTCTCTGTAATTGACTTCAGCATTCTCACATTTCATTTCATCTCTTATTTCAGTTTTATTTCCCCCCACTTTTTTAATGATTCTCTGTCTTCAATTATTCATCCATCTCTCTTTCTCTGTCTGACCCCCCCCCCCCCCATCTAGTCTTGGTGATGTTTAATTCACCTCTTCATTTGGAGCAGGTAGTGAGTGGGAGGTGGGGGGTCGGCTGCTGTGGGCTTTTAATTGGTTTTTTAAGAGTGGTGAGTACACACACACACGCACACACACACACGCACACACACACACACACACGCCTCCCCTCGTTGCTGTTAAGAGCACACTGTACATGTCGGCAAGCATTAACATCACCAAATGAGCACAGAGTGAAAAATCATTTCAGAGATGCAGGGCAATTGTGTGTGTGTGTGTGTGTGTGTGTGTGTGTGTGTGTGCACGTTGATCCATCAGTGGACCTCACAACACAGTGGCCCATGCATGTTTCTTTGAAAACATTACCCACACATCATTTGGTTTAAAAGGTCCAGGGAGTAAAATTTAGATTCTACTCTATGTTACGCATAAGTATGTTTTTTTTTTTTTTTAAAAAGGTATCATCTTTTACAATATAAATACTCGTTTGGTTTCCATAGCCTTAGATGGGCTTTGAAATGGACCTCAGGTAAGGGTCTTGTTTTATGAAGGCTGCCAATTTGAGCCGCTGTATTTCTACAGTAGCCCAAGAGGAAAAACCGGCCAGAGTGTGTGTTTTTGCATTATGAATAGAATCAGAAACAAAGAAAAATATCTCTGCCCCAGTGGCTGTTGCTGGTCAGTTATTTATACATAAATTCTGCACATGAACAACTAGGAAAAGGAAACGTGATAATTATGTAAAGCTGAAATGCTATAATAGTTTTTATTTACAGTGTAAATGGTCTATATCGCCGACCAGCTGTTTTTCTACAGACCTCCCTCACAAAAATCACAGGACTGAGGCAGAAAAGGCTTCACTGGCTCCGCCTTTAGACAGTTCCTCCAATCATCGCACAGAAGCCCAGCGCCCGTGCCTGCCCACTGACTCCCAGAGAAGCTGAGCTTCCGTGGAAGTGACGTTTTGTCCAATCATCGCTGAGTTCAGTGAAAAAAAATTTTATATACACGTTTATCAGTGAAATGTAGCTGATGCTGATGCCGAACATCTGTAAACAAACCTTCTCCAAAACCACCAACTCCTGTTCTCTCGGAGCACTTTTCTACATTTTGGATTTCGACCTCCGCGGCAGTTCTCCAACACCATGAGCTTTTTGGTCAGACAATGGACACTTATTTCCCAGTCTGTTTGACTGTGTTTTTCACCTCAAATGAATCAAGTATCAAACCTCCATACTCCACGGGCTGCTTCTAAATCCCTTATGTGAGAAGATGTTTTTATTTCTACATTTTTGATTCTCTCTGTTGGACATTGGGCTTCAGAAATGAATACAGCTCACATGGATCAAACCTACAAACCTTAAGCTACCAGAAAATCCACTTGGTCTCCGAGCTATCTCGCCAATAAAAGTTTCTCCATTTCTTAAAGGGTGTCTTTTTTTTTTTTTTTTCTGATGAGAGACTTCAAAGAACAATAAGTTTGTTTGAGGATCAAATCCACAAACTCAGCTTTGTAAACGTTTTCTTCTACACTGGGCCACCATGACCTTCCACAGGAGGTCCACACTTATTTCTTTTGTCAGGATCAAAAGCTCAGAGAAGACAGTGGAATGGTCCTTAACCTGCGCTTATTGCAGGAAATGGTTCCTCCAGCCCTGCTGCTTCATGGTGGCCGTCTGGTTCAAAATGAGAAGTTTGAGTGGTTAAGTCGTCATGTCCATTTCTTTTTTTTTTTACGGTATTTAATATGTTTCCACCCACACTGAAAGAATTGGGGGCCGGGAAAGTGTGTGCCGAGGGATTCTGTGCTTTGAGCTGTTTGGACTAATTATACTCTTCAGAATTTTTGCTGTATTTACCATCCATCTCCCCTCATGTATTATTTATCCATATAAGATAAGCTATCTTCTGTGAGCCGGCATCATCTTAGAAACTAGAGATCAGTAGAGATGTTTAAACCATAATTTGTGTCAGGTTAGTTGAGTCAAGATTCCGAATCGTGTGGATATTAATGTAAATCAGTGTTAAACGCGATCACGTCCAGTCTCTTCATTTTCGCCCGTGAAGTGTGCAGAGGCCTCTCGGGTGGAGCTGGAAGTCGAGTGCTCGGAAGATCTGAGGTTTGGGCGAATGAGTGCAGACTCAAAAGTCTCTGAGTGACGCGGCTCACATGTTATAAATTTTAAGGTTGTGGCTTCAAGCTTCACTTAACGCAGTAGACTGTGAAGTCTGACTTCCTGTGAACTGACACAAAAGGTCACCGCTTAAAACAGTCTTCAGGAAGGAAGCCCAAAGAGTCGGAGACATGTGCGACGTTTAGAAGTCAAAGGTCTGATCACTGCGATGAAAACACACACTGACCTTTATTAATCATTTAGGTGGATTTTGTCACTCCACACTATGACACTACATTTGTTTAAAACCCAATATTGTGACGGCAGAAAACAATATGAAGTCATTTGAAAAAGAAACATGTTTAAACCTCAAATACAATGGACTACAAGTTTATTTAGAATCAACTAAATCCGCATGTGGTTCTATATTAGCTCCCCTGACTTATCCGGGGATTGTGAATAAGGCTGAAAGATTTGGGGGAAAATACCAGATTTTTCTGGCAGATATATAAGCGATTTAAATGACGACATGAAAAGCTTCATTTTAACATTCACTGTGTAGTAGACTTATTTACCAGTATTACCACATGACACATGTGTCGTTAGGATGAGAACTTTTCAAGAGTGTGTTTACATAAAAAAATGATAAAAATCCGATCTTATTTGGAACAAGACAACAATTTGGTTTTGTAAACACATTACCACGGCTAAAATCAAACTAGTCTTAGTCGGACTAACATACCGATTCATAGTCCAATTACTCCTGCATGTATACAAGTGCAGTGATGAATGTCAACGTGTGTTTTCTCACAGTTTCTATATTTTACGAGGACCAACTGGAAACTGTACAGTGAGTGAAAAACATTTTGGGTAAACGGTGGACTCTGGTCAGGTCCTCACTGTTCAAAGAAAGCTGAAGCCTCGGTTTGTGGATGAAGTTGGATTATTTAGGCTCGGATTGAAGTTAGATCACGAGAGAAAAGGATCGTCGACGAGAGTCTTTACAAGAAAAGAATAACATTCAGAAAGAAATTTAGAGAAGAGCGAGTCTAGCACTTATTAAAATTGCAGTGCAGAATACCTGACAAGCACTTTTACAGCAGGTCTTTAATGGAAGGAAAATATATCCTTATTTTTTAATAATGATTCTTGTCTCCGACTCAAACATTGACACATTTTTTTCACTCTTTCTTTCGCCAGAAACAGACAGCCTTGAGCTATTATCACTTCATGAAGCAATAATAGCTGATTTGTCTGCAAACAGTTGCCTTCTTACACAAAGTCAGCAGACTGAGCTGCATTAGCATTTATCAGAGCGCTGACAATTTTGGCATTCACTTTCCTTTTGGCTTTGTTTTGGTCTGCAAACAACAGTAGGATTGTCAGAGCGTTTTTGTTTTTTTTTTCCTATAAACAGCTGCTTATTTCTACTGCAAGTTGAGGGGACTCAGTGAAGCAGGCACATTTTATAAATGTGCTGGAGAGCTAAACTAAAAGGTGCCGCTGTAAAACGCTGATGTAGACCTGCAGGGTTGTGTGATTTTCTGTGAGTTCAGCAATGTGAGCAACCTATTTTTTCTCCTTCTTCTTCTTCTTCTTTTTAAAAAAAAACAAACTTATGATTAAATTATATAATTTGAGTTTCAATTTGCAACATTCGTCCTTAAAAGTCGTCCATCAACAAATATAATCTATGAAAATGTAGTCGAGTACCGAGTTGCCGACACACCTCCTGTGTTCTCTCCTTTCCACCCACCTTTCCGTCACACTTCTCTCAACTGAAGGTATTGAGACATTGTTTTTTACTATTTCACCACAAATGAGACAGGGAAGCTGAGCCGGAAAAAAAGGGGAATTTCAGGGGGAAAGGAAATGTACTAATGGTGTTAAAGTAAAATGTGTGGGTTAAGCAGAGCCTACAAGTACTTACAAGACAGTAGCAAGTGAAAGACTCACACTTTAATGATGGTAAGTATCTCATGTGTGTGTGTGTGTGTGTGTGTGCTTCTCCACATTCCCAGACAACTCTGCAGCCACATCATTAGCCACATCCTCTGACTCCAACCTGGATGTCGGATCAGAGGAATGGAACTAAGTCGAGAGCAGATTAGTCATTATCCAAATAACGACCTTGCTCAGCAGTGGCTGTAAGGTTTCCCCTTCAATAAGAATCGGTGATGTGAACTCCGCTGAGGCAGAGGAGATGAGATTCTGCTGTGAAGTTAGAAAAAAAAAAAGAAAAAGGGAGGAAAGAAATAGCATTGCTGTAGCACCATGAACAAGAGGGGCAGAATTGCTCAGCGGTGAACAGGGACGAGGAAACGCTTTAGTCTTAATGATGAGAAAAGAGAAAATCTGAGTTTCTGCTGCCACACGAATGTTCATGTGGTTTTATCTAATCGCTATTAAGTTACAGTGAGTTTCCAGTGGGTTGCTGCAGTGATGCAGCAGGAACAAGAGCAGGGCTGCCGTCCAAGAGCTAAAACAAAAGAGAATGTAAATGTCAACCTTTTTCTTTTTTAACACTCACTCGAGCTGGAAAATAAGAAAAGGTCTGCAGGTTAAGGAACCGTTTGGAGAGATGTTCCGTGTAAACCACGACCTTCCACTGGAGAAGCAAAAAAAAAAGAAGTACATGTTGTTTCCCCTCAAGTGCAGCTACATGGTCAGTGGTTCACACTATGCAAATCGCAGTTCCTTGATTTCTATCTTGGAAACGAAAGCATGAAATATCACTTACACTACCCGACACGAAAGCACGATAACAAGTTTCCAAATAGAAATCTGTTCTTGAAAGTCCGTGAGGAAATTCAATTTATTTCCCGCAACGCTGCTGACAGAAACACACCTAATTTGCATTTTATTTTCTTCCCTGCATTTCAAAAATTCACTTAAAATTCCTTCCCCTCCCCACAGTGAGTGCCTGACATTTTTCTAGCCGTTCCTACGTTTCCTAATGCATAGATATAATAGAAGTGCACTGAGAGTGAGTGAAAGCTTGCCAAAGCTGAGCGTTGGAGTCGCTTTTTTTCTTCTTGTCAGAACTTCACAGCGCAGCAGCATTCAACATTCATCATATTTCCCTCTGATGTGAGTGCAAGACACCTCAGCTGCTACAGACTTTGAAGATCTGATCTTGGTACTGCAAATAATCTACGTAAAAAGGTGGAAGAATTGGCCTTTTCGTGTCTGCGTGTGCTGATCTGGAGTCTGTCACATACTGTAGGTTTGGAATCTGAAGTCTAGTGTGTGTATGCGTGTGCACTTCAGGTCAGGGGTCTCTGATGTCTAATTTAAGAGCAATGTGTTGTGGTAATATTTGAGCATTGTGGAACATTAAAGAGGTTTAGTTGATTGGCAGAAATTGTAAATAGTAGCCACATGTATGAGTATAAAGGCTCTACAATAAAAACCTCAGAACAGGTATTTCATGTCTACTTCAGGTGGTTGTCAGAATGTTCAGACCAGGTAACACCTGAGGAAAAAAATACTGAGATATTGTATATATATACTGTATGTATATATATATATATATATATATATATATGTATATTTCTGTATGTAAAGGGACTTAAGACTGCCTGCACTGCAAATCACTCAAAATATACAGTAGTTTAACGTATGAAGCACAAAGTGTGTCTGTTCAGGACGGAGAGATTCCGATCCGAATATGTTGGTACTTAACGAGTGAAAGATGAGACTCAACAATCAACCATTTTTCCTGCCATCCTGCTGATTTCAGCATTATTGTTATTCCACACAGAGTTTTTTACTGCACTGCATTTCCCCGAGATAATCCATCAGTCACACAGTGTCGAGGCGTCAAGACTCCATCAGGGGAGTTTGTCTCCAGGGGAGCGAGAGTCTCTGTGACCTGGTCATTAAGCTCAATCAAGTCTGGCTTTAACAAAATGCAATTTAAAAAAAAATGTGATCTGGGTAAAATTTGCTGCTGGGACAGAACTGATCTTTAGATCTGGTTGGATAAAAAAATAAAAAAATCGCCATTCTCTCTCACACACACACACACACACTCTCTCTGTGTGCACAGCTGCAGCCTCTCAGAGCAAAGACACTGACAGATTGACGGCACTCAAACTGCAGCACAGATTTCCTGTGTGGATGAAGATTTACTTTCTGTTGATGAAATTTAAGTTTCGAGTGGGTGGAATATTTTTACTGCTCTGAAAGCATGAACCCACTAAAGTTTTCATGAGATACAGTTTTCAGTTTGCGGTCAGGAAATGCCACGGACGAGCACGAGTGGAGCGAGTAACACTATTCTGTTTCGATCGAATCTTTTTCTTTCTTTAAACGTTTTGTAATTTTTCTATAGACGTAGCCAGTCAAGGCTGTCTGTACTGCACACAGACGACACTGGAGATCCCTGAACATCAGCTCATGAGTCACCACCGTCTGCTGACTGTCGGCAGCACTTCTTTACAGCTACTGTACAAATGTTTGGGGTCAAGGAACCTGGGACACAAACGGCGAGGGACTGTCGCTCCGTCCGTCTCCCTGTCTGTCTGTCTCCCTGTCTGTCTGTCTGTTTGTTTGTTTGCTGTCTGATTTGATTTGTATCCAGCTTTGGATCGCTGCGTCTCCATCTCTGCGCGTCTTCCCCTTTTCCGCCACTGTCACTCTCTTTCCTGCTCATCCTTGGTTCAGTCTGTAGGCGTGTCTGTGGGTCCGTGTCAATCACACCGCGTCGCAGCTGTGTGTATGTGCGCGTCTTCATCTCGCCGTCTCTTTGCCCTCCTCCTCCTCCAGCTCATGTCTCCACTCCCTCATCTTTCCTCATTTCACTGTCAGTCTCTTTCAATCCATCTGTTTATCTCTTTATCCTGATCCTTTTAGGCTCATTTCTTTCTCCTCTAGATTGTGTCACTGCTTCACACACACACACACACACACACACACGCATGCATGCACACACACACACACACACACACCAGGCTGCCTTGCTTCTCTGAGGTCCTCAGGGGACATGTAAGTGGGACAAGGGGGAGAGAACAAACAGACCAAACTTCAATCTAGGCTTTTCACTCTTTCCTCCTCCTTCTACTTCTACGAACCCCCAAACCCCTAACACACTCCTCCTCCTCCTCTTCCTCCTCGACACACACACACACTCTCTTTCCTTTGCTCAGACCCAGCAGCCTGTTTGGCAGAGTCGGCTCATTTTCCAACACAACCGCTGGTACAAAAGCTGAAACTTGAAAATAAGCACACACAGTTAGACTCATGAGATCAAGGAAAAATAACCACGCAACCACACACACACACACACACAGATGAACGGATACTTCATCTCTGAAA
This sequence comes from Solea solea, assembly GCF_958295425.1. Taxonomy (NCBI): domain Eukaryota; kingdom Metazoa; phylum Chordata; class Actinopteri; order Pleuronectiformes; family Soleidae; genus Solea; species Solea solea. The sequence continues at coordinate 3,726,922 of NC_081134.1, read as the reverse complement.
GGACTAATTGGCTTGTTGACAGCGAAATATTTAAAATGAAGCATGAATTATAAAAAAAAGGACATTGATTGTATATTTGCCGCATGAATAAAAAATGAGCGCTGCATGTTTCTTGTTTGGGCTCTTCCTCCTTTTTCCCTGTCACTTGTGGAAAATGATAAATTGGAATAAACACACGCACGCGTTTTCTTTTATTTAATAGGGAAGTTAAGGACTTGTCGTTGTATTTAGCACTGCTGATCTCTAAAGAAAATAATCATTTGATAGTTTGATTCATCTACCGGGTAATAGTCGGTGGAGTCACACAGATTCTGCTCACGTTGCCCCTAGAGCTAAATAAATAAAAACAGCTGCACTCGTGAATGTGAGCAAATCCATACGATTGTGTTCTTTCTCCTTGAAACAAGTGAACATTCTTTCTTTCTTTCTTTCTTTAAAGCACCATTAAGTAAGTAAGTAAGTTGTGTTGGTCTCACACTGCAGATGATTTTCATCTTTGGCTGATCTATGTTTCTGGGCTCTCCGCTGTACTCTTGCTTGGGAAATTACTGCTATAAAATATTACCCTGTGACATAAATCGCTCTGCCCTATAGGGACAATCATTTTACTGCACATCAAAGTTAGTGAAGAGCAGTGCATCAAAGCCTTTTATCTTTAGAACAACTCCACAACACAAAGTAATGTCTTTGAAACCTAAAGATGATTTTTTTCCCCCCTTTTAACTTATTGTTCTTCTTTACTAATTATGAAAGCTTTAAACTGTGGTTTCCCGGAGAGAGTTGAAATCACTGAAACACATAATTGCTATTCCAAGCCGAGACTTAGTGATGTGAAGTTGTTGTCCTGTTTAAGGTGTGTGAGGTGAGAGAAGGTGGTCTGTGTGCGGCTGAAACGCCTCCTGGCCGGAACTTGTGTGAAGAACCGATTGTTATCCTTCAGATCATTGTCATTCCATGTCATCTAGGTCATTTTGGAGGGGCTTAAAAACTCTGCACGGAGGTCAGGTGTGGAGAAAATGTAAAAAAAACATAAAAGAACGCAACAATTTGTATAGGGGACACTTGCGTGGGGGACACAAGGGCCCATTCATGACTGGCACAGTTAAAAACACTTATAAGCTGAACCTCTTCACTGTGGACTGCACTGTGCTGGAAGTAAACCCTGATCTTAATCCACAGCACACACCGAAAGAACAATCAAACAAATGTTACATAAAAATGAAGTTAAGAAGAAAGACAAATTCCACACGTCTGCTGCCAAAGAGTCTTTTGTCCCCCAAATCTGCACAACCTTCAGGGACATTCCACAAAAATGACCCTGAGACATACAAAAAAAACTGCTCTTCTTCACATATCTGTGCCACATCAATAAGGTTGAAAGACTCAGACATTGCTGAGAGACGAGCGGTGGGCTTACTTACACATATATACTTACTGATGCACTACAGGTTTAAATCACACACTCATTAAACCTATATAAGAGTTTTATAAGAGACATATGAGATATATGTAAGAGCAGAGGTCCATATGCAGAGTTATTGATGGCTTTGTGTGGCTTTAAAGCTCAGTTTGCTCGGCAACGCACGTAAACGTCAGATTGTGCACGTTAGACAATGTCAGCACTGCAACAGTTGTGCGTTATGTTACATGAAACAAGTACACTGCTATTTTATGTTGTGGTATTTCAATTTATGGGCTCAGATGAGCAATTTAAGGAGCACCAATTAGTAATTGGTACGCACAGTTTTATTAATGAACAACACAATCATAAATTCACTTCAGAGGGATTTCCTAATGAAACACTTTCAATTCAAATAACTTCACCCAAAAAAAAACTCCAGAACTACTGACACCCCCCTGCCTTTAAGTCTTTTTCTCTCATTTTCTCCTTGTCTCTCTTTTTCAATCTCTATCCTAACCTCCCCTCCTTTCCTGTTTTCCTTTCCTTCCATCTTCCTCCCTCTCCCTCTTTCTCTGCCTCCCTTATTTCTCTGGAAGAGTTTTAATTAGCCAGTAGCCTGAGGTCAAACTCTACTCCTCCACATTTTGCCTTCACCCCCACACACACGCACAAGCATGCACACACACACACACACACACACACACACACATGCACACACACACGCACACGCACAAGCACACACACACACACACACACACACACACGTCTCGGTTTGTTATGACAAGCACAATTGATTCTCTCCACTCAATTCGAACAGCAGATACATGCTCCGGTTTCTGAACAGTGGAAGAGTTTGAACTCCCATGATGCAGTGTGCACGTGTGCACGTGTGTGTGTGTGTGTGTGTGCGCCTCTATCTTTGTAAAGAAAATGCAGTTTGTGGAAAGTAGGGGACATTTTGGTTAATTCTTGCTTACTGAACCAAAAAAACTAACTAGTTTGGGGCTCAAGTAAAAATAAGGTTTAATGTAGGGTCAGGTTAGGTTTAAGTTATGTTTACATTAACATCTGCCATCACACAGCTGATGAATCTCTGATCTCTGCTCTAATCCAAAATCTTGCTAATTTGATCACGACCAGATTATCAACATCCTCAAAATCCACCTATTCACAAATGATTTAAGTGATAATACATATGATAATGATAATAAATAATAACATGAACATGAATCACATTGTCCAAACCCTTCACACAGTCGATAAAACGGAACACTGCGTGAACCAGTACCATTTGTCTTTGCCTTCATACAAAATGCATTCAATGACCACATTTCCCAAAATTCATGACCACTTTTCTCATTCATATTCAACCATCTGCAAAACACTGTGTGTTGAATGTGGCGTTTTCTATTCAATTTAAATATAAACATAGCCGATTTCAGCTGGAAGCTTAGGCAGACGAACGCCATGTTTCATTTTTGACAAATTTCCTTAAAAAAGTTTACAAAAAGGACCCAAAAGATTAGCTGCTACAGGAGGGTGAGGTGAATATTTCACAGTCAGGACCGAGTGCTGGTAGACAATAAAAAAGAAGAAAAGATTCTTTAACTATAAATGATTACTCCAGAATGTCAGTGTTGTTTTGCACATGTCAGTTACTACATAGAAAGAGTAAAGGCTACTGATGCAAAGTGATGCATTTCTGATTCGTTCTTGAGATAACATTTACTTTTGTAGACTAAATAAAGCAAAAAAAAAAAAAAAGTTATTTTGATACCAACAAATCAATAAAACTTCAAAGATGCAAGACCTGTTGTTAGTGTATTTATTAAATCAGGAGTTTGTGCTTCTTGACTGAGCTTATTTTGAGACATGTATGACGTGTTTTGGTGATTTGAGGGTTAGGGTGTCAGGACTTTTGCCACCCTCATCGTCTGTCCTTTGTTCTGATTTGTCTTCCCCTTTCCGTATGCAGCCTTGAGTACCTTGAACAACACCATACAAGTCTAAATTGTGTATGTGTTCTTGTATCTGTGGCTTTGTGAGGACCAAAAAAAGGATATTTTGGCTGGTCCTTGCATCTTTAAAGGACTTTTTGGGGGTTAAGACCTGGTTTTAGGGTTAGGGTTAGGTACTTAGTTGTGATGGTTGAGGTTAGCGACTCTTATGTCTATGAGGGTCCTCACTATGAATGAAGCGCAAACGTGTGTGTGTGTGTGTGTGTGTAGACTGCAGCCCCCCGGAGGTTCATGCGACATGCAACATTAGCAGTGACACAGAAAAGATGCAGCAATTCAATTTCTTGTGCATAGACACACACGTGCACGCACACACACACACACACACACAGACTTTTATCTTTGTAAGGACACTCACTGACATAATGCATTCAAGACCCTTAACCTAACCACAATGACTGAATGTCGAACCACAACCTTTACTCTAATCCTGTGATCTAAACCTAATTCCTGAAGTCGAAACCCTTCAACAACCCTTTGAAGATGTGACACACACACACACACAGACACACAATCTTGGACTTCTCCTCCAATGTGATGAATTTTTCATCCGTTTTTTTTTTTTTACTCTAAAATCATCAGTGAAGAAATCTTGTTTTTGTGACCGACTGCTGGAGGGAGGAGGGAAATGAAAAGTGATCTCTGTGGAGTTGGGCTGGAGGACTCGCTTTTTAAAGACGGCTCTTTGCTCCCACACATGCAGCCATGGGGCAAGTGTCTGTGTGTGTGCATTATACACATGCATATGTCATGACAGCAGAGAGTCAGAGTATCTATGCTTCCATGTCTGCGTGTATTGTTGGGCTTTTTTAGTTTGCGTTTGTGTGTTCATATCAACAAATGCATCTCTACCTGACAGAGTGTGTGTGTGTGTGTGTGCGTGTGTGTGTGTGTGTGTGTGTTTACAGCAGAAGGTTTTTCATTAGACAAAGTATGAAGGAGGTGGGGGGAGATAAGGAGGAGGTTGGAGGGAGGACATCTCAGTCACAGGACTATCAGCAGGGAAGCAGCTCCATCGGACCATCCATCCATACACACACACACACAGTATCACAAAACAACAGTACTTCAAGAGTAAGTACAAACGCATTACTTTAAAGCGAGTATCTCATATTTGAGAGTGTAATTCATCTCAACTAGGCGCTGCACCGTATTTCAAATGTTAAAGTGAAATAAAAAAACTCTACATCCTCCTGTTGTCTTGAGAGATATCAGTCGTGTCTGAAAACGCCGCACAAGGCAATCGGCTGAGTCCCAGTGTAAAAATACACTAAGTGTTCTCAAGTAAAAAGGCTGCGTTCAAAATCTGGGTTAAGTAAAAGCACGTAAGTACAGGAATAGCAGAGATATACCCGGGGGTAATAGAGAGTCTCACTCTTTAATTACTGATGCATTAAAGATGCAAATGTATTAATATTGTCTGACTCCTATGGTACGTCCTAAGTGTCGTACGTTTCTTAGCAGTGGGAAGATGTTTTCAAAGGTAACAAATGATGAAAAGTCATTTGTATTTTAAATGACTTTTTTTTGTGAAGATCTATTTTGTAATACGCATGTGCGGAGATTCAAGAAAAGTAAACACAAAAGTAAAACTTCACTGTTGTCACCATGTGGTCGTCAGTTCAAATCCTACTTCGGGTTTTCTCCAGGTTCTCTGGTTTTCATCCCACGGGTTAATTGGACACTGTAAAACTTTAGAGGAGAAAAACGTCGACAATGAATAATTAAAATCTAAAAGTGCTTTATTTTAAATCTATTGACACTGGTTTCTAAATTGAACCTTGAAAGTATTCAAGGAAAGTCCATCAATATGGAATAACATTTATGTTTCCATGTAAACCGATATATAAAAAGGACTCTGTGTTAATTTTACTTAACTTTTTTAGCCAATTAAAATGTTCCTACATGTATTATCTGTGCAAATAGAAATGTTTTAAAAGAAAGTCGTGAAAAGTAATCGTGGAAGTTGTGTCTTGTGTTACCATGATCACCGTGATGCACTCACACTCATCTCTTTATCTAGTCCAACAAAATGCTTGTTTTTTTTGTTTTTTACTTCAACAGTCCTCAAACAAACCTGCTCCAGTGTTTACCCACAAACCCCGGCCTTTGCATATGATAAACTTCCCAAATATCAAAGACCCAAAGGCATGAATCACAAACAGCTCACATCCTGTCTTGGCCTGAGTGAACGTCAAGCTTCTGTCAGAAACATCACACTAAAGGAAGGTTGACTTTCTCTTCCCAAGGGAAAAAAAACGAAACAAAACAAAAAAAAAAAAAATCCAACAACAGCACGCAGTCACAAAATCAACTGTTTGCATCCTTTGGAAAACAACAACAGTGAGCTCTTCATGTCTTTCATTTAGTGTGTGACAGAGCCTTTAAGCACTTCCACAGTTTGTTCATGTGTACCAGCTGCTGTTGATATGGAGCTGCTCAAATTCATGCTGCATTTTTTTTTCATTTAATTTTAACGACTGCACTGTTACATAACGTGCAAATATTCTCAATGCTGACATGTGTGGAACTTAATTACATTTCGGGTCAATATCTTATTAAGAAAATAAGATTACGTTGGCACACACTCTTATGCCGTGACACAAATTTTTTGCATAATGAGATGATGGAGTTGATGCAAAGACGTGAGAAGACTCAACTTTACAACAGTGGAGTGTAACGGTGCAAACGTCTCCTTCAGGCGGTTAACGTGTGAGACACAGCACAACATGTAGACACTAGGAAATATCACTTCAAACCAGTTGCTGGTCTTTGAAACAGCTCATTTCAGGTTATTGTTACATCAATTCTTACATCAATTCTGCAAACAAACAACTAGAACCAGGAAACGGGATCATTATGTCAAACTGAAATACTTTAATAGTGTTTTTATTTACAGTGTTTATGTACAAATGAAAAATGAGCATATAACACACACCGACTGGCTATTTGTCTACAGATGGATGGGATTGATGGGAATACCAATATTAGAGACAGGACAAGTGTATAATGTATGAGCAATGCTGGGACAGCAGAAAAGTCCCTGAGGAGACGAGCATCTATGCTGTTCTAGTATCTGTGCTGTTCTGACAAGGTAACGGTGACTTTTTAGGGCTAATAACAATAATAATAATAACAATAAAAAAATCTCGGTTCAGGCTCGGGCAGAGATTCTAATCTCTGAGGCAGAGAAGGCTCCACTGTCGTGTATGTTTCTGCAATGGCGTCAATCAAAAACTGGTTCCGCCTTTCACACAGTTCCTCCAATCATCACACAGAAGCCCAGCGCCTGCCCACTGCTCCACTGACTCGCAGAGAAGCTGAGCTTCCGTGGAAGTGACGTTTTGTCCAATGACCGCCGATCTCACCGCAGTGAAACAAAGAAACCTATTCTGTGTCGTCCCATAGAGAAAAGTTGAAGCCGAGCTTCAAGTGGTTTTAATGTGGAGGCTGCTACGGGAATACGGAAATCACGTAAGACGATCCGTGATAAACAGCTGATTCTGAACAAACTAGTGAAGCGCTCTAATCGCATATTGAAATGCAAATACAACACAGTATTTTAGAGGAAGCTGAGCTTCCCTTGTCGTCTTAGAGCAATCTCCACTGCTTCAAACCCATTTAATGCATGTGGTGAAACACAAAATCAACCTTTCTTGGAATCTGCTTCCACCAGATACACTATCTCTGAATGCAAATAATCTGTTACTATTGGGATCACTGCATATCCACAGCATTTGTTCAAGGCCTGCCCGAGTGTCACACTGATTCATCTTGGCACGAATCCCACTAGGAAATTGTTATAGGGCTCCAGCAATGATTAAAGAAACACTTTCTCATTATTTCCTCTCAAACAGGCACAGTTACAGTATCAGCGCAGACACAAGGTGGTGAAATGGGTTTTCTGAGAAACTATATTCTGACTCAAGGTTACAACACCAGCTGACACTGGTCATTATAGCGGAGGGTAAAGTATTTGTGGTTGGAAGCAATACAAGAGAAATGGACTCATGTAATGGAGAAGCCACCACGAAAAAGGACTAAATTGAAAACACTTTGTAAGAAACCTGTGAAGTAAGAATCGATCTGAGGGCAATACATTTGGGAGAGAGTCCATTTAAAATGTCGCATAAATGATTCATTGTGATGAGTCACTGTTTGCATGTTTACGTTTTGTCCAATCAGTGATTTCAATACGAATCCAATTAGTGTGTTAGTGACTACTATCAGTCAGCACATTTCCATGCACAGTTTAATCGAGTTTAGGCCTCAGTCTTAGACTAAGACACTTGCCGAGTCTGAGTAGACATGCGGAGGAGAAGAGTGAAAGGTGAGATGGAGGTTTGTAGTTTTGTGTGTTTTATAGCTCTCGTGGTTGCAGTGTTTTATCCGAAGAATCGCAGTTTTTACATGGAGTAATGGGACTATGAAGGTTAGTCCGACTAAGACTAGTGCGATTTTAGTCGGACTAACGCGTTTACATGACATTAAGAAAACCAAATTCATTTCTCAGTCTGACTAAAATCAGACTTAAAACATGTACGTAAACACACTGATTGTTACTAGCATTATTAAATAATCATCCAAATATCATTTACGATTATAAAACCACCTGAGTTCTTTCTTACTCGGTTCAGGAAACAGGTTTCATTGAACCCTAACATATAAACAATGTGATTTCAAAGTACCGGACCGTTTTCCACATGCAGTCTCGTATAGTATGAGAAGCATTTTCATACATTTTTTAAAACCAACCATTCCTGTGGGGGATATAAACTGCTAAATGCCCCGTGTTGTTTTTCATCTGGTAACAACTGTGTCTTCATGTCTGGTGTTAAGTGCTGAGCACTTAAACAAACGAAAACAACTGCCTGCTGCAGCTGTCGATGATAAGGAAACTATGTTTAATGAAGAAAAAAGAAAAAAAAAGCTTATATTTCCAGAAAAAGCCAAGGGGTTGGATGACAATTCTCCAAATGTTCAACAGTAAACACAACCACTTTAACTTCTAATTCTCTTCATTGCTACAATCGAATTATTGATTAAAAAGGAACTTTTGATTAAGGTTAAAGGAAAACTAGTGTTTGTGCTTCGCTATCGGTGGTTCATCTCACCTCTAGTTGCTCTGGGACGCTGAAAATAAGATGATCCTTCAAACACATGTTCAAAGACGCCGCACATCTCGATTCTAAGATCATCGCAGCACACAAGTAAAGGATCTCCTTGATCTCCTGAACAGTTTCTGCTGCTAATAAAAAGTGTCTTTGTTTCCAGCTCCAGCATATTCCCGAGGTAACAAACTATTTATCTAAGGTTTCCTGACTCAAAGTTTCTGCAATTTTCCCAGGACAAAAGGGTCAGTTTGCTCCATTTGAAATGGGGGGAAAAAAGAGATCACGCTTAGTCATTCTGTCCATCCGACTGTATTTTCCATTGGCAGGGTGAAGTTAAGTCAGCTATGTTTCTTTTTTTAATCCCTCTCTCGCTCTCTCGCTCTCACTGAACATTGCCGTTATTTCACTGTTGATTTGTTTTCAGAATATAAACCTGATCACGATTAGTCAGTGCACACCCGAGGGCATTTTTCTTGTTGTAGATGAATCACAAATAGAAACAGCAGCGAGTTTATCCATCAGTACTATTTGACCTCCCTATTCTACTGAATTCCTTCGAGCAGATAACACACACACACACACACACACATCTAAACAAAATAAACACGATTAAACAAAAGAAACGTGACACAAATATACAATATGGTGTGAGGAGTTATTAAACTACCGTCTGTATCATTATGGTTGACATCACAGATGTTCCAATGGAAAAAGGAGAAGGAGAATTGAGTTGGAATTACTGAGTCACGATTGGTCTGGGGATTATTTAACAACGTGAAACATTAAGAATGGCGTTGTATCTTTCCGAATCACAACGTTGTTATCCCACAGGATCTTATTATCCCTGACTGAGAACATTGTCAAGGTTTGTGAGGGTAGAGAGGAGTGGACAGGCGTAATGTGACGCTCTGCCTTTACAGTTTAAGAACAAACATAGAGGCCATGAGAATGTTAAGTGCTGCCTTGTCCAACATTAACTCCATTTTCAAAGGTCAGGAGCACAGTGATGAATCGAGCACTTCATTCCCTGGCTTAGAAATCCCCCCTTTCTTTCTATCCTTCTTATTGTATGGTGGTCTAACCTCTGCCCCCCTCCTTCTCTACCTCTCCACTTCTACCACTTCCTGTATTTTCCTCTCATTTCTGTCACCCCCCCGTACATCTGTGGTTTCTCTGGCCACTTAATGGAATGCATGGCATTTCCTCACTCTTTCCCTCCCCCTGTTCTTCTTCTCCTCCTCCTCCTCTGTCCATCGCTCCCTCCCCATGTAATGAAAAGTAAACTTTGACATTCGTCAACTTGTCCTCCCATCAACAATCTGCAGTGTCCAGAGGAGGATGTTTTTCCGCAGCGTGGCGTCTCCGGGCTAAAATGCCACTGGCGACGAGCCCTGACCTCTTTGCCTCATTCCCTCGCTCTTTCATTGACTTATTATTCTTCTGTGTCATTCCTCTTTCTCTGTTTTCACATATTCTTTCTTTCATTTCCTTTTCTCTCCTTGTATTCCTTCTTTCTGTGTCACTTCCTAATCTCCTTTTCTGTCTTCACCCACTCACTCCTTCTGTTTCCCTTTAATTCAATTCTCTGCTCAGTGTTAATCTGGTTTTTCTTTTCCACTGAGCACGCTCGTTCTCTTTCACTCCCTCTTTCATTCTCCAAGTTCATTGATAAGGTCTTTTGCCCTCTTCCTTCCCCCAACGTTTCATATTCCAGTGCTCACAGCTTGAATCAATAGAAGTATCGCAGCTAATTCCACAGCTCTACATCAATACCCAAAGGCTCCAGTCTCCTCCATCACCCCCTGCCTACCTACTTTGAATATTCAAATATATATTATAATAAGGTGCTGTTTTTTTTTTTGGTAAACACATTAACGCGCAGAGCGGTGAAGGGTTTTCGGGTTTTCAGCATTTTGAATAGCAGACATTTACCTCATCGTTTGGATTTTGTTGTTTATGATGACTTTTTTGGTTCAAACTGCCTGAGAAACAAAGTAAACATAGTGAGAATGAACCACTGAAAGCTCATGAAGTGGTTCTCTACATGCATTAGTAAGCACCGTTGGATCAGGCTTTCGTTGCCAGCAAAAAAAAAATCTATTGCAAAGCTGTCTTTTTCTTGCCGAAGCTGAAGCAAACATTTATGGACGGCATGTGCTAGATTTAATAGTATTATCCTCACAGGTGAGACGTTTTTTTTCCCAAAATGTCTGCATACTGGACTGAAACACAAAGTGCTGAAAGGACAAACCAGGGCCAACGTGAGCTACAGGAGCCACGAATATGGCTGTCTTTCTTTCCCCCTGTCTTAACCCTTCTTTTTTCGATCGCTACACATGTTCTCTCTCCCTCCGTCTATCCTTTTATTCATCCCTTGCCTTCCCCAGCAAATCCAAAAGTTGTGTCGCCATAGCAACAGCTGCTGTCTGCAAAAATTACCTAAATCCCTCCCCTTCTTTTTTACCGTGTGTTCCCGGTGACATTCAATGGATAGCGTTGCATTCTGATGTGGGAACAAACAAACGAGTCAGGCGGGGATGAAAAAGCAAAACACATATACATTTACAGAGATGGGGGAAGAGGAGGATGCTGAGAGAATGACAGAGCAAAGCAGCAGAGCAGAAAGAGGAGAGGAGGGATTAGAGGTGGAAAAGCCTGGTGGCCAGAGAGGCAGCCAGTCAGCCAGAGAGAGAGAAAGCGGAAAAAAAGGTTTGAGACAGAAAGCAAACACAGACTGGGGACGGAAGCAGCAGAACAGCCAGGCTGACACACAGACAGCCATGCAGCTACATAACACATAAACAAACAAATAAACAAAAGAGTAAACAAAGAAAGGCAAGCCGGGGGCACACAAACACCCCGAGGCACACAGACAAACAGAGAGGGAGAAAGACAGACGAAGAGACTGACCCAGCGAGGAGGGCGCCATGTGAAACAGGTAGCAGGCAGAGGCGAGACAGACATGTGTCGCCATGGTAACACTGAAACCAGTGAGTAAAGGAGAGAGGGAATAAGAGAGGTGGTTGTGGTGGTGGGGGTTAAGAGGGAGAGAGATATAGGAAGCATGGCGTCCCCATAGTAACACAAGCAGAGGGATCCTGTGAGAGGGGATGCAAGGCCGGCATGCACACACACACACACACACACACTTGCACAACAACGACACAAAAGGCACATTAAGAAAGTGGGAAACCTCGTTCTTCATGTCCCCCACCTCCACCCCTTATCTGAAGTGCCTAACAGCCTAATTTGCATCAATGTGCTTATGTTGTATGATGCATTTGTGAGAACTATGAGCATCTTAATGCATCGAAGTCTTAAGAGAATTAATGCATCCAACATGGCACTCGTGATCCTCAGACTCAGAGTGAGCAGTGGTATTATCTCTGGGATGAAGAAAAAAAGCAAAAAAAAAAGCATGTAGTTGTGGAGAAACCCAGCTGGATGGTGTAAATTATTACAGCTTGCAGCATTATTCTTGGTTGGACGGCATACAAGGCAATCTGTTGTCTTATCATGTGTGCAAGAAAAGGCCAGTTTCCAGGATCATGGCTGAGCCAATTCGGCAAAGACAATCACATTCAATTGAGATAAAGCCTCGGTGGAAATCATGTTGCTGGGAAACTTTCCCCGGGACACTTATCAGACGCTGGTAATTACTCTTCAGCAAACACGCCAGCAGATTTGCAATCATTGTACCACTTAATCAGAACATTGTGAAAGCAAAAAGGCTGGTGGCAAAATTTGACAAAATGAGTCAGGTTGGTTGACCTGAAAGTTGTGCTGACTACATCATTGCCAGGAAAAGAGTCACCAAATGTGGATTATTTTACGCTGAGCAGCAGCAGCAGCAGCAGCAGCCGTGTCTCAATGAGCCCAATGTTATTGAACTGAACAGAGCACAGAGAGCTAAATGAAGCTAATGGCTAACACCAATTCCAGTTGGCACGTGCTGCTTTAGAGGATCATCGAGAGCCGTCGCAGCTGAGCTCAAAGAACGGACTGTTTTGGGACAATAACTGTCGCTGGAGTCGTCATTTTTTTCTTTTTGTTTTATGCATAAATAACACTTAATAGCTAATAGCTAGCCGGCTAATCCAGTTGGCACCTAGTGCTGTAGAGGCTCATCAAGCTCAAAGGACGTGGATGGGTGTTTTTGGAAAGTACTGGAATTTAAACTTGAACTTTTTATTTAGTTTTAGGCATAAATAATGGCTAACAAATCAGAATCCCATCAAGAACTAAAGCAGTCAGACGGAAAAATAAGGCTTTTGATTACCTTGACATGTTTCCACCACTTCCTGTGGTCTTCCTCAGAAGGGTCATGTGATGTTACATGTGACATGTCTTGCTTCCTGTTTTATACAACCAGCAGGGGAAGACTTCGCCACCTGCTGGTTGTATAAAACGCTGTCTGACAAACCTGTATAAAATAACGAAGACCACAGGGAGTGGTCGAAACATGTCAAAGTAATCAATTGCATATTAGTTAAATATTTAGTTTCACCCGAAACATTTAGATTTAACATTTAGATTTAGATTTAACATTTAGATTTAGATTTAACATTTAGATTTTGATTTAGATTTAACATTTAGATTTAGATTTAACATTTAGATTTAGATTTAGATTTAGATTTAGATTTAACATTTAGATTTAGATTTAGATTTCACATTTAGATTTAGATTTAGATTTCACATTTAGATTTAGATTTAGATTTCACATTTAGATTTAGATTTCACATTTAGATTTAGATTTAGCATTAGGATTTAGCATTTGGATTTAGATTTTATCTCTAAGTTGACAAATATAGTTGTAAATGTGCAAAAAAGTAACCCTCAAAAATTCATACCAGTTTTTTTAAACATTGTTTAAAGCTAAATGTGACAAAATGTTGCAGTTATTTTCAGTGTGAGCCGCGTTACAAACGGCACCCCATATATAACAGCTTCCACGCTTCTGGAAGATTTTCCTCAACATTTTCAAATGTTTCTATGGGAATTTGTTTTGTCCATTCATACTGTAGAGCCTCTATGAGATCAGGCACTGATGTCGGCTCACAGTCTCTGTTCCAGTTCATCCCAAAGGTGCTCGATGGGGTCGAGGTCAGGGCTCTGTGCGGGTCAGTCAAGTTCTTCCACACCAAACTCGACAAAACCACATAGTCGTTGCTCTGTGCACTGGGACGCAGTCATGTTGGAATAGAAAAGAGCCTTCCTCAGACTCATAGCATTGACCAGAACGTCTGCTGAAGTTTGTCCTTCATTAGAGAAAAAGGGGCCGAGACCAAAGCCTGTTTGACACACACAGGTGTGGCCAAATAGTGTATGCACCAGGCAATATGCCAGCCAACTCGTCTCTTTGGTGGCTGTTTACATAAAAAGATGGTGGATAGCTCCAGGATGGCAAAACAGTCACGGACAAGCAAACGGGAAAACATTTACCAGTTCACCGACGAACCCAGGAGACAGCAGAGTTGGATCACTGCCATGAAACGTACTTGAAGCCAGCACAGAATACAGAGTGATGGGAACCCACAAGCAACGGATTCTGCAGGTTTGGAATAATGTCTACTCCGGTTGTTTCTGGTGGCATTGCACGGGTCTGTCAGCTTCTGTGATACATTGCGAGATCTCCGTGGATTTAAAGCGTGCTGTGAACTCTTGACACCTTTTATTTTTGCAGAGTCACACATTATCTGGAGCTCCACAGCTTTTACATCTTTATGTTTTAGGCATAAATGATAGATAGGAGGTAATAGCTAACCAAACATCCCGGTTGGCACCTGCTGCTTTAGAGGCTCATCGGCTATTGCAGCTGAGCTCAAAGGAAGGACAAAGTGCATAACTGCTTTTGGACGGCAGTGAAATTGTTGCAAAAATCATTTTTGTTTTATGCAGAAAATAATGCACCCTAACAAACATCAGTATTCATAGCTTCCACGCTCTTGACAGACTGTTACCGCAGGTATCATTGAAAATCCCCCCCTTTTCCCCAGATGCAGTTACTATTGTGTTGGCTCATTAATGCATGCTCAAGTCATAATTACTATATTACCAACAGCACTTTAAAGTGCCATAATTGCAGTGTGTGGCAGATGGCTTTTGGCTAACTGGCGTGCATTTACGCCTAATGGCTATTTGCTATCGGTGTAAAACAGGCTAATGGTTCGCTGGCCAGCAGCTATAGCTTAAAATAGACAGCTGTCCTGTGTGGGCTCGGCCAGAATTCACAATGTTCTCCTCATTATCTGCTGTGGTGCATTTACCAAACAATGATGGCCCATAAACGCAAATGAAAAAAAAACCCATAAACAATTTTGTTTTGTTGTGTCTAATGTCAGAGTTCACTGAAGCTAAATCCAAAAAGATTCATTTATGCAGAGAAATTGGCCCGAGTAAAGGACTAATTATGACGACCATTCTTCTTGGAAAATAATTAGATGTATGCGAGTCAGTATGAGGAATGTAAATCGTTAACGACCGCATACTGTTTATCATAACTGCTGTTCAAAGCCAGACTGTGCGGATGTTTACAGGCAGTAAGCTTCACAAAAGACATTCTTCTTGTTGTTTTCTTCTTTTTCTTTTTTTTTTTACAGCAATTGTATCTTTTAAGTCAAGAGCGAAAAGATGGGGAAACAGAAAATGTGCATTCCAATTTTTCAAACAAGCACGCTAATTATAAGGGATTAAGTAACCGTGTTGGGGAAGAGTTAGGAAAACTGTCTCAAAACCTTTTGTTCCAAACCCTATTAATTTCCCCGTGCTCAGTTCAGCGTTATAACAAGGTAACTTTATCACGAGCTGTTTCAAAGGACAAATCTACAAGGTGTTTTCCTGAGCTGTGGAGAAAAAACAGAATAATGTACAGAAGCACAAGCATGCGGCGCTTCATTGTGAACAGCTCACATTCACTGTCAGATCGTGCACCTACAACTTTACAGTGAAAGCATTCTACACTGAAAAAAGTTTCACAAAGTACACTACCAGTTTAATAATTCAAAACAAAATAACCTTTGGGCTGCCTGTGTGCTTGGCAGAGACATTTCACCAAGTAAAGACAACATGGTGGGAGCAGTGGCTGGGCTACTACAGCTTCTGTGTAAATGAGGCCTTTTTTAACTCATCTAAAAACCCACTAACATCTGGCTTCAGTCTGAAATGGAAAAGGTTACAATATACATTTAATCCTGCAATAAACAGGGTTTTAATGAAAATGTGACTCTCGGGTGAAGGCCAGACACAAGACTGACATTATAATGCACGTGTTAACACGCACTCGCAATTGGAAAAGGGGTCAGTCGTATTAGTGCTGTGGCTCCATGTGATGACATCGTATGTAAATATGGTAAACTATATATAACAAATATAGATTTCCTGCTTTTGTGTAAATTCCCACACTCAGGAAAGAAGCACTGAACACATTTGACATTATTTTATATAGAAAACAACACAGCTGCGAGTAACAGTGCGTGCACACACACACACACACACACACATACGGTATTACCAGTTCAGGATAAAGAATCCAGTCACTCTCCCCCCCGACGTGACCTGTGTCGGCTCTTATTTCAGATCATCATGTAGCTTCACTGCTTTCAGGGAAACAGATCAAGGCCTCTGTGGTCAGAGCTGTCTGAACCTGTGGGACTCTCAATCAATCCACTCCCTTCCTCACTCACGCTCTCTCTCGGCGTCACTCTCTGTGTTTCTGATAGCTCACTCACCCCTCTCCACACAGAGATGGAGGTCATGTGTGGTCAGGAGCTGAGAATGGACAATCAGGCGGCCGACAGACGGCCTCACTTCAAGCAGCTACAGTCACGTTACACGTCTGCCGTTCACAGCGTAAGTAAAATCCTCAGTGGTCCTTGGAGAACTAGGTTCTTCTTCTTCTTTTTTTGCAAAACACATTTCAAATGAATAGTTGAGAAGTTGTTTTAACCTATAAGTTATAACACAAATCATTTTTAAGAGCAAAATGTAAATAGAAACCAAACATAATGTAGAGAGAGTTACATTTTCTACTATAACATAAAGAAAATGAAACAAATGTATTCCCGACAAATATGATCTTTTTCAGGGCCATATTATCATTAAATTAATTAAAATATAATGAAAGTGTACAGGCAATTTCGACAAGACAGAGTTGAGGGAAGTTTTTGTATCACAGGGCAAAAAAAAAATCCTCATCTCAGGTATGGTTCTCAAACTGTGGTAGGTGTACCACCAGTGGTACGCAAGCTTCCTCTGGTGGAAACAAATAACAAAACAAAACAAAAGCATTTATTATAGTAATTCAAGTCACCTTATCTCTTGCTCCATCCTAATCTAATGTCACGTGTCGATGAGAGGGCTAATGATCTTATTGGGATTAAATCTGCCTCCTGTGAAAAGTCTGTAGCTGACTTTGCTCAGTCTATTTACGCCGCTGTGTTTAGACGTCAGTGACAATGGTGTTACTTGGAGAGTTCAGTATTTTCTCAGGTTGCACTCGGTATAAAAAGTTTGAGAACCACTGGTGTAGACGACAGAATAACGCAGTAACTCCTCTTTTCTGGACGTGCACTGTTAGTCACCTCAAATGATCTCGTTAGAGAGAATACGCATCCTGAACCCTGGACGTCTCCTCCCCCACTATTCAATTCTACAATAAAAGTGATATAATAGGGTTTTTTTTTTTTTTTTCAATGAGTAATTAATCACATTTTTAATTAACTTCCACGGCCATTCACTGCTGTGCTGTAAATTCGCTCTTTCTTTGCTTATCTTGCCTTTTCATTTTCTTCCTATATGTTTTTTTTAAAAGTTTCTCCAAGTCATTTTTTCCTCCCTCTTCTTCCGTTGCTATGGTAACACACACTCTCTCTTTCACTCTATCCCTCCTTCTGTCTCTCTCTGGTGCACCCCCACTTTCCCCACTCGCTCTCTCTCTCTCTCTTCCTCTCGCTGTCTCTCCAGTGGCTGGTTGGATGGTTGCTATAGAAACAGACTTATTTAAAAGAAGAGCTAAGAAATTATCTTTTTCCCTCGCTCTCTCCCCCCAACACGCTTGCTTTTGCGTCTTTGCTTCCTCCCTCCCCCCCCCCCACTTATTTTTTTTCATTCGCCCCATCTTTTTTTTTTGTTCCTGTGGGCTGGCGTATGTTGTGAATGTGCACACACACACACACACACGTGCACAGACACACACACTTGGACACCAATAATATGACAAAGGGAATATATTTTTGTCTGTTTTGACATTCTGAGGAAATCACAGAGTGATAAGAAAACGAACAACGGCTTTGTTCTATTGAACTGCTTTAATTGCAAAGGTCCTATTGTTTTTTTATTGTCACCAATGACTGAGACACTTGTATAAAACAGAATCTAACCAAATGAGAAGTTATCCTGAGATGTAAAAAGACACCGAACAACAAATGTTGCCGTCCTGTGTAAAGCAAAGCAAGTCCCCGGTCTGACACAATATCCACCTGTGACACCACTGTGGAAAAGAGAGACAAGCGATGCCCACTCTTCACTTCACTGCCACCGCTGTGAGCTGCGAGCTTATCTCCTGCACCCGAGCGTATCAGGCTTCACTGAGGGGAGATAGTGTCACCACCAACCATCTCCCCCTCTCCCCCTCTCCCCCTCTCCCCCTCCCCACACGGCATCACCACCTCACCCAGCTCCTTTCTCCTCTACTCGCCTCATCAAGCCTCGCCAAGCGGAGCGGAGCAGAGCCCATAGGGTGTTATCAGTTCCTGATAGTTATCGACTTACATTAAAACATAAGAGGAGAGAGAGAGAGAGAGAGACGGAGAGAGAGAGGGGGAGGAGGGAAACACAAACAGAGTGGGTGGTGATGGATACCAGCTTTCATCATCTGTAATCATGTTGTCCATCTCCATCTTTTAAACCGCCGCTGCTTCTTTTATCACCGTCGAAAATCCGCCAAAGGAACAGAAATAATAAACGGGGATGAAGGGATATCTTGAAACTTTACAAAAAAAAAGAAAAAAACCTCATTCCCATGCAAAGAAATCATTTAGCAGCACAAGTTCAGTGTCTGATAAGTGGAATAAGTTTGGGAAAATCCTCTCTGAGGGAGATTAGAAGGCACTAAATGTTAATTTAAGTCGAGCCGGTGCATGCTCAGTCTGTAGGGTGTGAAAAATTAGGATTATGATCATCATGCATAGGATTTTTCAAAGGAATGGTATTAAATATTACAAATGTTTCCTTTAACAGAGGCTTTAGTTTGGATATGGAGTCCTAGTAGAGGCTGTGTTATATACGCATGAAACAAAGTACTTAAATCATAATGATGCGTCCTCAAACATCATGTATGACATGGATGACGCTTCCTCGCCACACTGGGCTCTTATTTTTATTCATATCTGTGCACGTCTTCTGGAAGCCTCCAGAGTCGGTGAGAAACTCAACAACAAAGACAACGATGAATGCATGAACCTTTAAGCACGCAAATCCAAGAGCTAAGATACTAATGATGCAAAAATCAGTGTCCTAATTAGTGTGTGTGTGTGTGTGAAGAAGAGAGTGAAGAAATATCTGTATGGTGGTGAATGGTTTCACACTGACCTCAATTAAAATGCATTGTACGATGACATTACATATTAACTGTATGGCAGCCCATGGCCAAGAGGTGAGAGAAAATGAGTCGCTGGTTCACATCCCAGGACAGGTCAAGAGCTGGGGTGCCCCTGAGCAAGGCACCCAATCCCCCATTGCTGCCCGGGTGCAGATAAGTGCTGCCCGGGTGCAGATAAGTGCTGCCCGTGTGCAAAAAGAACTAATTCTAATAAATCAATGCAAAGATGTGACAAGACTCTGACTTTGGTGACACAAACTCTGCTAAAGCTGTTTGTCCAATTGTACCTGCACCAGTCAGTATTGGTTGGGGACCGTTGATATGGTATCTGTATCAGAAATGGAGCGAGGCTGGGATGAGAAGTTGGATTACCGGCCTGAAGTTCCTGAAGTTCCTGGAGATGTGAGTGTCACTCGATCACAGCTGCTGTGATGCACTCGTGTCCACTAAACACATCCCGCTACTTTATAGTCTGTGTTTATTTCAGATACAGCGCTGGGTTCATGGCGGCCCTTTGAATGTAATAATCTGTCATTCAAGTAATCACGAGTTAACTGAGCAATTCTTTCATTGATTACGTGCTACTGGCTGCTGCGTAAGGTATTGAATAATTGTACTACACACACACACACACACACACACACACACACTTACCCAGCAGCAGCGGGCATAATCTGAGGCAAAGACAAGGGGTGTGTGTGTGGGGGGGGGGACCTTCTGATAGCCATCTTGTAATGGATCAGATTGATTTGATTCACTGCGTCGGACAATTTCTCATTCTTATTCCTCAAGATGTCTCTGAATGGATTTTATGTGGGAGGCCCATTCAACTCTCCCTCTCTCTCTCTCTCTCTGTCTCCCTCTCTCTCTCTCTCTCTCTCTCATCTCCACACATGAGACTCTCAGACGACGGGCTAGCAAGCGAGAAAGACACGGGCAGACATAGAGAGAGAGAGAGAGAGAGGGAGAGAGAGAGAGAGAGAGAGAAACATAAACTACCTCCACTCTCAGACTGTTTCATCTCACAGCCCTTCCTTCCTTCATACATAAAAAAAACAACAACAACGTTTAGACTTTTACATTTGATGTCTGAATTTCTTCTTCTTCCTTTTTTTGAAAGCTCCTCGTTGGAGAAGGCGGGCAGTTTTGGCTTCTCACTCCCCCCCCTCCCTCCCCCCCTCCCACAAAAGCTAAGGGTTACTTCCAGCCTTTTATGACTTTTATTGAACACACACATGCAGTGAAAGGGACCGGCTTTATTTATCCTCGGTGGGTTGAGGACTCTGGCGAGGGCAGTGCTTTGTGCACTGCAGCGTGCAGCTCGGAGCGGCGGTGAAATACGCTGGAAATGCCTGGAGCTGGCGAGGGCAGTGCTTTGTGCACTGCAGCGTGCAGCTCGGAGCGGCGGTGAAATACGCTGGAAATGCCTGGAGAACTCCAGGAGCTGCTCTCCCAGGAGAGCCCCATCCATAACAGGCCTGGCTCCTTCCCTCTGCTCCCTCTCCACACATAAATCTCTCCTCCTCCTCCTCCTACTTCCCTCGTCCACACGCCTGCATCACCCCCCTCATCTTTCTTTTTTACCTCCTCCTCATTAGCATGTCCTCCCTCTGTCTTTACTCCTTCACACCTCTTCCTCCTTCTATTTTCTCCCCACTCACCTCCTCCTTTACTATCCTAATACACATCAATCTCTGCTCTCTTCCTTCATTCTCTACTCCATCTCAGCCCTCATCCTCCCTTCCTCTCATCTACATGCGCCTCCTTTGTTTCCTCCACCTTTGTTTCCTCCATCCATCCCTCCCTCCATCCTCTCCTCTTCCACTACGGCTGCACCATTTAAGTAAAATATCTAATTGCGATTTTATTGACAGCAACTAAATTTCTTTCTCCTCTCATTCCCCTTCATTTATCTGTCCTTAACTACACTTCAGCACACACACCCTTCCTTCCTTCCTTCCTCATCTGCTCTCCTCCTTTGAGCTCCACATTTCTCCCTTGACCTCCTTCTCTCTCCTTTTTCGATACTTTCTCCTCACCACATCTCCACTCCTGTGTCTCCATCTTCCCCTCCGTCTCCCCGTTGACATTTCATTCCTCTCTCCTCACTCTCCCTTTGACGGTTACCGTTTCCCCTGCGTTTCCGCTCTCATTTGAAATGCCTCTCCTGGCTTCATCCCTCGTCTTCTTGTCCGCCCTCATGTACTACCTGATATTTGTTCTTTCTCGACTTCCTCCGCTCCCTCTCGGTCCTCCATTATTCAGCCCGACAGACCAGCTAGATTGATGAGGGTCGGGTCTAATACCAGACGTTGTTTTCTGTCAGGATCTGCACATTCTCTTCAATCTTTTAAGGGCCTGGTCAGACTCTTAATGTCCACCTGTGTCCACATTACATCAATTTGAAGGCGGAATGACAGGAAAGTTACCTTGATCTACCCAACGACTTCTCATTTCTTCAGATCGACTTATCTGTCAATAAAGTCGTTGGATGACGTCATCACGGAGGAACGCAGCTGTACAGCGATGAGCTCCGTCACATTAACAGTCAACTATGTATAACGTGTACTTTTCAAAGACATTTAAACAAAACGAAACAGCATCTTCAGGTTATTTTAAGGACACAACAGAAGGTGATTAAGATCTCTCCCATCCAGTTCTAGTCTGGGCTACGTCCACACCTGGAGGTGAGCTTGACTGCACATGTCCTCTGCGCAGCAGCACCGACACTGTCCAGTCCAGTTGGTGCTCAAACTTTGGTCCAAAGGGACAACGAGATCAAGCGAGAAAGGTCCACCGTAAACCGCACGCGTAACAACTCGACGCTCAGAGGCGACAAAGACATGGAAAAGATGGCGGGAAACGCCTGGTGAGAGATCACTGCCGCTGTAATGGAAAGATAACATTGAATATGCATGTGTTTAACACACGGAAGCCCTCATTTAGTATCAATGGAACCCCCAGGCGTGTATGTGCGCACGGAAATGCGGAGCGCCCACACACACACTGCTGCAAATGAAGCAACGGCTAATTGTAGTGATTATTTTTATTTATTCATTTATTTAATTAAATTGCTATAGATACCTCAAATAAAGCCTCCTATACCATAAGGATATCATATCTGTCGGATACTTTGGGATGAGACACACACACACACACACACACACTTAACTGCACCACTGATGCTGTTTGAACCTCTGCTCTGCTCTTAAACAGCACTCGTCATGTCATTCTTAATTATCTTCATTTGAGAGTACAAGGCTTCTTTTTTTTAACCACCCAATTAGAGACACAGAGTCAGTCAACCTTTTATATTTGCTTTTATGGCACAATCAGTACAGTGTGGCACTAATGGCCAAGGCTGGGGGTTTGATTCGTCCTGAGGCTGCTCATGCAAGAAATGCTCATCAGTGGTGCTTCCAATGAGGAAATCCACCAAGATGTTTAACTGCCAATGTTATTTATTAATATCTTCCTTGCATGTATTGGAGATATATACTATATATATATATATGTATATGTATATATATCATTTTTATTTTACTCTGAAGTCATAGAGCAACATGTCATTCCATCACTTCTGGTCCACTGCTTTTTTTTTGTGCAGAGAACTACCACGAGGCTCAAGACCTTCAGGAAGCCCAGAGGTCAATGTCTATTTAGTTTATGGTAATTAGATAAACAGTAAATTTGCTGTTCATTACAACGTCATGTGGAGTGAGAGCCGCGCGGGAACACTGTGTTCTAATTCAAATGTGCAGGGACACAAAGACATCGTCTCAAATGTGTCTTTCAGTCTTTGAACAATCACAAATTCTACCCAACTAATTAATGACGTAGCCTTTAATCTTCAGGAATCAGTGACTGTCGTGCGGAACGTCACCAATGACTGTCAACAAACTCGGATCAATCTCTCCATCGACTGAAGATTCTGCCGATATTTCAGACTCTTTCCCTTTTTACGTTTCTTTGCAGAGTAGGCAGTCGTCGTCAATGCTGGAATCATAACATTTCCCCTGAGGTGATGTCTACTTGCACCTGCTTGCTAGAACAACCAATAGGAGGAGCCCCCTCTCTCTAAAAGTTTCCCATCACAAACAGATTGAAGTCGAGGAGCAGAGGTCCAGTTGTGTCTTGGTTCACTTGGGTTTCATTACTAAAAATGAACTGACTTTGCTGGAAATGACAAACAAATCATTAAAGGCCGACTGAAGTTTTACTAAATATCGTCGGTCGTCTACATTGCAGCAAATCTGAAAAGTCTAGAGTCAAAAAGTTTTCTGGATACACTTCTGTGAAGATTGTTGGGAGCCTCCTGAGCCCAACGTGTGCATCGTGTTGTAAACCATCAAATGCTGATGGTCCAGCTGGGCTGCCGCCGCCGCTGCAGCAGACACTCCAGCCAGTGGGGCCCCTTTCTCTTTCTCTCTGTGCTTCCTGAGCGCTCCTGCTCTGCCTCTGTTCATCCTCAAACATCCCCTCTTGTCAACAGATTAGGACTGAACCCCGCTGTCTCTTCCTTTCTTCGTCTCCCCCTGCCTCCGTCTCTCTGTCTTTTAGCCTGTCTCTTTTCATCTGAGCCTCCGCTCTCTTCTCGTGATGGGAGAGAAAAAGAAAAATGTGCATGCGTGTGAGTGTGTGTGTGTGTGTGTGTGTGATAGAACAGGTGCTCGCAGTGCAAGAATTGCTTTGCTTGCACGATCGGGCTGCAAAAGAAAGTTCAGCTCAAGCAAAAGTGCTGTTCAAGAATCAACTCAGGGAAGCAGACTTCCTTTCCTGTGGTTAGACCAAAGCTGGCAGCGCAGGGTTGGTCTAACAGATCACACTGGCAACACACATATATGCTGTATATATAAACACATACAGGGCCATACGGTAATTACTGGGGCCCGCAGACATGCGGTCAACCACACAGCGATGTAGTTGGCCTGTGTTTGTGAGGCGAGCGGTAAATCAGGCTGCTCAGAGACACAGTCGGAGCTGTCAGCGGAGAGAAGCAGGCAACAGACACCTGGAAAGTCCAAACAGGCTAAACACACATTAGGCAGCAGCAGCTGCATGTAAGGGAAGGATTCACTCTGATCACATTTACAGGCTTACACCGGCTCAGCTGGAGAAACTGATCTGCTGCTCTGCTCTGTTTCTGCTGCTATGTTCTTTGCTGTTCTCTGCTGTTCTGTCTCCGGTCTATGCTGATCTATGCTCTTCTATATCTGTTCTCTGTGGTTCTGTGTCTGTTCTCTGCTGTTCTGTCTCCATCCTCTACTACTCTGTTCCCTGCTGTTCTGTCTGTTCTCCGCTGTGCTCTATTGTTCTCATTGTCCTGGTGTTTTCTACCGTTGTGCATAGGTTTCTTCCCTGTGCTCTTCTGTTATTGTGCACTGTGTCCATCACTATCAGTATAAATCAATTATGAATCAAGAATCAGAGCAATAAAAGAGCCAAAGCAAAAGATGCGATCAGAACACGGCAGAGGAAGCAGAAACAGAACAGCAATAATGGAGTCTTGTAATGGACCTGTCCAGTTTGCACACTGTCTCTCACCCACTGGGATTGACTTCAGTGTCCCCTGTAGATGAGTGGTAGACAATGAATGAATGAATGAAAAGATTCGTCATGGTGTCATTGTTTTCTAACATAATCATATTCGACCCTGTGTTATTCCACTCAGGTGGTCTCCAGCCTGAGAGCTTCACTGACTGTCTGTCTGTCTGTCTGTCTGTCTGTGCAGGGGACAATCTGCGGTTCATCACTGGAGACCCAGGTGCTGAGACAGGTACACACACACACACAAGGCTGTGTGTTCACATCAGACCACAACAATTCATCACCTCTGTCTTCGTGATTGTCCTCAAAACACAAACTCACACTCAGCCTCTTACTGTAGCCTCTGTGTGTGTGTGTGTGCGTGCGTGTGTAAACAGAGAGGGGGGGGGGGGGGACGGGTAATCTATCAAGGTGATCGATAAACAGGGACATTAATATTAGTAATGGGGTTCTTCTCCAGTTCAGTGAATATGTCTCCGTCTTTACGGTAAAATATGAATTTTTCTTGGCACCTGGACGTTTTGCAGCGAGGCCGTGTGCGCACGAGCACGTGAACGAGCACGCGAGACTCTGCTTGCATGCTAAGAGGAGGGTGCACTGGGTCTCTCACTCTCACACACAGACACACACACTTTTCATTTCCAATGGTACTTGCCTTTACTCTCCACACACACACTCTCTCTCTATACACAAAGTGATGCAGTGCGCGTGCGTGTTCCATGTGCGTGGGCGCGTGCGTTGGGAATTGATCCGGTGTGACTCATGTTAAAACCCGGCGACCAGACTGTGCACAGCATCCTCGTCTCATCCATCATCCCCTGCTGGCAGGTTATGCGCAGTGTGTGTGTGTGTGTGTAAAAAGAAAAAAGGTAGTGCGCGTGCATGCCTCCTCCGTTGACCCACACTGCGTTTGTTATGTGTCAACCACATTTATCCCCTCGTGCGTTTCAAAGGTCACGTCAAACAATGTCGCGTGCAAACGCTGCACATCTTTGTGCCCCAAACGTGCAATTGAAGAAAAGACATAAATGAACGCAACATGTCTGGACTGATTGTTTGTTTGTTTGTTTGTTTGTTTGTTACTACACTCTAAATCCCGTTTCCCTCCCACCAGCGGATCAGGGACCCTGAACACCCCAGCACTCTGTAACTCTCCAGCGCCACTGAGCTGTAATAAAGATGATGTCCAGAGCGGCACAAATCTATAACAGCACAACACATTTGCAAACACGCACGCACGCACGCAGGCGCGTGCGCACACGGTGCCAGACGCACAGAAAACACAAAGCGCAAAAGACGCACAGCAGCGGACAATAGAAGATAGTCAACAACATAAAAAAAGAAAGACACTGAGGCAGATAAAGGAAACTTTGTGGCGCTGCCACTTTTCACCTTTACGCATGAAACATCTCTCACCTTGGTTCAAAGTGATGGCCAAAGTTATGATCCACAGAGCTGGCATGGTTCAGCCGAGCGCATTCAGATTCATCCCCTCGGCTCTGCTTCTCTGAAAAGACACCATCAATTCCTCTCGACCTGCTGGATTTAGCCGGAATCCTCTTTGAGTCATGAGAGAAAACGGGGACAAATTAGGAGAAAAACACATAAAAGGAAGAATTCCGGTGTTTTCTTCTTTTTTTCCTTCTTTCTTTTCCTTAAGTCGTTCTCCGGTTTTCCTGTGCGTAAAATAAACCTGGTTCTACTTTTGTGCCATATTATTCTCTCTCTCCTGATTTCTCAATCTGCGTCCCTTTTTTCTCTATGTACCTCCTATGGATTCCCATTTAAACAAGACTGAACCTCTCTCTCTCTCTCTATCTCCGTCTCTCTCCCTCTCTCACACACACTCTCTCTCTCTCTCCAATCAGTGCCCCCCCACCCCCACCACCTCCTCTCTCCACCGCCTCCCTGCTCCAAAGCTCCGTTAGGACTTCGTGGAGAGGAGGCGGAGGGCGCCACAGCAGTCACAATAAGAACTGCACTTTGGACCATAAAATGAATCTAAAATGTTTTGAAAGGCGATAAAATAATGTATTTTTAAAATTGGAGGAAGATCTAAAGTGTAAAAATCTACAGGTATATTATCATCTATAGTTTTATTTTATTTTTAAAGAGAGAGCCATATTATAAATAAATAAAAAAAATTATAAAATTATAAAAAAAACAACAGTAATTTACACAAACAATGATGTTTACACAAAGTTTAAAGACAATATGACATGAACACAATATTTAAACAAGTTATTTGAGATTTTGGGTTCTTAAATGGATGTTTGCTCCATATAACAAAGCAATGGGTAAAACTGAATAATTTGGAGGTTTAGGAAACATCGATTCATCAACATTTTCTGGACCAAACAAGTACTCAATCAATCGAGAAAATAATGTACAGCTTAATCTATTTGGAAAAGGATCGTTATTTGCAGCCCTACAGTAGTTCAACTATGGTTTTTAATGTTAAAATAAAAAAAATACAATTAAAGTAAAAGATACAACCAAGAAGGCAAGTGAGAGCGAACAAAGGAGTAAAAATAATGCATGAGTAAGAAGTTAAACCAATAAAATGCAGAATAAAAAAAGAATCTACTCACCCTGTGTCTCCTCAGGGAGATACATAAGTAATACAACATCTTCAAAACAAATTCTTTAAATAAAGTTTGCCTCACAAACTCTGGTTCTTACCTGTAGACAAAGTGTCAAACTGTCCCATCTTCTCCTCTCACAGATATTCAGCTGTGTGAGCATTGGGACGACTTAGTCTGAGAACTAACTGACAGCACATGTGCAACGTAGGGCCGATGATTAACATCCATCCCTCCCCAGCATCAACATGTGGAAACAACAGTGCCCATGAAAAACCCCACAGAGCAGGAGGAGGATGAGAAGGAAACCACAAAGATAGAAGGAAAGAAAGAAAGAAAGAAAGAAAGAAAGAGGATCACGAGGCATTTACACAATTACACAAACATCTTATTTTAGCAATAATAAGAGAAGGATGGTCGCCAATATGAAAGGAAATTTAATGGAACTCAGTGGTTTGTCATTTTATAACCAAGTGACCTTTTGTTATTGCTTTAAACATTGTTATTGTGTTGCACTGCCCTCTGTTGGACACACCCTCTAACAACAAAGTAAAAAAAACCAAACCCATAGCCTTTTTAGGGACCTGTTGATTATTTATACTGTAATAAAACAGCTGTGTACTGTATTTGTGAGCTGATCGTGTCATAAAAATAAAGTCTTTCTTCATATATCAAATGATTAATCACAGAATACTAAGGATTTTAGACATACTGATGTTTGTATGTCACATTTTCTTGTCTGTACAGCAAGAAAATGTAGTTTTCTTTGATCAGATTTAGTTTTATTCCCGAAGAAGAAACAGCAACAATCCAGGTGGAATTAACCCAAATGCATGTTTATTGAAGTCAACAACAAAACTGGTATTTTAACAAAAAAAGAAGAAGGGGGGAACAAAAATAAAAGGTTTGTGAACAGAACAGCCAACAGAGGCAGAACCACCACAGCGAGCGATTGGCTCTTGCCTCGATGACATCACTGGCGTATCATACAAATGAACATACATGACAGCACTATTCTCATGTGTGATATGGACATTGATTCAAAAGGAAGACTTGTCATCCAAAAATAATAACAACAACAATGCGCAGAAACAAAGACATTGTTTTTCAGTCGCCAAAATCATAACATTTGTTTTAATTCATAGAACACACGTATAAGAGTGTCTCCGGAGTCTGTTTGGGTCAATTATTACACACTCATACACAAACACACATATGTACAAATACACCATGCCTGCTGTGCATATCTGGGTATGTGTGTGAATGTGCATGTTCCCAAAGTGTGTATGTGTGTGTGTGTATGTTTAAGGGTGAAAGAGAATCCAGTCAAGGCAGCGCTATCTATATACATGAAATTATATGGAAATAAAAAGGTTGTTGAAACAATAAAATATGCAAACAACTAAAAAAAAAAAAAGAATTCTAACCTTCAAGTTCTGGAAAGGAACTAATAATAATAATAATAATAATAATAATAATAATAAAAAAGAAGAATCAACTGAACTGAAAAGCCACACATTTAAGACTATGCACACCTTTTACAAAACATTTTAAAAATGATTTGTACTGCAAAAAAAAAAGAAAAGAAAAGAAAGAAAACGATGAGTGGCAGCAAGTGTGCGACTGCCAGACAGAGGAGTTGGCGATAGTTGAGCGGCGGGTCAGGAAAAGCTCAGTCTGAAAGGAGAAGGACAAGAGAAGCTGCTGTCTGCTGCCATCTAGTGACAGCTCGTCTTTACTGCACCACGGACACGCGGAAACTACACTGAAGAGATGGAGCCAAATTCACCCAGTGCCATTGTCGCTGTGTGATGTTTGAATGTTGCAGTGGTAAGGGAGAGAATGTTGCTTCCTATGTCACTGGTCGCCTCAGTTTCGTGCTGCGGAGGCACAGGTGGGTTTAAATGGTGTTTTTAACGCACGGACACTGGACTTTACCAGGGACTGAGTGGAAGTATAGAACCAACGCTTTGGCCCCCAAAACATCTGAGATGGTTCAGGACCAAACACCCGTCTCCTCACGTTATAAACCCAACAGTTTATGTGTTTCTGATCCACTTTGTTGCCAGAGCTTGTCTCTTTACTGCAGCACAGCTTAAAATATCCTTCATCGAGGGACATCATTGTCGTCTTTAACACTACTGACGCCTGGTGGACTGGAGCAGAACAGCTTGTTGTGGTCGTTCCGCACGTTTTGCATAATCTTTCCCTGGTCTTTCACCAACAGTGGAAAACAGGAACCATTTATTCCCGGTACTTTAAGTTCCGGCAGCTTAATGTTTGCAGATCAGAGAACAGCAGGAGGTGGTGGGGTCCTCAGGTGGGCAGACCTTTGCTCCTGTCTCAAGAGAGAGAATCTTGTCGTCACCCCTCATCCCCGACGCTATCTACATTTCCAAAAAACGGTTCTCATGCAAGCTACATGCTAGCACATTAACTAAGACGACGGACAGGACAATAAATTACAGGCAAATACAGGTCCATTAGTTTTTGAGAAGACACTACACTTGTTGAGTATGAGGCAGGTACTGTATAATCCGTTCTCCATTCACAGAGCACAATTCGCCCGGGTTATAAATACAAAACTGACGGAGTTGCTTCAAAGTGGACCGTGAGCTGTGTGAGACAAAAAGCCCGTCCTCTGGTCTGCAGACATGATTACTTTCAACAGTAAACACAGCATCATATGAGCATTATAAAATATTCTCCAGGTTTTCCTGGTGCACGTCCGAACACAATTCAAACCTGGTTTGAGCCAAGTTTACCTTTAATGTCAACCAAAGAGCTCGAGGAGGAAAGAAAAACTCAACAGCAGCGGCGGCGGCGGCGACGGCTGACCCTGCTTCACTTCATTTAGTAGCTTATAGACACACGAGCCGGGCTGCTTGCTTTAAACGCAGCCAGCTGCTGAAGGTCGCGACGGACGGACGGACAACAATCATAATGATGATGATGAGGGGAAAGGTACGAAAAATCACAAATCCCTGAACATTCCCAAAATAAGAAAGAGATGCACATAACTGTCTTTACAGGTTAGACGGACAACAGCAAACAGATCTCTCTCCTTAGACAGTTAGTCAGCAGAAGTCGGCAAACGTCTACTGTACGTCAACACTGGACTCCAGGATGAGAGAGAAAGCAGCAAAGAGAATCAGACGCCGATGAGAGATCGACACAAGGGTGGAGGTGGATCAGGACAAAGAGTGGGTGAGTCATTAAAGAATAAAAAAGAAAGGGAGGAGGAGGGGAATGAGGGGAGAGCAGAGGACATTTAAGGAGCTAAAGGACTTTCTTCAGTGTTGGTGCGGCACAGACTCCAGCTCGGCATCGTGCCCGCTGAGTCAAAGCTTGGGAACTTGAACAGTCTGGAGCCCAGAGCCTTTTAGTTAGATTGCAATCAATTTCCACAACAGGGCCAAGTCTGCCAGGACTGTGGCGAACTCCCAGCCTTAATAAAACACTCATTCATTAATGGGAACCTTTTGCGAAAGCTGGCAAACTATTCCTGCTGCAGAAACACTCGCACACAGAGGACACACAAAGGAACAATCACAGAAAAAGGATCTTGGTTGTTTTTTTTGTGTTGTTGTTGGTGTTGTTGTTATTTTGGGCAGGAAGTTTGTCATAATGCATGTAGGCAGTTGTGTTTGGCCTTGTAGTGGAAAAGCAAGCAATCGTTTCCTCCTCCCTCAGGCAGCGGCTGAGTGCCAGCTTCTTTGAGGAAGTCATGATGTCACAGCTCAGTGAGTCCAGCGTCTGCTCTCAGGAGAAAACAGGCGGACGCGAGGGGGTACGATCAGCCCGAGCCGAGGAGGGAACGCTCCACCAAACAGGACGACGACGCCTTTTGGTTTTGCTACAGTTTAGTTTTCGGGGAGAGGGGGAAACACAACAAGTGGGGGACAAAACGGCGTCACGCGGGGCAAACAAACCCAAACAGCATTGAAACCATAAAAACCTCAAAAATCACACTCCTGGGCTGACAAACTGATAAATACTGTAAACTGTTAATACTGACATTAACACACTAAGAGAGCAAATAAGTCTCTCATAAGTCCCCTGAAAAAAAGAAAGAAAAAAAAGGAATAAAAGAACAGAAGGGGGGGGGAGAAGAAAACATTCCTCATACAAATATTTGCAGATAAGGTTAGTTTTTGTTGTTATTTTTATACATTTTTTTCCCCAGATACTGATATTTTTAACTCAGCATTTCCACGCATGTAATAAAAACAGGCAGGCTTTTTGTTTTTTTTCTTCTTTTTTTTATGTGTGTTTTGTTTTTTATATGTATATATGTATATACGTTACTGTAACGCAGTAACACACTGCATGAGATAGAGAGCGGGAGACAGAAGAATGAGAGACAGAGGGAGAGTCTATTTACAGCACACCAAACATCTTCTGTCAAGGAGAGAGAATGCTATATAATTCTATATATACACACATATATATATATAGAATTATATGTATATATGTATACTGAAGACCCTTTGCTCTGCAGCGCGAGGCAGGAATGCTGTGGTTTTTTGCAAGAGTATTGCATGTGGGCGTGTCAGCTGACGTTTGACTGCTGTGTGTGTGTGTGTGAGAGAGAGATGGAGATTGTTTGATTCTCAGCCGCGAGGATGTTTACAGAGAGAGATTACTGCCTTGTTAGATGGAGAGAATGAGGAGAATAAGAAGAATAAAAAAAAAGAATTGTGAGGGGGGGGGCAGAGCTGGTTTGGTTAAATTGTTAAGGAGACGTGGTGGCGGTCGGGATGCCGGAATGTGAGTTACAATTTCGCTTGTTTCCGAGGATCTGACAGTTAGAAATACAATGCTTAGAGTAAAATTGTGTCATAATTCAGACATGTTAGTAGGAAGCTCACACGTTTTTTGTTTTTTTTTGTTATTCTGAGCGTCTACGAGCAACAATCCTGTGAAAACTGGCATGTGTGTGTGTGTGTTTGTGTGTGTGCATGCGTGTGTGTGTGTGTGTGTGTGTCCCTTCAGTTTCTCTGTATGTCAGTGCAACATCTCACGTCCCTGTATCAATGCAAAGAGGGTAGTACCAGTTGAAGCTCAAACTCATCACAGTTCCTCGCCCTCCCATCATCCCCACCAACGAAGTGAAGAACTGAAGCGTCGTGAAAACAAAATGGAGATTGTTTCTTTTTCTTTCTTTTTTTTTCCCTTCACTCCTAACCTTCCCTCTAACACACGTCCGCCAACTTTTCCTCCTCCCGTCGCTTCTTTCCGTCCAGTGCTTCATCCTCCGACTAGATGAAGTACTCCTTCTTGTCCTCCGCTCCGGAGTTGCCTCCCTCTGCGTTGATGATGGCCGTGTCGGCATCCGGGGCGTCGTCCGAGCCCTTGGCTTCGTGGGTCAGATACGTCCCTGTGGAAGGAGACACACACACACAGAGATGGGAGAAGGAATGGAGGGAAGGGTAGAAAAGGGAGGAAGAGGAGGAGAAATAAATTTGCAGACACAGTAAAAGTTAGGACTCTGTGAGTCATTCTTTTTGCTGTTACGTGCCCACCAGTGACACTTGGTCATTTGGTCCGAGGCTTAGAACTGCAACGCTAATTCTGCACTTTTTAGACCCACCAGTAGGGGGACGGGTTTCCCGACTCAGGGGAAACTGAGGTTGGGAAGCACAATTTGTATTATTCTAGTAATACAAAGCTATGTAAATGCGAAGCAAACCTTTAATTTCATAGTGTTTTTTTAAAAGTACATTCTTGACCATGGAAAATCAAATGTCACAGAGTGTACACTCAGGTGTCATCGTGTAACTCAGGTGCTGAACCTGGAGGTTGTTTATGGCTGTTGGCAACAGTCCAGCACTGTAACAACAACAACACGGGCTGTCAGTGAACACCGGAGCAGAATCTGTCACCGCATCGACTGGGTAGAGGTCAGAGTCATCAATCGGGACTCGATGACTTTGAACAGTCAAGGGACGTCCAAGGAGACAATTTACATCTGATGCCGGAGAGAGCGTCTTCAAAGCGCAGACAAGGTTTGCAATCTTTCCACTACATTTGACAAATGTGACCACCTGTTGGGACGTGACAGCCCACACTTGGTCAACCATCCATTTACAGAGGAAGACTGATTAAAATAAGCCATACACCTTTCATTTGCTTCATTATCGGTCTATTTTACATTACACGAGGGCACATTGTGACTTTGTAAATGAGAACTATTTCCATTTACTCTCATATAACTCAATAAAAATAAAAACAATTATTATTTTTTTACATTCCTCCCAGCTGCTCACTCTCATCCACCATTACTCCCTCCCACCTCTGCACACCTGTGCCAAAAACAACCACAGGGAGTCGCTAGTGCAGCAACATCTCTCACAGAAAGTGGCACCTGTGAACACAACTGTGCTCAATATTCCAGCGCAGCTGGAGGCACGGCAGCTGGGGATTAAATCTGGCTCACTTTGGTGCTGTTGTAGGTAGAGGCGAGCATGTATACGTGTACCGCACCGCCTGAGGGCCACGCTGTCTCTTTATTTTATTACCATTTAAATTTCCCCAAGCTGCCCGAGCTCAAACATTCAAATTAGCTTTGTTCTTGTTTGAGTTTCCTTCACTGATTGACTGACATTCATTTATTTAGTTAATTTTCAATAAATAAATAAGCTTATTTACACCCACGCCTCACAGGTTTCAGTTCAAAATGATATATAATTATAATAATATAAAGGTAAGTGGTGGTAGAAGATGGATGGATACAGAAATGAATTAAATGAAGTCATATAACGCCCCTGGTGAGTCATCAGAGAGTAAGAAAACCTAATGAATTCAAATACTGGCTTCACAAACCCCAACAATGGCCACAAACTCTGTTCATGTTTTGCTGTTTTTACTTCTCCCCATGGAGTGGGAGTGAAGTATGGTTTTAAGTGGCTCTGTGTGTCTGTCTGTTAGTTTGTGTTTCCGCACTTGCCAATATGACCAACAGAGGCCAACGTGGGTGAAGTCTGCCATCTCTGATTGCCCTGTCGCGCTGGCAACCACCCACTAAAGCCGACAGACATGCTGGTTTGGTTACTTTTCTCAAGAAGAGGGAACCAGAATCCTCACTTAAACGCTGCATTACAGTTACACACCTGAAGAATTCCCTGCTCACTAGCTTTAATATCATGTTTATTTTACCTGCTACGATTGCGACGCCTCTGGAGCGTTCTCTGGGGAAGAATGAGTGCATGTTTATCAGACGTTGGGTTACTGCAGGGTTGGAATGTTGTCACCTCCGGCTTCCATAGCATGCGGGGGTTTATTATAGGTGTCAGATACATTCAGTCTGTCAGGTTGTGCGATAAATCTCTGTGCGACTGAACTCTGACGGCTTGAAACTTTGTACTGTTGCTGATGGTTTTTTTTTTTCCTGCCACCATGGCAGCGTAAACACAACGAGTCTGGAGATCTGGTCGGTTTGCAGACACTGTATTCTTTGTATTGCATGTTATAATATTTTGGTAGCAGAAAGCCTGCCCTAATGTTGCTCTAAGATAGTATGTTTAAAAACCAGATCTGTATGTATCGTTGAATAAATAGTGGGTTCGTTGACTCAGTGTTTTTGGTTACAATCCACACGTCTTTCTTTTGGAAAATTGAATTTGTGTTGGTGTGCCGCGTCCCATACCTAAAAAAACAAAACAGAAACCCTCTCCCCATAGCTTGCAAAAGGTGAATTTCTGAAGGTGAGTGAAAAGAAAAAAAGAGCAGACCTGATGAGCAAGAAGGCAATTACGTTTCAACCACATCACTTTTAAACCCATATTGGAAACGTCTGCTGAAATTTTATTTACGTCAGGAAATCTAATCTCACTGGAGCTTGTGTGCAAATGCATTAAAAGGCAATGAATAAACATCCACTTCATTCATTTTCGCGTTCTCCTTTGAGAGTTAAATATGTGAAGCCTGTGCTTAGAATTCATATTTAGGTGTGAGTGCATTTGCATTTCGCTTGCCCCTGCACTTACACACACAGGTTTGTTGTTTTTTTGTTTATTTTTATTTTCTTTATAAAACGTGCGTATCGTATTTACGCACAAATGTGTTTGTGCGAATGTGTTCACGTGTGCGTGGACAGGTGAATGACCTTTGTGTCTGATGAGGTATCTGCCGAGGACGATGAGGAGGCAGAGCAGGATGAACACGATGACGGCCACCACACCTCCGATCACGGCGTGGTCCACCCCCGAAGAGGTCAACATGGCTGTGGGGTCTTTGAGAGGAGAGGAGAGGAGAGGAGAGGAGGGGAGAGGAGAGGAGAGGAGAGGAGAGGAGACGAGAGGAGAGGAGAGGAGAGCGAAGTCAGAACGGATGACAAAGAGACAGACCAAACAGTGAGATTTAAGGGGAGGGGGGACAGAGATTGAGAGCGGAGAGGGAAGTAGGAGTGGTGGAGGAATATTGGGGGAAACAGGAGACAGATGATGAAAGGCAGCAAGGATAGAGAAAGAAGGAGAGAGAGAGAGAGAGAGAAATAATAGGGATTGTGACATGAAAGAGGCAGAAGGAAAAGAAAAGAAAAGAAAAGAACAGGGGAGCAGAAAAACACTTGTCAGTATATATCAGGCACCAGAAGACAAAGACAAGGATATGAAAAAAAAGCCAGGCGAAAGAATAGAGGCCACCGTGTCACCCTCCACCCATTAAAAATGATTTGTGACTAACATGCAGCAGGATTTTAGACTCCCTGAAAATAAAATGTCCATCTACTCAATATGTTTTATTATACATGATATAATGATAATCTTACCATCAGTATCCTTTAAACTGGTGTAAAACTTATATATATTAAACTTCAGATTTCATAATATGAAAGTTTCCTCATCTCCAAAGAGCTGACATGTTTTTGTCACCCGACAGATTTCAGACCCTCTGGCTTCTTGCCCCTCGGAGAGGAAAAGCAATCTATGCAGAGATAATTTGACACATCATTCTTTTCTCTCTTTTCTTTTCACCTGACTTTTCAGAACCGATCAAACGCCGAAACGTCATTTTGTCATTTCACGCTCGGCGGATGTTTTTTTTGAAAGGTCAAACCGGCGAAGAGGGCGAGGGTTTTCACCAGTCAGAGGGAGAAACGGCCATTTTACGCCCATGGCGACAAACCAGAGATGTAAACAAAACTGAAATTGCGGTAAAGTAATGAAACGGGCGCCAAACAATGTGCTAAAAAGTCACATTTCAGCCAGTTAGAGAAGTGAAAGGGGGGCATGACAACAACCAACCAGAGGCCAGCCGCATACGGAGACGGGGAGAAGAGGGAGGTGATGGAGGTGGGGAGGAGGGAGACTCTCACCACACACACACACACACACAGAGTGGGAACACACACACCAGCTGGCCGGTGTGGAGGTGAGTGGGGCATGCTGACGAGGCGAGACTAAGAATGAGCCCATAAATCCTCCTGTCAGCATCAAAGGGTAGCAGAGACAAGACCCAAGAACACCTCCACGCCTGAGCCCCTCCCCCCCCCTCCGAGTCCACACACACACACACACGCACAGAAACACACAGTGGAAGTAAAACACTGTGTAAATGACTTGTACCACTTAAGGGGTCACGCTAGTATATGTGTGCGTCTTGGTGAGATAGATAGTGGGGTGTGGTGCAAATCCTGAGGCGTAAAAGTGTGTCACGTGTGTGTGTGTGTGTGTGTGAGACAGAGGGATATTGTTTTGAGCATAAATCAGCAACAACAAAGCATGACGTGGACAGGTTTATGAAATATTCATCCCTTCGCTCTGAAGTTCAGAGGGTCCGCAGACTCTTTTTTTCCTACGGTGAGAGACAGACACACCTACAGACGGACACACAAACAGACAGACAGACGGGTGGAGGAAACTTTTGGATGACAGAAACTCAGAACGACTGGTGATTGGTTGGAAAAGTTGTACCTGCAATGTTGTCTGCGGCCTCTTCTCAAGTGGAAAAGTAGATGGATGGATGAATTGACAGATGAATTGATGGATGGATGGAGTGTGTGTAGGGTGTGAGGAGGTTAGGGGTTATTTACGTTAGGAAGGAGGAAAACAAGAAAAAAAAAAGATCAAACAGCTGAGAAAAAGCCACACAAATACCTTCTTGTCTTTCATTGTGTGTTTGACGATTGAATCGTGTTATTCTGACTAAAAGCAGACATTTCAAATCCAAACAAAGGCTGAATTTGTTCCTACAGCAATACCAGAAGAAGCTGGTACAGAAGAAAGACGACAAACCATGGTGAAATGCATCCAGCCGGTGCATTTTTTGGATTATTTGGACTATATTGAAGATAATAGATGGTTTGAAAGACATTTAAAATTCACTCATAATACCAACTAGCAACCAGCTAAATCTATAACATCATAGGCCAACTGGAAAAAGCCTCATTCTAACACTAGAGCTTGTAAACTAGGATAAAGACAGTCGTTCAATTAAATGAAATAACTGTGCACAGACATTAATCGAGTGACTATGTTCCAGTCGTTACTGTTGTATATTTTTTTAAAATTTTAAACCCTCATACAAACAAACATGCTCCCAATTCGTATCAAGGCTGAAAATGGCGTTGTGTTGGAAACAGGAAGTCACATTGCTGATAAAAAACAAAGCGGACGGAGGTGAGATGAGCATGTTCACGCAGGTCAGACGTTCCAACCAATGACGATCAGAGCTGACGCTGATAAAAACTGGCACGCACCGCGGACTCATTTGACCCGGGAGTGAATTCAGATTAAACATATTCCCACTGGTCAACAAACAATTTAAACTCAGAATAAAACAGAGTTTTTTTTGTAACCCGAGGGAATAAGGTTTATAAGCTTTTCACCAGTCTTGTGTTTGTGTGTGACAGAGATGGTTTTACCTGTGAAAGTGTACACTCCATTCAGCTGGACGGACACTGGGGGGGTAAGGGATGAGGAGGAGGGACTGGAGGGGGACGGTGCGATGCTTGCAGAGGAGAGAGGAGGGGTAGTCGGGGAGGAGGAAGGGGAGAATGGCAGGTCGGGGAAGAGAGCGTTGGAGAGGGTGGTGGCGGAGGAGGAGGAATCAAAGATGGTGGTCGACACGTTGGCTTCAGAGGGGGTGGGAGAAGTGGGAGAGTCGGGGGAGGAAGGGGTGGAGTGTGTGGGCTCAGAGGTGGAGATGGAGCTGGAGGAGGTGGGAGAGAAAGATGAAGATGATGGAGTGTCAGTGGAGGAAAACGTGGAGGAAAACGTGGAGGAAAACGTGGAGGAAAACGTGGAGGAAAACGTGGCGTCCACAGCGATTGGGTCCACGGGGTCTTGGGAGGCGGAGAGGGCAAGCAAAGCGCAAAAAAAACCACGGCCATGGATCGAACGAACGGGACACAAAGAAGCGAAGGAGAAACAAGCGCAAAAATGAGCGAAGGCAGTCGGTGATGTAGGTAAGCAGTGGCGGTGATGGTGGCACGGTAGGAGGAGGAAAAAAGAACAAAAAAAAACAGGAGGAAAGAAACAAAAGTAAATCAGAAGAGAGAAAAAAAAAGATGGAAGAAGTACAAGCAATGCAAACAACAAACGACAGAAGAAAAAGATGAAAAAGAACGTGATGAAGAAACGGAAGAGTAGACTTCTCCACCCTTTCAAACACATCCTTCCCTTTCTCCATCTCTCCTCCGCCACACATTCACTTTCCTTCCCTCCTTTTCTCGTTACCTTGCACCAGGAGCGTGTACTCTCCCTGGCTGCTGCCGATGCCGTTGTCCGCATGACAAAGGTAGACGCCATTATCTGATTTGTTGAGCATCTCGAAGCGCAGGTAAGCGCCGTCGGCTTTGGCCAGAGGGGGGAGCTCGCCGTCCTTCTTCTTCCATATGTAGGTGTTGGGCCTGAGAAAAGAGGAAGAGAGGGAAACACACACAGAATCAGAGTCCTGCAAAAACACTAGTGTGTAAGTGAGAAAAGGGATGATGAAGAAAATGACTGAAGCAAGTAACAGTAATTACAATGTCATCGGAACTGAGGACAAACCTCAGTGTGTTGACTGATTAATCACTCTTCAAAAACAAAAACCTGTGACCTCACCACAGCAGTTTAGCTGAGCCGCACTTGAACAGGAAAACTGTTCAAGTGCAGGAAGTACAAACACTTTTAAGGCCAGTGTTTAAACATCTCGTCGGATGGTTCCGAGCGGGCAAAGCCGACAACGTGTTTAAGCCATCGCTGCAGGGCAAAACTCTCAAACTGAGGGAAACGCTAAAGATCTGCTCCCACGACACCTGCTACTGAGCAAACACTGTGGACTTGCTGTAAAGCCCCAAGTTTTAGAAACCTATCCATCCACTCACTGTCGGCACCTCTGAGGATCTCTGAGGGTCACAGGAGGAGCTGGAGCCCGGCTGACTGCGGTCTACCAGGGCTACATCCATACTGCTAGGTTTTCATTTGAAAAGGAACTTCTTGTTGTTCGAGGGGTTCGGATTAAATATCTTGTTAGTATGACCTGTATACTTCCGCACTTTACTTTTATTATGTCTCCCTTTTTTAAATCTCTAAAATCTCCTTTAAGTTCCCTTTATTTTTCATATTCTGTTGTGAGTTTTATCTGAAATTCTTTTGTCTCCGACACAATTTGTACTGTTTTTGCGACTATCTTGACCAGGACTCCTTGGAAGAAGAGATTTTGTATCTTTAAATAAAATAAAAATGGTATAACTGGCCATAATGTAGCCTATCCAGCTCTTTTGGATTTTCGAGTTCAAATCTGTGACAAATCTTCCTAACGTTACTTTAGTGTCACAGTTCCAAGCAAGGGTGCGCTCCATTTGCTTACCCAGCTGTCCAAGTTGTTGATGGGAATGATAAACACACACTTATACTTATTTAATGGCCACAAATGGCCAGTTTTTCTCCCCATGTCATGTCTGGGGCTCCGTAGGAACGTTAATGTCCATCTATACTAACACACATGAAAACATAGACCGTGTGACGATTCAGGTACACAAGAAACAACACAAAAGAATGGATTTCAGTGAGGCTGCAGTAATCCACATTTGTTTGTTTGCTGTGAGGCACCAGTGCTAACCACTGCACACGATCTTGTGGAGCATGTAAACACTGAATACTCATCCAAAGAAACATATTTTAAAACAAATGTCTCCTGACCGTGTTTATCGACATCATCTGTTACCTGCAGTAAAACGCGGCGGCGTTGGTGTTTTGTGTTCCATTGCCTGCGAGTGCTACTTAATAAGCAATTAACTGAACAATTAACTTCACATTCACAGGCCATAACCGGTATAATGTTATTAAACATGATGCTCAAAAAGTCAATCTCTGTTATAAAACAGGTAGTTTGAGTGCAGACCCTGCTGATGATTCCCATCATGCTTCCTGGGGTTTTTTTTTAAAGTAAAAGGTTTCAAGTAGCACACATGCATCAGTAACCACTTCACAAAAGTCACCCTTCATGGCAATTACAGGCTCTTAGGCGCGTCATGACTCCCCCCTTACTCTCACAGCTATAATTCTTAACTAGAAAATGTGACATTTTGATCGTGCCTGCTTCTTGGTGCAGGACTTGAGCTAATAATGGAGTGTCAGTGGAGTAACATTTGGCTGGATTGAACCTTTAAAACTTAGAGTGAGATTGTATAAGCCCCTCCCCCTCCCCGATCCCCCCCCTCCCCTTTCCAAACACCTGTTTCTAACTGTCCAAAACT
The DNA here is from genome assembly GCF_958295425.1 of Solea solea. Classification (NCBI taxonomy): domain Eukaryota; kingdom Metazoa; phylum Chordata; class Actinopteri; order Pleuronectiformes; family Soleidae; genus Solea; species Solea solea. The sequence goes on along the minus strand of NC_081134.1, from coordinate 3,685,978 downwards.
GGTGAAAAACAGAGAAAGCAACGTGTTTTAAAGATGTCGTATTTCAGGAACGGTTGATGACAGAGGTTAAATTTTAAGCGTCAGGAGGCTTTCAGGAGCTCCCACGTTTAAATTTGTGAAAAACGGGTGCGAATTGACAGAGAAATGACAGTTTAAATATCACCCTCGTCTTCATTTTTAAAAAGCTGAGTTTTAACATGGGAGTGAATGGGAGCTTAGACCAGAACTCTCTGCGCTTTTAGGTGATTTTAAGAATAATTATGAAAATGAAAACAATACACATGGTTAAACAACAACCATAGCAACGTTTTTATGTAAAAATTGTCAGTGTAGGTCGGACATTTTTATGATTATTTTCATGGACCTCAGCTAGAGTTTACCGCTCTAATGGCGCAATACACACTCATTATAAAATCTGAAAAGGTCCAAAAAGAGTACAAAACAAACAATGATTGTGTTAGCAAGTTGCAACCACGTCTCTGCGTTAAAATATGACGACACAAAAGTGGCTGGGCTGAGATTGTTTTTCTGACTGTTTCCCACTCATGTGTATGTGGAAATTCTTTGCAGTTTTTTGTCGCCATGGTTACTCGAAACGCTTAGAAAAGTGCACAGCGCGCCATTCCCGATCAAACTGCGCGTTCTGTTACAGGAAGCGTGGGGTTTCTGTCAAAGCTGCGGGACGAGTTTGGCAGCTTTGTTCTCATTGCTCTGCACAGACACTCTAACAAGGTAAAAATGAGCTTAGTTTTGTGTTTGTGCGACGTTACTAATGTAAAATGTGTTTAGTTAGAAGTGTGAGTCATCCATCACATCCCACACACACTGTGATACCTGTCATTGAATCAGTATTGTTGCAGCTAAAGAAAATGTTGTTTTATATATATATATATATATATAAATATATTTTTTTTTTATTTTTTTAATCAAATCCCTGAAAAGAACAACAATACATGTGTGCAGCTCTCATTATCTCCTGACTTCCCTACCCAGGCGCTGTCTGTGGCACTCAGTGCCAAGGTCACTGCTTCCTCCTGTTTATTGTGCCCTGTGGTTGTTAAATCTGTCGAGCTCCGAGTTTGAGGTGTTAAGATGTTTTCATGCACAGGAAAAAAAAAAACTCCAGCTCCAATTGCGTTGAGCTAAAACACCAATCTCTGGCTCTCTGAACTCAAATGTGCCGCCGCTGTAACAAACTTGTCAAAAACGGTTTGGAAAACTTACTAGTTGTTCACCGCTCTCTCGATTACAAGTCAGCGCATCATACAAATGAGTTCAATGCTGTTATTTTTCAAAAAAAAGGAACCAATTGGTATAATGATTCCACACTTTCTTTAAGAACATTAATTTTCATTTAGTCGGCTCTCACCAGCATCATTTCCAGACACAACAGGCCGTTACCCTCATGAGTGCAATGATGTGGCTCACTGATGTGTTTTTATTAGTTTTTGGACAACACTGACGCTCCATGGCACAGAGGAATAAACCCCATCATGATTTGGCTGCAGAGGCGACACAAGTTAGCACGTTTGGTTCACTGTTGGGTTTCTTCTTCCTTTTTTTCCAAGGGCTTTGGTGTCAGAACAGAAAGAACAGGACGCGATTGGCTCTGACAGATTATAAATTATTGTTGTACATCACCTGGACTTCTCCAACTGTGGCGTTGACCTTGCACAAGTCAGGAAGCTTTCATGCGGCGAGTCAAAGTTATGCAAAGAAGGGGCGAAAAAACAGTGTTGGGGAGTTTAACTTGGTCAAATGACTTGAAGGGAAGACATGTGATGTGATTGTGAGCACTCCCCAGACGTGCTGATTGAATAGACGGGAAATATAATAGAATGCAGAGCACAAATCTTCTTTCTCTTCCTCTGAGCTGACAGGCTTCGAGGAAACACGGAACGGAATTTGATACCAGAGGTTATTGGTTTGAACCTGACACAGGATGTGACCAAGAGGAGAGGAGAGGAGAGGAGAGGAGAGGAGAGGAGAGGAGAGGAGAGGAGAGGAGAGGAGAGGAGAGTGATGGGCAGAGGCCTTCAGGTGTCACGTCCATTGAGTTTGTCAGCGAAGGGCAGATTTGAAGGAGGAAAAGAGCTGAGTGTCTGGGTGTGTCAGAGGAAAGGTTGTTGTCACAGTGATTGGGTTTTGACTGACAGCCGTGGGGGCAACATGCATCTGATTTGATTGGACACTAGCTCGTGCCTCCCCCCCCCCCCCCCCCCCCGTCTCGTTTTCTCCCTCTCTCTGTCTCCGTCATCTTTCCGTGTCCCCTCCACCCACACTTTCCTCTCCTCTCTCCCTCTCTCCTGTTGATTTGTTTTCTTTCCCCTCAGCGCATCTCGTTCTCGTGTTTCTCTTCTCCTCAGCGACTGAAATGCTCTGGCTGAACAATTAATCACTGTCGCGTCGAAATCACAATTTCAAACAATGCAACTTTCATATCGCAAAGAGTAGTGTGTTATTTTATATCCTGTTAAATGCTTTTCTCATGAAGATTCTATATGAAATGGTTATTTTTTGGGGGGAATATCTTCACATTTTATGATTCTGTAAAAGTGACTGTAATTTGATATTTGACCATGTGTACATGTGTGACCTTTAACCCTCTCTTTAACTCTGAGCACATTGCAGACGGTTTGTTTTTGTACATTGAGACAAAAACTCAAACAAATGTTATTTTAAATATGTGTTATACTGTTCAAATTTCAAATTGAACAGGCACAATCTTGTGTTCATGTACAACTGCAGTGTTTTTTCTTTCTAAATAAAACTGTTTTTCTTCATTTTAAACTGTGAATACACTATTTTGACATTTTCTGGCCCTTTTATGGTTAAAATAAAAGGGCGGACGTGTTGAGGCTGAAGTGTTCAAGGGTTATGGTGAGATTTATATATCCTATCATTCAATACAGATGATAGTATTAGTGTCAAACAACTGTATATGAAAATGGATATAGTCGTCCGTTTGAAGAACACATTTCCCTCCTGAAGCCTCAGCATTTTTCAATTTCATCAGTGCCTTGACTGTTTTTGCAAAATCATTTCCTGCATCTGCAACCAGGCTCTGTTTCCCACTGAATCAGAAAATAATTGACTAAATTGACATCATGTTTTACTGAAGAAGACACGAAGCTTGTGATTGAGACCATTGCCTCCTCAGGGAAATGTTGAATGACATTATAATCCAAGTGAGACTTGGACTTATTTTAATACAGACCTCCATTTACATAGGGGATCTCTTTGAAACCAGCCTTGAAACCAGGAGTCGCCCCCTGGTGGTTAACTGCTACTCACATCCTACTTCACAATCGATGAAAGTAAATATTGAACTGACACTTGACTTAAAACCACAACACAAGTCAGACAAATCGATTGGATGTTTTTTTTTTTTAAATCACTCATAAGCCAATCGTACCAACCATATTTATTTTCTATTTATTTTTTACATACAGCCTCTGCCACACGGCAGTTTTAGCAAAATCTTTTTCTTGTAAAGTGAGTTAAGTACATTTTTTAGAAATAACTGATACCAGAGGGAGCTGTATATATATATATATATATATATATACATATATATACATGTATATATAAATATACATGTATATATACACATATACAACCTTGAAAGGACGTTTCCATGCACGGCGTCTGATTGTATCACAAGTAAAAAGCTTCCAGCAAAGCAAGTCATCGTGGGAATTAAATCCCTTAGACTGTGGCACGGTCTATACTTTATCGACTCCCTCGCTGCCTGTTAAAACATCTACATGCGATGGCAGTCGCCTCCTTCTCCCCCCCCCTTGGTCTGTTCCACCTGCCAATCAAACTAACAGGATAGTCTTATTCCTCACCACTGCTGTGATGAGCTGACAGGAGGGATGGAGGAGGAGGAGGAGGAGGAGGTGAAGGAGGGGGGCTTAGAGGCAAAAGGTGTGAGGTGAGATAGAGGAGAGTTATAGGGAAGGACGGGGAGAAGAGTGGGATGATGGGTAGGGCCGGGGCGCCGCCGTGACAAGGCGAGCGAGCTGTGAGTGACACAACAGTGAGAGAGAGATACCCGGTGATGGAGGGAGGCAGGGAGAGGAGGAGGAGGAGGTGGAGAGTGGATCAATAGTGGTGGTTGGCTGGAGGTTCATCTATAATGCAGAAAGGCCAGGGGAAGGAGTGTTTGTGAGGGCAGGATTTAAGACGCTAGTTGCAGTCTGTGTGTGTGTGTGTGTGTCGATATGTGTGTGTGTGTGTATGGGGGGGAGGCGGGGTATCAAACAAACGATGTACAAACTGTATCAGTGAACACATGAGAGCTTGTAGCAGCAAATGTTTTTTCAATAACGGCGCACGGTGTGTTCGTGTGCTCGTGTGTGTGTGTGTGTGTGTGTCACGTAGTAACAAGGTGTCAGGCGTCGAACGCCGTGACGTGTGTTTGCTTTCAAGTCTGTGTACGAGCACAATGTCACTGCTGTTGTCTGATGATTGTGTGTGTGTGTGTTACACGAGTGTTAAATACCGATTTCTTTTTTTTCTGTTTGTACCTGCCAAGTTTATTTTGACACCTAAATGAAGGTGTGTTTATATTTTTTTCGCTGCTCTGCGATGACTCCGAAATTACAGCGGCAGTGACGAAGGTGTCACAGATCACATAAGAAACTTTCAAGAACCTGAATCAACAGAAAATGCCCTCAGGTTACACAATGACAGCAGCATTAGTCCGGCCAAAGGTTCAGTGCTGAAACAAAGGCCTGACGAGAAGCACAGCGGTATCTCTTTATCTGAACCGAGGCGTTGGGTTGAAATAAGAATATAAATAAGATTCATTTCCTAGCGTACGCGTCAATAATGTGTTTCATTATGATGATAATACATGATACACCCTGACCTGGCTTGATACATGACTTACTGCAGCTCTGAATGCATCTGCGTCCACTTCGGTAACACCAGCACCACTATCTCTTTCAACTGTCCGTTTGTAGCTCCGCCCCCTGTAGGAGCAGGAGTCGGACACGTGTTCTTGAGAAAACGTGCCAAAAACTGCGAGCGCACAGCTCAGTTCTTTTGGAACACTTCTCGATGTTTGACAATGGAAACGCAAATAATTGCATGAAATGAAGTGAAGTGTACTGCCGAGTGGAAACAGGACTAATGGCTCATTTATCCTCTGTCATCAAACAGACACTCTGTCCTCTGACTGTAGAGTCCTGTAAAATGTGAGCATTAATCAAAGTGACCTTATTTCATTATTTATTGGAGCTGAAAGTTATCATCAGGTTGCAAACGGCCTGGAAAAGCCTAAATACTGTACATGATAATTGATTTTTAAAATTATTATTTTAACTGAACATTTTCTTTTTTTATCCTTAAAAAGTGTTTTTTTAAATCAATAAATGCTGTGTGTGTACCTGGTATTCCTTAGGTTGTGGGGACCTAAATCACATTATGGGGACAAAAATCAAGTTCCCATAATTTAAATTACTACATTTTAAGGTGAAGATATGTTTTAAAGTTAGGCTGAGGTTAGGATTAGGATTAGGGCAGTAGTAATTATGGTTAAGGGTTAGAGTAAGTCTCCAGGTAATGAATGTAAGTCAATGCAATGTCCTCTGAAGTCATGGAAACCAGAGTATGAGTATGTGTGTGTGTGTGTGTGTGTGTGTGTGTGTGTGTGTGTGTGTCTCACTCTGGGTTGCTGTTGCCCAAACACAAAAGATAAAACTTCTCCCCCTCTCTCGGCAAATCGCTCCCAGGCTGGATCTCCACAATAGGGGAATCTGTAAGAAACACACACACACACACACACACACACACACACACATAGAGTGTACAGTTACATATGACTCAAAACCATAGAGACACAGCACCAACAGTCTCATTCCTCCCTGTCTCCATCCATGACCATCTGCATCCTGTAGGCGTCACCGTCTCTCTGCCTCCAACAATGACATAACGCCTCACGAACATATACACGACGCAGTACCATGACCTGAACCACATGGTGGCAGCACCAGCACAGAGTCAGGCACAGGGTGGCAGGGCCCCCTTTTGTCGGCTTCAATTTAAATGATAACCTGCTCTTCTTATCCACTCTGACTCAACTCCGGGCAAGTGCACAAGCAGAGGAAGGTTAATCTGCTGTGTGGTCATTATTACCGGCAGCTAATGTGAAATTACTGATGCAGAGATCTGACTGCAAAGGAGGGAAATGTGTCTATACTCCTTGATAAAAAAAGAAAGAGAAGCAAGGCAGGAATAAAAATCAGAGTGGAGACTGCGGTTTTCTTTCACATCTGACTGGCCTCTCTCTCTCTCTCTCATCAGCATCCACCCTGCCCCCAGTTTCCCCCAGGTTGACTCACAGAACACCTGCAGGGCGTGCTCGCTCCTCTTGTCCCCGGGGGCCAGAGACGGATGGTCGACAGCACAGGTGATGACGGCCTTGTCGTCCTCGCGGCTCACCTCCAGCGTGAGCTCGCTGCTTACGTTGTACGTGGGGTTGTCTGGAACAGCCTCCACCACGTTTGGACGCCCTGAGAGGGGGGGACGACGAGAGGGAAAGTGGTCAGTCAACAGTGAAGGTGTCCACATCTTAACCATGGACTGGTGCAACAGAGACATCACAAAATACAAAACATTTACAAACAACAACAACAACACAGGCTTCGCTGTAATGAGGTGGATGCAGACGTGCACTCACACCCATTTGTTCCTATTGCATGAAAAACATGTTTTCATACTCCTATGTCATTATACGCCAATAATACTCTAAGTATAACAAAGCACCTCCACAAACTTTTATATAACTTATATATCAAACCAATGCACTGTAGAGATGGGCGAGAATATTTGATTAAAGTCAATGAATGTACCTATATATATATATATATGTTCTCTATATAGCCGACTCACACGATCATCATATTCAATAACGCTGTCCACGATCCACGTTTCTCTTTTCCAACAAACAATTTCTTCAATTCAATAACAATTAATCCAAAAGTCGATCAACAGCTGAGAAATCTTTATAACTGACGAGCAGATTAAGTCATTGATCTCACTTAATGATCCAAAAGGTGAGGATTTGCTGCATTTTTTCTCTCCCCCTAATCAATGCAGATTGAAGGTCCTTAGATTCCCATTGGACTGACAATTTAGAGAAAACAAAGAAGACATATTCTAAAAGAAGAGGTCTCTGGGTGACACTGATGGTCTCTTTCCTCTTTGCTCTCATTTCAAGGTCTACACAGCTCATCAGTAAAACTATCTTCAGATGAATCCGTCCATCCATCTTCTACCGCGGGGTCACAGCCTGGACAGATCACCAGTCCATCACAGGGACACACAGAGACCAACAACCATCTACTCTCACACCTACAGTCAATTTTACCTAATCCCCATATTGCATGTTTGTGGATTGAACCGGAGAACCCGGAGAACCCGGAGAAAGCCCACACACACACAGGGAGAACATGCAGACTTCATGCAGAAAGGCCCTTGTTCAGACCGGGTCGCAAACCCAGGTCTTCTTGCAAAGGCCAGAGTGCTAACCACTACACCCACCGTGTGTCCCATCTTCAGATGAATGAATAATGGTCATAACTACGTCTCCAAGTGTGTATCTCTGAATGATTCCAAAGGGACACAGAAATAACTCTAGTGTCAGAAGAGTTTCTTTTAGTCACATTTCAAATTCTCACTCTCGTGTCCTGCTGCTTCATATGGAAACTTGGAAAGTAAAAAAGAAAAAGAAAAAACCCCACATCAAAGCCGCTCGTGTGATCCTCGTGTTCGCGGTTCCAAATGGCAGCGAGAGTAAACAGAACAGGAGCTGTGGGTTTCCTCCAGTACCCAGAACCCCTGTAATGTAACATCAGAAAACTGCACACAGCACACTCATGTTTACTAACCAGGCCAGTCATTGATGTTTCATGCCGACAGTCACCAAAGGCATGAAAGAGGATAATCTAACGTTGCTAAGTCCATCATTATTTGGTGGATGAAGTTTCCATTTCACACGATATAAAAAAAAAACCCAAAAAACAAACATTTTTCTTTAGCAAGTGAAGAAAATCCACTCTACTCTCTAAAACTTCACAGCAAATGACTGAAATACTGTACTTTCAATGTTGTATTTAACTGTGTTAATCCCTTTAGAGGACTTCCCTGTAAGGGCCACACCAAAAAAGGGAAAACCTTCTGAAAATACAACACAATAAAAACAAAAGTCTGTTGTCTATCGAACGACGTGAGCGTCAACTTCATTGTCAGTTTTCCTGCCGACAAACCGATTGTATTTCCTATATTTAAAACATAGCACAGGACACTTGCAACACACACACAACAAAGTTGGGTCGGTTGTCAAGACTGAAAAGGTTATACAAGTACTTGTATAACCTTTAAGATGCTAATTTTTAGCATCTTAACTGGTAACAGATATAAAAGGAGCATCCAACAAAAAGTTGCTTTATGGCTCGCCACAAACACCGAAAATAAATGATCATGCCAATTCTGTACCATTGTTTTTGTAATCTAATTTTGTCGTTATGGCTGGGATTGTGTGTACTTACCTCACTAAAGCAATTATATATACAGATATATAGATTCATATTCATGCTTCCAAGAATAAATCAATTAAGAATCTATGAAAATATTTAGGAGGAACTCATCGACCATATCAGACAACTATACGTGGGTATAGACAGCCGCAGTTTTTGCATGCGTCATCACGACATCCCACTTTGGTCCGGTGTTAAAAGTCACTGGTCCCGCCTTTCAGACAGTTCCTCCAATCATCACGTTAAAAAGCCCAGCATCCGTGCCCGCCCACTGCTCCACTGACTCACAGAGAAGCCGAGCTTCTGTGGAAGCAATCACAGTCGAGCTCAACACAGTGAAGAAAACCTATTCAAGTGGTTTTAATGCGGCAGCTGCTACGGGAATACGAAAATCACGTAAGACGATCCGTCATCCGTGCAAGGATGAAAAACTCTGCTGGATATGTGTGAACATCAAGCCCTCGCTGAGTATTGTATGAGAGACAGACAACAGAGTTAGGCTTAGGTGTACATTGGAAAATCATTGTCACTGCATTAACTGCATTATGCAAAAAGGAAGCCACATATAAATCATCAATTATTGAACCAAACTCATCATAGTCCTGATGTCCTGAAAGACAATGGAGACATGTTCTGTGATCAGGCAAATCCAAACATTCAACCTGCGTCTGATCGCTTTCTGTCAAATCAAGGTTCACATGGGGTTAGTCATTTATTGTGAAATCTACAGTGAAATCCTGGTCAGAATTCATGATTCACAGCATATGTAAAGTAACAATATGCACATATTTCAGTCTATATTTCTTTTGTCTGGCAGACGTCATGACGGTCTGTGAAGAAGAAGAAAAAGAAGAAGGAGAGCTGCAGGGCGAGTGTAAGTGGGCCTGAGCCACAGCGACCGCACTACAGTTGGACAGCGTATGAAAGCATAAACACAGTGGAGAGACCGCCATCCGAAGATTGCGTTCCATTGTGAGGGAATATCAAACCAGGCAGTCAGAGCGTGAAAGTGGCTGGTGAGTCTTGGAAAGTGGACCAGAACCTCGTCACCTTCTCCTGTGTGGAGCCAGTGACACACGCAGCACATGTAGGTCAAGCTCATGAATAACATGCGACACAGAGGAGACACAGATGGAGGCAGAAGACATGCATTTGCCCACACACAGATTTCCCCCATCACTCAAACACACTGATATTATAGATGCCTCTTCCTCCTCCTCCTCCTCCTCCTCCTCCTCCTCATCCACAGAACTCTCCAAATACCACAGAATTTAATGACATCTCTCTTTTTATTACCATAACCAATCCTCTGACCTACAGAGAAAATTAGTTTACTTTCCAGGTGCATTTCAATAACTACAACTCTCTTTGCACACCCACACACACACACACACACACACACACACACACGCAGACTGTCTAAATCCTTTATTAAAGACCATGGATCTCCGGAACCAGACTGTGGAATGGAGAAATCCTGTTTGTTTACCCATGGACGCCCAATACAGTGTTTTTGAAAAATAATACAATTGTGTTTTCATAAGTTATTCAGACCCAAAGGGTCAGTGAACTTACTCCATGCATTTGTTAAGGGGAAACAAAAAGGGTTTGTTGTTTTTGTTCTTTTGTTTTCTCCCTCCGAAAATGCCCCTGTTTATTCTCTTGTGTGGGTTTGTTTCTGAAAACTGTGATTTTTTCATCACTGCGAGAAACCAAAGCGAGACACATTGGTGCTGCTGTGGTGGCAGAAAGTGCAATTTGTAATGCAATTTGGGCAAACTGATTTTTACCCCCGTATTCAAAGAGGCATGAATTAATAGCTTAACAACACATTGACAAAGTTACAGACAAGGTAATTACAATATAGTGGAGCCGTTAGTGAACTTGTTTCCTGTGTAACACGTTCCACGGATCACCTTTATGAGATGATAACATGTCAGTGTTGGGCTGCAGAGTGTTTCTGTGGCTCCTGTGTGTCCAAAAAATAAATAAATGCTGATTTAAAGAGTAAGAGGGACGAGGACAAATAAGACTCATTAAACTGGATGTGAGCGCAACACCTAATGAACAAGATGAGTAAGGACATGTAGATACTGAGCGGCCTGTTGACAAGGACAAGCACGCGGTACAGGGGAGGTACATAGAATGGTGTGAAAATGAATTCAGTGTTGAATATAAACGGCGCCGTAATGAGTGAATAACCTGCAGAGGAAAAAGTGTAACATTGCTATTGTACAAAGATTACTATTGGATTAACAGCTCCTCACTCAATTAAGGTGAACTTTTGTATCTAAGTTCAACCTAAATCCCTGATTTTAGCTTCATAAATGTGAATATTGATGACTGATATGGGTTTTACTATGGCTGACACAGAGGCCTCTCTTTGGAAATCATGGAAATCCTTTGTTCTTTCTTTCTTTCTTTCTTTCTTTCTTTCTTTCTTTCGTCTTTTGCCTATTTGACAAATTGTTTAACATAATGGATTAAAAACATTTACTGGAAGTAACTATCGTGTGGTTAGCAGAGACGTGTCTGCAGCAAGAGTTGCTGATGTTGCCTTCCATGGTTCTCAAACTGCAGTGCGTGTACCACCGGTGGCACACTAAAACAAACAAACTACTTTAAAATAAATTTATGGATGAACTTAGCAGCAATGATCGAGTTTGCGATAACAAAAATGTGTCGACTCCCTTTCATAAGTGGAAATCGGCTGATTCATTAAACAATAATAGGCTGAAGTTGAATTTCAATAATTGGCAACCAAAAAAAGAAATTGGCTCATATATTTCTGGATATTTTGCTCCTTTACAACAGTAATATAACTAAATATTTTTGATTTGTTGACTAAACACGATATTTCCAGGCTTCTCTAGAACTACTGAGCAACAAGTGTTAAAACCTGCTAAACTACACCATCTCAAATCATTGTTAATTCTTAATTATTAGCATCAATAATTGAATAACCTTATCACATCCACATCATTAATATGAAAAAAGTTTCAAAGAGTTTACAAAAAAACCCTCATTATAAAAACATATCACATCATCACATTTATGGTTTTAATGACCGATGAATCATTCAAGATAAATATTAATATTCAATTATATTATTGCAGAATTAGTGTGCAGCCATCTCCCTTTTTTAAATATTTAAGCTTGACTTTACTCCAGCACCTGCTCAAAATTTAATGGGGTGTCCGCGGTTTTCGATAAAACTCCTATTACTCGAAATAAAGAAGGCGGATGGTCGTCACATCCTCTGGAATTACTTCCCCATCAGTGCATGAAACTGCCATGACTTCGTTTTACACGACACACACAAACAAGTGACGAGTGACTTGTAAAGCAGTTGTTTTCAGTGTAACTGAATCACTAAAATCAATTCATTAAAAAGATTTGTTCACCACTTCCTCCACAGACTCCGTCTGACACAGTCTGACACATTTTAAACTAACAGATATCCTTAAAATCAGTTTTCTATGATGAATTGTGTTGCAATATGAGATTTTTTATGAACTTAACTATAATCTAAAGTTGGCGTAAGCAACATTTTTGTCCAATACTGATCACTGACAGATGAAAATGTAACATTGACAATAAACCTATACATTGCATGTGTCGCTATGCACAGGCAGTAAAAAATGTAAATAAATAAGCAGCAACAGCATTTTAGCTGAGTCATGTTGTGGGCTGTTCATTTATTTTTCATGCGAGAAGAATATTTGTTACACAGTAGGTGAATTGTGTGTTTGAAATAGCTTGAAATGTGAGTTTGTGATATCAGTATCATCAATTATTTCATGAAAACATTTCAGTGTGATGTGAATGAATTACTCACATGTCCTAGTTTAGGGAGGACTGGAGACATTGACCAATCACAGTCGCAGTTCAGAGAGAAAAAGGTGTGTAATTCCAGTGCCGTGAACAACTGTTCCAAAACCCCATGAGTCTAAAGAGTCAGCAAGTCAATGTGGGAGGGGCCAGGACAGAACCCCTCATTCCCAAAACCCATGGTTCCCACACTCCTCACAGGTCGGCATGAAATTCAAGAACTTTTCAAGGACTTTCCAGGACCAATTTCCTCAAATTCAAGGACCAAAATGTGATGACACAGCTTAAGATGAAAATATGCCAGTTTGCTTCGTCCATGGCGTCCACTCTTATTGATTTGCAGCACGTCCTTGGGAACTTGGTGAGCCAGGGATCTTGGAATTTGCATAATTTGGATTCTTATCGGTCACAACTCGAGTGCCAGCCGCGAGCATAAAGCTCCGTTAACGTTTACTTCCACTTTCACTTTTTCCTTGTTGCCGTTCTCATTAGTGGTATATGCCAAAAAAAAAAAAAAACAACAACTGCAGAGGACTCCGGCACACACATGCCCACTGTGCCTGAATGGAAACATCAGCCATAATCCCTGGTGATCCTGCTGCCTACCCCAGCTTTAATAACTCATCAGAATCATTGAGAGTGAAAATAATCGGTTTCTGTGCGACAACACACAAAAAAAAAAGACAACTTGGACCAATAAGAGAAAACAAACTGAGAGAGCAAATCAAACTCCTCCTCAATATTCCACATCTTTGCCAAATGAAGGAGGCACTTGACCCTGAGCTTTACTCCAGTGGAGCAGCTCAGTCACAGAAGAGTTTAAAAAAAAAAAAAAACCCTGTTTCTTCTTGGCATCTGAGAAATGTGAGATGCGTGGCTTCGCACTGCTGCGTGCACACTCAGCAAAAGCTCCCGGATAAAGGTGAAAAATAATCAAAACAGTCATCACTTTTAAGCTAAAACCAGATTACTGCCAGCGATATGAGCGTACAAGAGGTCGTGTTATTCAGAGGGAACGTATTTGTTGTTTTATCGGATCACTCAGCTGACATCTGTTGTCTCTCCTGTGTTAAATCAATCCTATGACACTTTCCTTCACAACTCTATAGACTCTTGTTCTTCTTTTCTATCACAGCAAAATGTCATTTTGGAGCTATTCCTGTTTTGTATGAATTCATATTTAATAATCTATTATTCTTCCCACTCGTTCCACATGGGATTATAAGACAAAGGTGAACTGACATAATTCACACGGGCCGTGTTTGGACACGGAAGCACCAAAGAGGTTGAAGGGTTTTTTTTACTCTTCACTTCCTAATATTTAAGCCTTGGTGCTGGAATGTTGCTTCAACTAAACCATTTCTAGAGTGTTGGGAACTTGAGATTGACATTCACCACAAACATTTTTCACAACAGATTAAGCACTCGTGACAATTACATTACAGCACTAGAATACTTCCATTTCGCCAGTAAGCTGTGGCTGTGCCTGAGTCTGCCTTCCATTTGTTCATATTTGTTTTTCGGAGGGCTGTAAATGAATAAACCAGATTGTTTCTTCTGTAAACACAAATCCTCTTGATCCTAAAACCCAACACAAACATCATTTACATCTCAAAGCATCTTCGCTGCGACCTCAAGGCTCCAGCGTTATACGACAAATGTATTTAATAACAAAGAAGAATCCTCCGAGGAGCTGTTGTGGGATATTAGCGGTAATACTTTTTACACTCTCATCTGAATGTGGACTTTCACTCGTGAAGAAACATTATGTTCAGCAGAAGACCAGAGCGTTGCTCGTCTCCGCAGGGACACGCACGCCCATTTACCGTCCGCCGTCCGCCCCGCGTCCTGCATTATGACAATTTGGGATGGTATTCAGCTCGTGTGCTCTTAAGTGCCGCCATAAATCCCTATTATCCCCAATACAATACATCGATGTCACTAAATGATCCATAGCCCTTTCACACAGTACAACTAATACAGTCCTCAAAGATCTTAGCCTTTCATTCTTCTCAATTACCACTCCCTTTCCAGGCACTCGCTCTCTCTTTCTCTCCGTCTTCCCTCGTCTCTCCAAATCCTCCTTCCATATTTCTCTCTACATTTCCTCAGCGTTCCCTCCCCTCTTCTTTCTAATTCTTTCAAAGTGGTCCCCCGATCCCTTCATCCTCACAAACGGAGCTCCGGTCGAACCACACAGCTGCCTCACTTCTTTCTTCTTTTTTTTTTACTTTCAGCCTCTTCTGTCGACTCCATTGCTCTCTTTTTATACCTCAGTCGCTCTATTTTTTTTGTACACACGCACACACACACACTCATTCACTCCTCTTCCTCTGTTTTCTCAGCAGCACCTCACTGTCACTGTCTCGAAAACAAGGCGTCTCTCTCTCTCTCCCTCTCTCTGCACCCCCCACACCCTCATTCTTTCATTTACTGTCAGTGAAGCTGTCAGAGAAGCAGTGGTGAGCAGCAGTCCATGGGCTCATCTTTCCAACACACACACACACACACACACACACACACGCTGCAGGAACGAGACGCATAATAACAGCACGCTGACCTGAGCTGCTCTTTTTTGCTATCTAGTCAGAGATGAGCTCTGTGAGACAGCCAGTGTGTGATTGTCATCTGTTCATTACCCGAGTTTGTGTTTCAAATGGTAGCTCTGTTTGTGTATGTGTGTGTGTGTGTTCACACATGTCTGTGAGGACACATTTTGATTTGAACAACAGTCTCTGCGAGGACATTTTGACCTTGTGAGGAATCATTTTGACTGGTCCTCACAACTTTGAAGGGCTTTTTGATGGTTAACACGTGGTTATGGTTAGAATTAGGATTGGGTTAATGTGTGTGTGTCCTCATTAAGCATGCTGTACAAGTGTGTGTGTGTGTGTGTCAGAGTGTGCTGCTCCGACAGTGACTGATCGGTCTTCGGCGATGTCGGGACGGATGGGCGAGGCCTCGAACACACCATCCTTCACTCTTGACTTGATATCCTTCAAATATCTCTCACTGTCTCTATTTTACCCCTGGGTGCAGGCTTTAAAGGGGCAGGTCACCCAAATGACAAAAAAACAAAAACAAACAAACAATGTCACTGTCACTAAAGTTGTTTACTGTCGTCGATCAAATTGATTAATAATTATATTCCGCAAACATGACCAGACAGAAGGAGTCCTTATGGAAGGTCAAGTTGCCCTGCATCAAGTGTCAATTACTGCATATTTATCATTTATTTCCTTATTTATCAAAGGTGTCTGTCCATGTGGGATCATTCTAGCCCACTTCATGCCGTAGTTGCACTGAAAAGAAAGTGCAACTCTGTGACAGGATGTAATCTGCGTTTTCCTGCGTAAAAATTTGGATGTGCAATAACACACCCATGCAGCTCACTTTAGGCTTTGGATCTCGTTACATAAAGGACACCCTGCTGTCAGTAAAGGCCCCGGAATGCACTGATGCTGCATGTAAATCATGAGCTGCAGATGTCCGTCTATCTTTAATCTATACTGCTTATCCTTTGAGGGCGGTGCGGCCGGTGGGCGGGTGAGTCGGAGCCAAATCCCAGCTGACACTGGGCGAGTGGCGAGGAGCATCCTGAACAGGTCACCAGTTTATCACAGCGCCAACATGAACACACAACGAGCCATTCATCCTCAAAGCTGCGCTCACACGTATGCACCGAAGGCTTCAAAGTGAAACGCTGCTCATTTACTTGGAATGAGGTTGCATCATGCGTCTCCACACATGCATTATGGAACTGTTGCTTCACTTCTCGTGTGCCGCATGTGGAAGAGGTTAAGACCAAAATGTTCAGCTTTAACAAAGTAGCAGAACAAGCACAGACAAGGCCGTTCTCCCTCCGTAGTCCGGATCCGTCCAGTAATCTTAACAAGACACCAGTGTTTATAGCAGTGGGTACATGTGAGTGCAGTGTCACACTTACACTTATGGTCCGAGGTGCAGATATGTCAAATAGAAATATAATTAGGGCTGTCACGACAACCCCAATGACACATCTAGATAGTGACAAGCTATTCGCAGTGGAAGGCAAGAAACTGTCATGAATGCACTTGATGGTAAATGACCTCACATTTTATTTGGCGATTTATTATATTATATGTTTCGCACCTGCTGTGCATGTTAACCACGATACAATGGCTCTTGTGGTTGCTGTGACGTCTATATGTCGTCACCAAGAACGCAGACTTATAGACTATAAATCGCATTATCCAGGTACGTTAGTCTGACTAAGACTAGCTCGATTTCGTCTCTCACTTGGTCTGTATGCCAGAGATGACTACTTACTATTTGTGAACTGCTGGGTCTCTCTTCCTCTCTGTAATATTGTAAGGTCTCTGCCTTACTATGTAATAACACAGCACGCTGCATTTTTTAACCATTCTATATCACCGCAGGGGAAATTCCTTCAGCGTGACAGCCATAGATATAATGCAAATAAATATAAAGGGAAAACACTTTTTTTTTTCTCTCCAAGGGAAAATACAAAAATGCGATGTCTCTAAAATGAAACTCCTCTTTCCTGCAGTCTCCTATTTTTATTTATTTATTTTCTTTAAGCTCGGGCTGTGACAAAACGTTAATCCATCCTCAGATGGGCAGCTCTCCCATATTCCTCCTCTTTGTAGCTTTGGTCCATTCTTTCGATTTATTTCAATCCATAATTATAACACTAACGCTGCCAAGGCATCAGGACACAAGATGGGCTGTGGGCTATTTTTTTTTTTTGCATAACAAAGCCCGAGTGCAGCATTTGTGCATCAATAAATCATTATCACACGTTCACATTATATTAGTATAATTGCTGTAGAAAGGACCGCGAAGAGAAGATCCAACAGTCTCAACACCGCAGTTTACACAGAATGGGATTTTTGGCAGAAGAGTTTTGCCGACAGACAGCGATCGCTTACAGTCGCTGCACAGGCGTAACGTAAAGTCTACAGAGTTTCTCGTGAAGGCAGGCGGTGGAAAGAGCGAAAGGGCAACAGAAACAACACTTCCAACCTGTCTGTTCTGCTTGGTAAAGCAAAACAGAAAACCTCTTGACTGATGAGGCAATAAGAAGCAGGTGGGTTTACAGAAAACATGGTGGTAATTCAGAGAAACAGCACCACTGCGAGTTCCACTGCTGTGAGTCAGGGGCTGCCATTTGTGTCCTTGGCTTTCAGTTTATCTGTGAGGAACAAAGCTGCTTAATTTGTCCTCTCATGACATCCTCTCTGCACTCACTTTCTCTGCCCTGCTCATTTCTCCTGTTTATCAGTGAGAAAAGACCAGCGGCTCTGACCTCATGCAAAGCTCCCTCTATCTCTGTTCCAGTGTTAGACCACATCTCTTCATCCTCTCCTCCGCCGTGTCTTTTATTGCCGGATTCTGTCGTTATCCCCGCCTAGATCCGATCCAAGCTATCTCTCACTCACTGCTGTGTCACTCTGCCGTCGCAGATAGGTCGTGGCTCAACAGATGACACAGGCACACGCTCGTGGGAACACACTGACCGACCTCACCCCGAAATACAACACAACCGTAGGCATACTGTAGGCATACTGTACTGTATGTCTGCAGGATCCAGCCCATGAGGATGGAAGAGAGCTACCAGCGTGAGCTCACACTCGCACATACGCATATGCGGGCACAGGTTTAGGTCACACAGAGAGACAGCAGGCAATGTGGCAACTGGCAAGGACACAAACACATGCAGCATGATCGCACACACACACACACACAAAACCTACGTTGTCATACACAGAGAAAACTGACACGTGAGGCAAAAAAATATCCCTACATTCCCGTGTCCTTGCAATTACACACACACAACCACAACCATGCACTTCCTCACCACACATGCACATTCAGCAAGAGCACATGTCCAACATATATCCTGACTCCACACACACACACACACACACACACACACTTCCTGTATAGCTCACCCTCCAGCTCCTGGTCTCCACGGTACCAGATCAGCCTGGCGGGGGGTTTGCTGCCGGTGCTGGTGCAGGTGAGGGTGACTTTGGTGCCCTCTGGCACTGCTTTCTCAAAGCCTGACATCTGAGGTTTACCGGGCACACCTGAGGAGAGATTTAGAGACATAAAGAGTTGGCAAGATCAAGGAGAAGACATAAGTTTTCACGCCAAAGGGTTCACCTTGTAGCCGGTAATACTGCGTGTGTCTAGCAAAGTCGCGGCGTGTCAAACTGGGGAAGAATTCTGTGTCAACAGCATGATTTGACACAGTATCCTCAATATCACAGAGTCCCCGATGCATGGAAAAGTATTAAAAACAAACAATGATGCAGGCTTGTAGGGGTTGGCCGACGACAATTATTCACAGTCTTTGCACAATGTTTTCAAATTTCCTCAAGCTTCTGTTTGCACTGACCTTCCATAAGCACCAAACCTGCATCAAATCCAAGGGGCACATTTGTGTTTGCTGACAAGTGACCACTTAAGTTTGTGCAAATATTGAGTCATGTTTTGTCTCTGAAGCAAAGGCAGAACTGTGTCCCCACTTTTGGACGCTTAGTTCTATTTTTTGTGCCTGAAATTAATCACATTGTAACAGTAGCAGGAGAAAAAACCAGAAAGTAAGGATATTAATCTTCTAGTCTTGCAGATGATGCAAGGAAAAGTCATTATGACAGCAGGACGCCACATAGAATGATTTTTATGTTGTCAGTTCATTATTATTATGTCACTTAACAATTGAAGGTATATTTCTAATGAAAATTGTAAAGATTCACTGGTTGCAGCTTCCAAAATGTGCTACCCTTTTTTCTCATATAAAAGTAAACCCTATATCTTTTTGTGTTTTTTTAATAGAACAGAAGAAGCTGATGATTAATCAAGATATTTACCCGTTCAACAATAAATAATCATAGACCATGAAACACATTTTAACTCAGATTCTCAGTCTCCAACTAGTTAATGGGCACGTGTGATCAAATAAATATTGAATTTTAAAATGACACACAAAAAGAAACTGAATTGACTACAACAAGGTTAGCGTCGTATAACCAATCATGTGTGCATCTTAAGTGGAATATGGTCTGTTTCACAGTCATTCATTAGCACAGTCATTGCTAATCTCCTAAACTCGTGATTGGAAAATGCAACAGTAGACTGTATAATCTAGTCTTTTATTAATCCACTGCATAATGGTCGGCCTTGATGCAGCACATATGCCTTTAAGGGTCAATCAAAAATAACTGAAAAGCTAACCATGCTTTTAGAAAGACGTGGAGACACAACAGTAGTTAAGAGAAGCGGAATATAAAGGCAACGGAATATGATAAAAAAAAAAGATACATTAAAAATATAAAAATATAAAAGATATTGTGATATTGTGATATTGTGCTATCCTTTAAAAATCAACCTCTATACTATCTCTATTTCTCAATTTCCCTGGTGAATCTTTTTTGACTGTTCACTCTCAGTCCTTCAGGTCCCTTGAAAATGTCAAGTAAATTATAGTTTGCCGAGATTATTGAAGTCAGTTCTCAGAACCCATTAGCTAAAAGCCAAAATGGGACTCAGTCAGAACAAGCGGCCTTTTTTATGGACGAGGACACTGGAGCCTTGGGTGTTTGTTTGCAGGATCAGCTCAGAGGGAGAGATGGTTGACCCGAGACAAGGGTCACATTTAAAACCGCAAAGGGAAACACCAGAATGTCGCCAGGCAGAAAAACAACCAAAACAATTCACAATTCATCTTCTGGACAAGGCGAGTGGAAGAATGTGATCCACACGAGCCAAATATTTCAGTGTCCACTTTGACCATCACGGTCAAAGGCAAGAGAGGACAAAAATGTAACTTTCCTTAACAAACTCCATCTGGAGCCTCTGTGGGGCAGCGCTCCTCGCCAAGTGTTTTGGCGGCGTTTACTGTCATTCTGCTCTTGACAATAATTAACGCTTAGTCTGCCACCTACCACATATCCTGCCATCATGGAGGAAAGTGGTCACAGTGATGGAAGGACATTTACACAGAAATACAGAGATTAAACCAAAATGGAAAACTGATTGATTTTATAATTGAATAAAGACACCTGAATGGAAACAGTCTTGAAATATTGCATGACATATTTTATGCTATTGAGTGGTGACACCACCTACTGCTTATGTTGGTGAACTGATTTGCAATATTCGATTTCCAGCAGGGGATGGAAACACACAAAAAAAGGGGCATTTCCTCTTATTATTACTCATTTCAACACAATGAGTAACACATTTTAATGGGCAGCTATATTGTCCCAAGATGCACTTTTTTTGCAATTCCTTATTTTGTCAATCCTGGCTACCACGTCATCGTTATTTAAATTGTGTGTGTGTGTCTCTGCAAGCTCTCTACCTTTTTCCAGAGCATGTTGAAAATATGACAAGTATTCACTGAGAAGGTTTAGAAATTTAAAGGCGACATAGAATGCTTGTATCCCACATATATGTTAGTTATGGAGGTCTACTTACATATATTAACTTGTTTTCATGGTTAAAATCCTCCTAATCGCTGCAAACGAGCCGATCAAAATATCTCCTCACTGACGCTCTCGTCAGCCGCGCTGTTTCAGACCACCCAGAACGTGGACTGTGTTGTGATTGGCCAGCCAACGAGAGCTTTCCTACTGTCCTGTGATTGGCCAGGTACCTGGAAGTGACGTAATAGATAGGCCAGCTCTCAGATACACAGCTCCCCCTCTGGCACGGTGGATGCTCTGCATCTCAGCAGCTACAACGAGAGTAGTTCTTCTTCTTCTTCTGCGGTTGAATGTACGCAACCGGATGTGCCCGGACTAGTGCCCGCACCGGGAGGCGCTACAGTGGTGAGGATTTCTGATGACGACATCAAACTACGGAAGTTCCGATCCGCTTCGCAGAGTCCAGGAAAACAATACAACACTATTTTCTCAGCAGTGGCTGAACTGTTTGTTCTGAAGCTTTAGGGTTTCATAAACGAGGTAATGACGCAGATACACACACAAACGCAGCGTTAATTGGAGCTTCCGGTCTATGTGGCCTTTAAATAGGCGTTGGTCAGTAGTGGTTGCTGGTCTTAGAAACAGGGGAAGCTCATTTTCAGGCCCAGTTATTTCTACATACATTCTTACATAAATTCTGCAAACGAAAAACTAGAACAAGGAAATGCGATAATTATGCAACCTTTAACACACAAGGACCAGCTATTTGTCTGCTGACTTCCCTCACAAAATCCACACATGACTGAGGCTCCACTGTCGTGTTTCTGCAAGGCTGTCAATCAAAAACTGGTTCCGCCTTTCAGAAAGTTCCTCTAAAGCTCTATGCGGACCCCAGCATCCGCACCCACCCACCCCGCCACCTGGGTTAGGGTTAACCCATACTCGCTGGGAAGCTGAGCTTCCATGGAAGTGACGTTTTTGCCACGTTTGTCCACAAACTACCTATTCTATGCCGAACAGTTGAAGCTTGGCAACAGAACATGGGTCTTAATGTGCTGTTTCAGTTTAGCATAAAGGTGACCAATCGGAAAAGGTTTGTATCGACTCCCTTTGAGAAGACAGGTGGACCCGCCCCTCTGCCAGCAAAGCTCACAGCATAACAGAGCCACCAGATCCCATCACCGCAGGGGTCAAACAAGCACAAGCCTGTAGCATTCTCATGCTGTAATCCACACATGCGTCTTATTGAGAGTATGGCGAGAGATGAGTCATCTGGTCATTTCACTTCTTCCCCACATCTCTGCAGTTGAGTGCCTATGGCTTCATGCACCGCTGAACTCACAAATGTGCATTCATTAATGTAATGAGAGGTTGCTGCACCGCAACCCTCCAATAATATCCCTCTCTGTGTAATTGCCGATGAGCCGTTCCCGTTGACACAGTCCGGTCACGTCCTCACTTGACATTCTCATTCACCTGAAGAACAGCCTGTGTTTTGTTTTTATGCACGAGCATCAGGATCATTTAATGTGTCTGTCTAACACACTTTACAACCAAATTTACCGAGGCCTTTCCTATAGCTCAAAATGCGGCTGTCACTTTACTTACTGTTCCTATTAAAACCATAGATCGTGGGTAAAGATGGATGAGTCTCCACTTTCTCCCAGTGTATGGTCATAAATGACATCATCTGGAATCAGCGTGTGGATTAATGATGTTGCGTGGACCTGCAGTATCCAGACAGGATGTTCCCCTATGTTTACGGCAGCAAATAACTAATTCAAACATCTTATCACACACATGAGCAAAAACACGGGTTTCTACTATTATTATGTTTTTATGATTAAAATATATAAAAAAAACTATCTTGAAATACAACATAAACGTTTTTACGGTTAAGGAAGGTGGGTAAAAACAACTAAGTGCAATGAAAACAGACTTAGATGCTGTTCTCTTGATTGTTTTGGATACAGTCACTTTAACAGCGTGTAATACATTTTAACAGCCTCATGCCAAGTTTAAGAGTACCTGTGTAAATTCATCTGTTATCCTTAAACCTTCCTCCAGTGATCAGGCTAATCTGACCGATTTTAAAACGTTTCTTAAAGTATAAAAGATGGTGTTTTTCATCTCTCTATATTCAACACTATATCTGTGCAAATAAAACTGCCGATCACCACATTTCATCCTGAGTATCTTATTCTGTGTAGTCACACCTTAATGAGCCCGGTCAGAAATGATCGCCAACGGAAATAAGACTATAATATTATGTTCATTAAACAGATTCCCACACGATACCATACATGATACATGGTCAACGATACCAAAAATAATCAATAATCATAAAAAAAGGACAGGATTTCTCTATTTATTCTCAACGTAAAGAGCAACGTGCATAAAGTCGTATTGAAGTATTGAACGTGGATCGAGCATCTCTTAACACAGATTTCTCCTCTATCATCATCCCTTCTTCTTTGGCCAGTTAACTTCCTCCCAGGTTACTTTAGAGCACCTTAATTCATCAATTAAAAATGCTGATATTCGTCTCTCGCACGAGAAAGGACGACGATGTATCACCGAATCGATATTTTGACCAACCAATCCACATCCCTTTCTCATGCTCTTACATGAACCACAACGTTCAGAGTAATGTGCTTTTACACAGTTGAGGGAAACTTTGTCTTTCATCCCTTGACCTCCAGCCTACATGAAACAAAACATCTATATGAAATGAACGGGTGGAACCAATACTGTTTACATGCTAGTGTGAAATACTGTACGATATTTTCCTATAGACCCCGCACCAAAAAGCTTTCATTGACCCTCCAAGTTACACATGCTAACTGCTAGATGTTTAAGAGTTTGACATAAACCGCATGTAGCGTTGATTTATGGTTTTTTCAAAGAATAAAACAGGGTTTGAGGACCAATGGAGAGGTTAAGAGCAAGTTATCTCGCTGTCTGGCCCGGCTGGATAGATGAATAGTCGTTCCCGTCAAATCTGTCCACTCCCCACAGAAAGACGAAGACAAATGGACACCTGCGGAAGTGCCTGTATCGAGTGCCCATGAACTAGCCATGGTATAGATCAAAAAAATAAAAATGTGGTCAATTTTTAATGTAGCCCTGTTTGATGTAGTGGACTGTGTGAGCGGAAGCTCTCTGGCAGTAAAGTAGCATTGAATATTAATGGGGGGGAATAATCCTGCACGTGTACAGTAGATGCGGCTGAAGACGCTTCTGTCGAGACTCTGTCCTCTACACGGAGAATGAGCGAGGCTAAAGCCATTATATATTCATCTTAGCTCAGGAGACACACGCCGCACATTTTTACATTCTTAAAAGTGACCGCACTCAGTGCTCGTGTGTGTGTTTGTGTACGTGTTCCATGGCACATGTCACAACAACCCCCAACCCCCCCCCCCCCCCCCCACACACACACACACACACTAATGCTGCCCTGCAATATCTACGGCCGATTTTCCCACAGGGGTCTGTGCATTTTAGACACTTCACCATACATTTTTAATGCTTCGGCTGCCTCTCAGGGGTCGTGAAATATTTATTGGACACGGAATACAGTGTCACATCCGTCAATTACAGCAAATAGGAAGCTGCTCAAATCACAATCACGGCTAAATGATGAAGAAACGCAGAGTGTTTCTCGTGGTAATTTGAATTTCAACAGCTAAAGGAGACCCATCTCCACCCGCGCTGCAGCAAACACAATGCTCCCCTCCGCTCACACACACACACACACACACAAATATCACATTAACATTTTATGCGCGCCGCTTATGCTGTTGTCCAGAGGACCTACATTTCATTCTTTCTGACACACTTCGCAGCGCTGCCAAAACATTTGAATAAATATTGACAAAATGATGTATTCAAGGAGGGCTCCTCAGCTGTCGGCGGACAAAAAAACAACACACATTTTGAGGGAAGCAAAACAGTGGCCTTTTCAGATACACTGTAACAGCCATTTGGTAAACATAAGCCGACATACTCTACCCCAAATCTTAAAATTTAAGCCTCTCTTGTTTTCACAAAGTGCATTTTCCACCCAGGAGAGTTGGGCCGAAAACCTGCAGCTGCTGCTGCTGCTGCTGCTCAGTTTTCCAGTCCAATTTTAATTTGCTGGCATGTGCGCCATGTATTTGCATCGGAAAAACTGAAACAAGTCCTCTCCGCGACCATAAACAAGCGCCCAATAAAAGCTTCCTCTTGGCTGTATCAGATAATATGCAAATGTAGGTGATGGGAGCTAATTTTGTTGAAGAAATAAGAATGTCGCTTGTTCGTGGTCAGCACAAACAATGAGTCACTTTCATCACGCCGCTATTTAAAGGTGGCTCTGGATGCTTCAAAGCGTCTCTCCCATGTATTGTACAGTATAATTCTCCACTGTGGTTGTTTGGCCATTAGTCGGTACATTGCATTACTGCCAAGCACAGTGTTTTGTTCTCGTCTTGAAGTGACATCCATGAAAGAGAGCCAAATTGCCCGACGTCGAGGAATAGCAACAACTCGACGAGTAAAAACCAACGGCTCAAATACTGTTTGTGTGGTAAAGCCGATTAGCCCCGATATCTGATCAATAAACAGGCCCGCTCTCCACTGACAGGGTGACCACAATTTATGTCCGGCTGCTGGGGATGGGAAGCACCACATGTCGGTAATAACATCCATCTCAAAGAAGACGAGTGGAGCCAGTTATTCTCCACACAGGTCACATGAGGTCATGACCTTCCAGAAAGGTGAACTGTCCGGATCAAACCGAAACAGCATTATGATCCACTGTAGCTGATAATTATGGTATTGTCTTTTTTCACAATATGCTGTCGTGGACTGTGGATCGGTCTTCTAGCAGAGCGGAGGGAAGTGGGAACCATAAAGATTCATCATTCGTTGCACGTCACCCGCTACATTTACAGATCTAGTACAGCAGAAAGGCAGACGCTGGTGTTAGTGGAGACTGAGAACGTAGCACGGATGTATGGATGAGATAGAGAGGAAAAAGATTTTGTGATTGTACACGCTCCAGCGTCTCTCAAATCCGACTCGTGGATGAGCAAGGAGAAAAGGTGACAGACAAACTACAAGTAAGATGCAGACATTTGCCAGACTGCGGTGGCGACCTACACGCCAGTGAATATGAGTAATAAAATAAGCCACACATGCAAGAAATAAATGTAGCCAGACCAAAAACCTTTAAAGCAATGTTCAAATGACCAGGGAGAGTCCGATCATCAATTCCAGTTTTCTAATCTGATTTGTGTCACTTTGGTATGTGGTCTGAAATCTGATGTACTCGCTGAATATTGCAACAAAGTCGCTGAAACAGCTGCAATCTGTGTTCCACCAATGATCAGCGTTCTTCAGCACACAGCCCCGCCCCCATAGAGTTCCTGGTAATCTGAAGTGTCCCTGGTCGCGAATAGATACTTCCTTTTGGGGGGTCAACGGAAAGATTTTTCCCCAGTTAGAATTTCGCTGGAAACGTGCCGAGGTTTTTCAAAATAAAGGGTAAATAAGGAAAGTACATGTGGTGGAAAAGGGGCTATAGTTTCCCTTTCTACTCGTTTCTCCCACTTCAATTCCAAGTTGTCTCACGAATATGACGTCTTCTGTCACAAGACACTTAGTTATGAGTGTAAACAGTCAAATCAGATCTGTAATGAATCGGATTTGAAGAATATGGCCTAGAGGAGGCTTTTTTACAACCATAAAAGATTACAATCTCACAAAGAGCCGCTTTATGTCTATGCATAGAAAAACATCAATGACAGCTGCAGCTTGTGTCCTACATGCCACAACAGCATCTGCACGACACAGCACACACACATACGAGCAGGGAGAGAGAGATGAGGACACCGAGAGGCAGTGGTACAGAGGAAAACTGTTCAAAAGAACACACTGATGTTAGGTTTACGTGTTTTGGGATGCACGCCGATGTGCAGCTTCTGTTATCTTGACTGATACAAAAAAAACAAAAAAAAATCCTTGGAACACTGACACTAACAGTTCAAAACTCTCATCTTTATGTGTCACCAGCCAGGCTTAAAACAGAGATAGTGAGGAAGAGTCGGGCCATGCGTCACACGTTATCTGCTTAGAAGAACCGGGTGTACAGGTAAATAATGAATGCTATCTAATAGAGGTCAGCCGATATGTGTTTTTTTTTTTATGGCCAATGCCGATGGCAACCTTTAAAAATCAGGGCAGCTGGTGGCTGATATTGATATTTTAGCTATATATGTGTAGATTTCTACATTTTAAATAAGAAAGAGAACAAAACTGTGTTAATAATCACTATTATTAACAATAATAATTAATAATAAGCCAATTACTTAGAAGAATAATTGTCACGATTGATAGACCAACCGATAAATAGGCCTCCCTCTACCTGCTAAGTGATTTCCCACATTCTACCTCAGATAATCTATGATTTATTGATAAATGATTTAGTCATTTATTTTAGTCTCAATGGGAAAATAATTTACATTGAGACCATTAACCCTTAGAAGACAGAGGCTTATTTAAGGCTGCTTTATTCCATGACAGTGTCATTTCATTTTCACCAGCTATATAAACACACCTGAGCAAAAACTAATCAAAATGTTTAAAATCGGATTGAATTTGTGAAATTTGGAAATATGTCACCGTTCAAAGTTGGCCCGGCTCGTTTTTATGAACAAAAACAAAATAAAAAAAAAACAGTCTATGTTGTGACTTCTGCGCCACTATCACTACTTTATATCGCATTTCTAGTCGTGATATAAAGTAGTGATAACTGTGACTATCACTACTTTATATCGCTACTAAAAACGCGATATAAAACGAATCATAACTTTGACTCAACAGTATAAAAGCCTGAATATGTGACCGATAAACACAAACCCCCGGGATGTCCATATAAAGACTTGTGTATAAAGACACAGATCCGTGCCGCATGAGCACTCGGGGGCGCACTCCTCAGAGAAATGTTTACTGACATTATAAATCAAGGAGAAGTTGACAAACTGTACATTTGGAACAATTGGAATTGGCTACATCCATTTTTATACAGCCTGTGGTTGTTATCAGGCCTCTGTTTGGGTAGCCTGTCTGCCGGTGGCATTTGCATACTGTCAGAACAACTGGACCCTGTATTAAAATATGTTTTTATTCAAATGGGGTTATTCACTGTGTTCGTATAACCCGTCAAATTCACAAAGTGTTAAGTCTGAGTTAGAAAGAGAACGTCTGCCGCCTCCTCCTCGGCTTGTAAATAATTTACTGCATATACAACTTTGCGTGTCTGTTTTTCATGGTCTGTTTCTCTGTTTTCATGGCTGGTGCAAGTGTTGTGCGATCACAATCGCATCGGATTTGATCTGACGTGTGGATGCACAGTTTTTACGGTTTGCACCTTCGACTGCATCCTCAGCTCTCCTTAGCTCATCCGCTCATTAGTGGTGTTTTGTCACGACTGGCGACTCTCCCCTTTGTTTTCTTTCTCATTTTCTCCTCTCAGTCAATCTATACTTCTGATTAGACGACTGACCTCTGCAATGGCAAAGATGATTTTATACGGAGAAGGAGAAATGATTTTAAATTGCCAGCAAGCAGCTCAAAAACAGCTAAAGGGTCAAACTTCATTGTGCGCTGAGAGCAAAACACAGGGGTGCACGCAAGGTGACACAATTTCCGACTTGTAGTACTGTATGATTTGTGTGCCATCG
This sequence comes from Solea solea, assembly GCF_958295425.1. Lineage (NCBI taxonomy): Eukaryota > Metazoa > Chordata > Actinopteri > Pleuronectiformes > Soleidae > Solea > Solea solea. Next base: position 3,657,439 of record NC_081134.1, on the reverse strand, counting down.
GAAAATGACAGATGAACAGACATTTTTGTAAAATGGAATAAACAAGATGATAGCCGAGGAGAAAATAAGAAAACAGAACAAAAAAAAAATTGTCCAAAGCTTCAACTCAGCCGTTGAAATTTGTCACAATCCCACAGGTTTAGGCGACAAATTAAGATCGACTGCAGTCGAGCTGATTTTTATAGCCATCAATCAGTTGAAAGGAGATGCCTGCGCACAAACACAATGAAGACGAGGCTGTCTGTCTCTCAGTGAGAGAACAAAGGGTATTATTTTAGGGAAGGTCGAGACAGGAGGAGAAAATCTGAGGAAAAGGTCACGCCGAGCAATCTTGCTCCAAACACAGATAGGAAACGCGGTTGAAAGGTTACGAAACAGATAAAAGGTCCAGTGAGTAAAATCTAGGTGAAATTCTTTTAAATTAGCTGAGACTGAAAATAAAATAATCAGCGCATGGTAGCATAGCGGCCCGTTGCGCTACAATTTGCTGTGTGTTACGTGACTGTGTAATAATGACAGATCACGTAACATCTCCCATCAGCCTAAGTTTCCCCCACGAGCGAGCAAAACAAAGGCGCTCCGATGTGAGTCACTGCATAGCAACTGCCAAGCCCATGGAAACCCTTCCATTAGATTCCAAGAACTAATCATGACATTAGCTTACATTAACCATGGAAGAGCGGGTCGTCTGGACTGACGCTTGCTGAAGTGAATCAATTTCACCGGTGTAAACTACTTTGGAAGCTCAGTCACTCCCAGTAAAGAGGTAAAAGAAACAAACTTAAGAGTGTTATTTATATAGATATTTATATAGATAATATTATACATGGTATAGATAATATTATCTATACCATATATAATATTATATATGGTATAGATAATATTATATATGGTATATATAATATTATCTATACCATATATAATATTATATATGGTATAGATAATATTTATTATATATGGTATAGGTAATTTTATATATACCATATATAATATATGGTATATATAATATTATCTATACCATATATAATATTTATTATTTTTTCATTACAATAGAATAAGTGTTGCATATTTAAATCACACTTTTAGTATTGACTAAAAAAAACGCTATGAAAGCTATGTAGGTTCTCAAAAACGGAAAATCCCTTGGAATGGAAGGGTGAGGTGAGGTGAGGGGAAAGTCAGCTCCAACATGTGACATCACTAAATTTGACACACTGTACCTTTAAAGGCAGATTTGTAGCTTAATGTGTTCTTGTTGTTCTTTTCACAAGAAAACAGACAGAAACACATCATTCGCACATTTTCATGTGGTGTGAAAGAAGTTGTATGTGTGTGTGTGTGTGTGTGTGTGTGTGTGAGACCCACCTAGTACAGTGACGACGGCTTTGGCCGTGCGCACGGGCATCGTGAAGATGGAGCAGGTGTACTCGCCATCGTCGGACAACTGCACGTCACTGATGGTGATGGAGAGCTCGGTGGATGTGGAGTGGTGCAGCTGGATGCGGTTATCTCTGAGTGCTGCGGGAGGAAGACGGCGAACATTAATAATTAGAAATGTGCACATAATCCGTCTGATCAATTATTTAAAGTCTCATAAGGTAAGCTTCTTAAAATGATTTCATTTATACAGTAATTATAGGCTCATTCTTGTGCTGTAATATTTATAACTTTAATACCAAGTCATTTATCTTTCTATACTGTATGTTGTTATCATTATTATTATTATTATTATTATTATTTCATTAGCTGTCATATCTGTCTACTAGACTCAATACATGTTTTCATTAGGGAGGAAAAAAGAAGGAGGGTTAAAAAGTTGAGAGAAAGTACATGCACTTGTTTGAAAGAGGAAGGAGAGTGTGGTGGTGGGGGGGGGGGAACAGGAAATGGAAGGAGGAAAACACAAGGAGAGAAATGGATTGGGAAAGTGATGTGGTGATGAGAGAAGAAAAGGAAGAAGGTCACGTTGGATTGATTGAATAATGTGACGAGGGGAAGGAGACAGTAGAAAGGTGGATGAAAGAGTAGCATGGCAGGGTGTGGTGGAGGCGAGACTTAAAGGGAGACGACACACGTGAAAAAATAAGGGTGAATCAAAAGAGCAGAGAACAAATAAGCTCGGTGGTAGTGGGAGAGAGAACAGAAAGAGACGTGGTGGGAACATGTAGTGAGAAGAATTACAGAGGTTGGAAAAGACTACACAGTGTAGGAAGGAGGGTGAGGAACAGTGGGAGAGGAAAGACGAGAGTGAGAAAGACGGCGCATGGGATCCAGAAAGAGGGAGAAGGAAAGAGGTGAGAGAAAAGGATGTAAGGCAAGGTGAGAAGAGAGGGAGGTGGAGAAAATGAGGCGAGACAGTGTGTGTGTGTGGGGGGGGGGGGGGGGGGGGGTAGCATAAATGTAAGCAAAGCAAAGACAGACAAAGAGAGGAGATGCAAATTGAGAATGAGAGATGAGAGAAGGTGCATGAGAAGAAAAAATAAGAGAGGAAACATAAATAGCAAGCAGAGTAAGGGAGAGACAGCGAGAGATGGGTGGAGGGAGGAGGAAGGAGGAAGGGGGAGGATGTGTGTGTGTGTGTGGGGGGACATAAGAGACAGAGACATAAATGGCTTTGTCATCAATGAGAAATTCAGCCATGAAAGAGGGAGAGAGAGCACAAGCGATGGAGATGGATGATAATGATGAAATGCAACGAAATAACGTCTTGTTTCTGTGATGTCTTTGACCTCTGTGGGGTTTGTGCTGTGTGATTGCTGTCTGTCTCCCTGCTTTTCCCTATCCGCCTGCCTCTGTCTTAATAAAGACTTTGCAGCTTTGTTCCCCTGCATCACACAGCCCCAGTCTCTCCCGGGGGGAGGAGGGAGGGGGGGGGATGACATGGCTCAAGGTGATTGGACGGAAAAAGGAAAACAGATAGCTGCAAAACACGTCTGTGGTCACGTAAAGCGACGCAGTCTGACAGATTTTTCACTGCACTCAGAGTTGTTTGGAGTTTCGTTTGATCCTCGGTCTCAATTGTGAAACACGAGGAGTCGCTGTCTGTCTGCGAAGGGACAGACGGCTCCACTAACAGCTTTATTTTAGGTATGAGGTGTGAGTTGTACCAGAGGAGCAGGCTTGTGACGGCATGATGTAACACAAGTGAGGATTGCTGTTACATAACAGGGGGAAAACATGCACAAGCACTTCTTACTCAACCCTCTCAAATGTATTCAAACGTAATAGGGATGAGTTGGGTTAGGTCACGTGTGTGTGTGTGTGTGTGTGTGTGTGTGCAGGACATTTGAACTGATGAGAGCAGCCACACTGTAGCCAGAGGTCTTGCCTATTTATTTTGCGAGCAAACAATAATCAATAGCCAGTGAAATGAATAATGACCCTGTCACATATGGTACGTCAGACGTCATGTACCCGCTCGAAAGCAAAATCACTCAAGCATTTTATTTCCCCTGAATAAATTATCGGGAAATATTTGAAGAGCTGACAAGTCCAGCGTCTTGCTCAATACTCCCAATATTTAGTATTTCAAAGAATATTTTCATGATTTTCCAAAGCAAACTCCTCCAAGACAGCAAGGGAAGCTTAGCCTCCTCTAAAGTGTCGTCAAATATTATGTACTGTGTCGTATTTACATCTCAGTACCAAACAAATGAGAACGTGACGCTCGTTTGTTCAGAATCCGCTGTTTAACGCAGATGACAGATCGTCTTACGTGATTAAAACCAACTGTTCTCTATGGCAGAGTCTCTTGTTGACCCACTGACCTGCATATATTTTAGAAGTTTCCCTGCTTCAGCACACCTGATTCAAATGAATGAGGCAGGGGAAAGATGTAAAACATACAGGGTAGTGGGTCCCCAGGACCAGGATTGAGGTACACAACACAAGACACGACACAGAATAGTTCGTTTATGGATAAATGTGGCAAAATCGTCGCTTCCACGGAAGCTCAGCTTCTCTGGGAGTCAATGGGAAACACACTTGAGCCTTTTCTGTCTAAAGTCCTGTGTGGATTTTGTGAGAGAAGTCCGAAAAATAGCTGCTCGTTGTGTGTCATTTGCTCGGAGATATAGACCATTTTCATTTGTACATGTAAATAAATTATAGCATTTCAGTTTCACATAATTATCGCGTTCTCTTGTTCTAGTCGTTCGTTTGCTGAATTTATGTAAGAATTTATGTCCAAAGAACTGGGCCTGAAATGAGCTTCCTCCTGTTTCAAAGACCAGCAACAGCCGCTGAACTCCACGCAGGACTTGGCAGAAGATCCACAGCAGCCGTGCAGCTGTGAGAAACAACAGATTAGCGCCACAGCCGTCACGCACTGCAAACGCAGCCAGCGTGAACCAGGCCTAAGCCTCGAGTCTAAGGTGAGTCGCTCATCCTCAGTGTTTGAGTCACCGAAGAAGAGTCAAAGTCAAGTCCCCGTTAAAGATGGACTCAGTTATCAGCAACACAGCGTTAATATGACAATATTGCAGAATTATCATTGCTTTAAATGTCATTTAAATCATAAATAAACACCATTTAAATTATTTAAAATGAAGAATAAACTTAAAATCATTATGATGCTGTTGTGTTTGTTTAATTCACATTCTTTAACAGAGTGGGATTAAATAAAACATTTTTTTTATATCTACTCATAAAACTTCTACGACTTTGACGGCTAATGATGGAATAACACATTTATCTGTGGAAATTAATAAATAATAATTTTTTGGAGCAAACTGGCCCTTTAAATTATGAAATGACCTTGATCTGTCATCAGGGATTAAGGAAACATGTTACACTGGAATACTGGCTTCACTGATGACAATGGTGCGGCCCATTTAGTCAGGATTTACGTTTTTATTTACAGTCGCTTCACACACTGAACACACGGCTCATGGCACTTTGATGCTTCTGAAAATACACATATACTGTATCTATATATATATATATACATATATGTGTCAAAGGCTGTGTTTATGTTTGCAGTTTAGTCGTGTGTTTGTTGTTCCCTTCGTTACTGTTAATTTGTCTTTTTCTGTATTGAGCCATGTTTGTCTTTTTTATCTTTGTCTTTATTACTGTCTCACTCTTTTCTCCATCTTGTCTGTGTAGTCACCTGACTTCACACACACACACACACACACACACCTGTGTTTCTCGTGGCATTTTTCAGTTATTTCATCCAACACTACTTTATCTTCATGCCTTATCTAAGCAAGGTCACTACATCTCTCTTTATGAACACACACACACACACACACACACACACAGACGCATGCCCTGTGGACCCTGAACTCAACTATCAGTCTCCTTAATTCTTTTCCCTTCATCTCCCCTCAATCTTCCCTCTTTCTCTCTCTCTCGTTCTTCTTTCCCTACATCTCAACCATTTCTAATCTTCTCTGACTCCAGGCTTCTCTCACACACACACACACACACACTTTTTATTTATTTTTTTTTTACTTTATTTTTTATTAGAATCGATGTATATTGCTTGCAAGTGTGCAGGTATGATGGATTTTCAAAAAACAATATGATATCTGGTTATGGGGGACCATCGATCGAGAGGCCCACTGGAAACTGTACATGTGCCTCAAGTTGTTTCTCCTGAGGATGTGAGCAACAGAAAAAGCCCTCTGACGGGTCAACACTAGAATGTTTTGCTTGGGTTTCTGTGGTTAAAGAATGTGATGAATTATTAATCCCTGAGATAGACTGGATTGACGGACAAGGTGTGTGTGTGGTTTGTCTTCAGCAACGTGACGGACACTTGGAGAACTTTCAAGGCTGTGTTGGACAACAGCTCGACAGCCGACACTGAGATTCTGTGAAACTTTTGGAAGGTTGTGTTCTCGTCTCCTCTCCTGAAGACTAAAGAGGTCTAAGAGGAGCAGAGGAGGTCTGTTAGGAGCAGAGGAGTCCTCCATTTGTAACAATCTGCAGTCTCACCAGTCGATGTCACTTATTCTTACACTCTGGACCTTTACATCCAAAATGTCAAACACATTTGATATTATATCGGCCGGCACGATGCGTCTGCAAGCACACTGGTGCACTGGATCTGTAAAGCCCTCGCATAAGCTGAACACACAAGGTCACGCAGGAGAATTCTCCTCTGAATCGGGGACAAATCAGCCCAAAACTCTGCTGGTCTTGGTCCAGATTTAGAGGTTAGGATGATTTCCATAAGCTACAGCGTGCTCAGTGTGAGACTCTTGTTGTTTCCTCCTGTCATCTCAGCCTGTCTCTCTCTAACAAGGCATACAGGTCCTAATCATTAAATAAAAAATAAAAAAAAGAACACGTCAAGTTCTTTAATAACAGTATAAGCTTGTGCCAAGAAAAACATCAAGGGAGCAGTTGTGACTCCCAGACAACCATTCATCCATCCATCTTCCATTATCACGCATCCTTTGAGGGTCACAAGAGCAGCTTGAGCCAAAGCCAGCTGACATTGTCGGCCTATCGCAAGAGTCCAACAAAGGGAGACAAACAACCATTTTACATTCACATTCACACTTAACTTAACCCACAAACTGCATGTCTGTGGACTGTGGGAGGAGAAAGAACCGGGACGTGAACCCAAACCTTCTTGCTTTACGGACACAGTGCAAACCGCCTGCATTCCTGCACTGCCACACATACAGTTTAGTCACAGCCATCATCATAACAGTGGCAGCCACGTTTTCCACGTTATATTTTCATTTCAGTTCCGGCGGCTGCTTTCCAACTGGTACATGTGAGCGCTTCACAAGCCAGATGTTAAAGGTCCAAGTGTGTGAGAATACTGGTGAGACTCCTCCGCTCACACCTCCCTTTCCCAAGTTCAGGGAACTACGGTAACTTTCACATCACCAAAAAAAACACATGTTGCATGATAACATTCAGTTAGTGTTAAATATTAGTCCATTTGGGCAGCTGTGAAAACATAGGAGTGAGTGGCTTCTGTAAAGCAGTGTATATATATTAATATAGAGGCAATAACATCTTATTTTGATGCAATTTCCAGCATGGTAATAAGTATTAAGGATAATATCTACAGTAATGCCATGTCATTTCCAAAGTAATATCCACGTAACAGCTTGGTAATGAGAAACAGCCAGTGAAATACCTTCACATGATTATAATTATTATTATTATTACCATATTGTTACAGTACTGTAATGTAAAATGTTACTTCCATTTCTCTCAATAAACCTCTCTGGATGTTACATGGTGAACCAAAAACAACAAGCCTAACTAAAGCACAAGGCTTCAGGCACAGACTCCTTCTATCTACACTGATGGATTAAACAAGCAAATTAAACAGCAAGAATGACTTCTAATATTCAGGGGGTTTATTTTTTTTCTGTCTTTAGTTGATATATTTCCCTCAAAGCATCAAAGACTAAAATAACTCACAAAGTATCTCACATACACTCATTTTCCCCGAGTTCCTATAAGTTTCCCTGAGGACGAAACCTATCGACTGAAGCTGCTTTAAGACATGCACTGAACTCTGAACTGCGTGTGTGTGTGTGTGTGTGTGTGTACACAAAGTCCTTGTTCTCATGTGAGAACATGGCAGGATAAACTAAAGTATCCACATTAAGTGAATAGTCGGGTGTCCTTTCTCCTGCAGGCACAAGCCAGGTGTCACTGCCAAGCCATCGCATGGATCCTCCAGAGATTCTGCTGTCGCACGCCGACAATCTCCCTCCGTGAACAGCAAGTTCCAAAGAGTGCCCAGACCAGAGTGCTTTAAAGTGTCAGTAACAATTATAAGAAGCTTTCATCGACACACATGTTTGTCCAGGTGACAACTTGACTGGAATGACATCGCTGCATTGTACCATTATGAAGTAGAGGAGAGTCTTTTTGTTCCCTCTGCAGACAAATATCTATCTCTAACAATCAGCCGGTCAGGAATTCTTCGGCAAACAGCATTTTTCATTTGGACAACTTGTGTCTACAAAGATATAAAAGGCTGTAAAGTGGTAACAGAAGGACCTTAAGCTCACAGCTTGTGTGTGTGTGTGTGTGTGTGTGTGTGTGCAGTAAGACAAAAAAGGCTCCAGCCATATTGAACCTGCATGTTTTAGTTTTGAGTGTTTTGCAATGTTTTGTGTATCAGAAATATAATCCATCCACACTGACTTTACACGACCTCTCACACACATGGGCGTGTGCCAGTGTAAACAAGAAACAGACTGCATTCTTACGGAATGAAAAACAGCAGCTTCTTTTTTCTTTTTTTTTAATAGCATGGTTTGCGTTCACTGCCAGCTGTCAAGTCACGACTGATTAGACCCAATCACGAAGGGAATGCGAGCGATTGCATCATCGTTTCACCGCTTCTGCCCTTCCAGACTCTTCGTGGAGTTTTCAGCGTTTTCAAAGTAAAAGCGATGACGTGTTTCCTGTATAAACTGCGTTTTCAGATAAAAACGATCCGCGTCCGGATGAGCTCCAGAGGAGAGACACGAGAACCTGTAGTGTTAAGAAGTTAACAAGTGCTTTTTGTTCAAAGCTGAGAGTAGAGCTGCAACTAACGATTATTTTCATAATCGATTAATCTGTTGATTATTTTGTCGATTAATCGATTAATCGTTTGGTGTTCAGAATGTCAGAAAACCTTAAAAAATGTTGATCGGTGTTCATCAAACCTGGAAATGATGATGTTCTCAAATGTCTTGTTTTGTCCACAAACCAAAATGATTCACTTTTGATGATTTCTTTGTTATTTAGAGCAAAGAAATGAAGAAAATATTCACATTTAAGAAGCTTAAACAATCGGAAATCTTGTTTTAATCACGAAAAAAGCTTCAAACCGATTATTCGATTATCAAAATAGTTGTCGATTATTTAGTAATCGATTAATAATCGATTCATCGATTAATAATCGATTCATCGATTAATAATCGATTCATCGATTAATCGTTTCAGCTCTAGCTGAGAGTATTAATCCGTTTGATGTTTCATTTCAATATACACATACAAAAAACCCCACCGCAAAACGGCTCTAAGGCTGTTGAGGCCTGTAAACGTTAGCACAAGCTAATGCTTCTTTAACTCATTAAAAGTGAATCATTTTGGTTTGTGGACAAAACAAGACATTTGAGTACGTCATCATTTCCAGGTTTACCGATCATCATTTTTTAAGGTTTTCTGATAATTTATAGACCAAACGATTAATCGATTAATCGAGAAAATAATCGACAGATTATTATAAATTATGAAAATAATAACAGATGATGGAAATATGACTACACTAGTGTAAGGACAAGAAATCATAAGAAAATAAGCCACCCCCCCTCCTATTTATTTCCTTTTAAATGGTAATAAGTTATAATGTCCAGTTTCTTATGTATTTTAAATGTGTTGTTCTGTGTAGCAGTGTAGCTCACAAAAGAGTATCTGTGCTCCAGGTTCTGTGATGACGTACAGAGAGGTGTGGTTTCTCCTTTTGGCCACAAGGTGGAGTATCCGCTAAAGTGAGCACTGTTCAGGAACAGTAAACAAGGCAAGCACATGTACTGTAGTGCTCAGCAGTGTTGGGCAGACCTTTCCTTTTTTTTTTGATTGACAGGTAAGTGCATGGGAGACGCGCTTGACTCTCCCGGTTCCGAAATGTATACTGTAATATTTTTTCAGCGTGAGATTGTGAGTAACAGGAATATCGGAGCAGAATTGTTGTGTTTAAATGAAAGTGGAGCAGTAAAGGTGAAGCCTCAGACAGTGCAAACTTCCACCAATGCCGCTGAGCAGAATCCTGAATGTGTATCCTTGACCTGATCGCCACCAACGTCTGATCATTTCCTCAAACTTTGTTCTCTACTTTATGAGTTCCGCAGCTCACAGACAGACAAATGTGGCTAAAAACATAACTGCCATGGAGGAGGTTACAAAAATATACTCGCGTGGATATAGCCAAAGATGAAGAGACAAACTTCTTCCACCTCCCCCTCTCCTTCAACACTTTCTTGGTCTTTTCACTTCAAAAAAAATTATTCAGGACGAGATGAAGCCTCTCGCAACATACTTTAAGTGTACATATTTATTCCTTTTTCATCTGCCGTCTATATACCGATGTCTCCGCTGTGCTGAGAACTCTTTGCTTTATTGGCACAGGGGAGAGACCCTGTGTTGCCTAAGGAAAGTACATCAGTTACAGACCAATATTTTCATCTCTCTTCATAACTCTTTGGCTCAACTTGGATCTACATTTCACTTCTTCCTCCTGCTCCTCTCCCTGTAATCCAACCGTCTATCTCATTTCCTGTCTCGTTCTTCTCCTTCCTCTTCCTCAGAACTTTCTCTCTCTCTCCATCACTCAGACCTCCCTTCCCTCTGACATCTCGTTTTACATTTTACACACTTAGTTGACGTTCTCATCTAAATCCATCCAGAGAATTCCTCTCTTCTTCCTCTCGCGCTCTGTCCTCCCTCGCTCAGCCACACATGTTGCCACAGCCGTCCCATCTGTTTCTGAATATTCGCTCCAGTGTGCTAATTACTCGTCCTTTCAGACAGCTGACCCGGGTTCCCTGACCGCAGGCTCCTTGATCATAACATATCCACTGATCTGAGAGCGTCAGTTGATAGTGAATCAGTGTTTAAACTATGAGAAGCTTGATAAACACGCACGCCTGTCTGTTTTAGGGCCAGGACACAGCATCGCGGGATGCCACTGGCTGTTGTTGGCGTGGACAGGGGCCCTGCTGACAGCTGTACTGCTGATATAGCACGTTCAGTCAATGGACTGTATATTTATTGGACATGCAGGATCTTCGCTAATTTCACTAATTGCAAAATTAAGTGGAGCAACTAACCATGTAACAAGAAAAACAAATGTCCCAAACTCATCCCGCTAAACACAAAAAATGTGCTGAAGATTTGCTTTAGATTTTAACCCTTTTAATGCCAGTTTTTCTCATGATGCCAAACAGAAAATCAGTTCATTCAGTATGCTAGATGCAAAGTGAATTATTATAGCCTGGGATATGTCAATGAGAGGAAGAAGGGGATTGTGACAGTGTCATCTAGTGGAAATAGCTTCTTTTTTTTCTCTTTTTTTTAATACAAATATTACGCTGTCTGGAGGAGAGTAGTAAAAATTGTCATTTCTGAGTCAAAAGCCCAGATTGACACCTGTACTACACTTTTATGGAAATTACATCGAAAATTGCAGTGGGTTTCAATGGGACATTTTTTGCGCTTAAAGGTACGAGTGTAACACTTATTTGTACACAGTGTATTTTAGCCCTAACTGTAGGAGCTGAGAAAAATACACAATCTTGCCAAAATTCATGCATGAACATAGCCACACAAGAATGAAATACGTGTAAACTCTGCCTCTGCTGAATATTTTTTTCCCATTTCCATTTTTGCAATGATGACGAGAGACTACTGCCACCTGCTGGTGAGGAAAGTCATTTCCTTTCATGCAGTGGTCGATACACTGTGTTCTGGTGTAACGTTTTTCCTCAACACATGCCATCTGAGGCAACGTTGGGGTTGTTTGTCTTTGCTGTCAGCTGACCATTTGGTGTGGTGTGTGTGTCCCTTCAGACAGATTTATTTTCAGAGTAATCATTTAAAGGCAGCAGCACAAATATATGCAAAATCAGTGGAAAGGAGGCAAACAGACGGAGATAAACCAAACTTTGCCCAAGGTGGTGCAAACTGTAGCAAGGAGGCATTAGTTCCAGTTGAAATGTGAGAGAAAAATGTTTCCAGTGGTGTATCAGCTTCAAGCAACATACCAGTGAAATTGTGCCATGTTGTGTTTACAACAGCAAAAAAATGTCCATTGGGCATTTGTGGTAAAATAACACTGACCGATGACAACAGCAAGATTAAACCAGAGTAGACGCTGCACACGTTGGCTGAAAACTAGAGATGAATTCATTGCATTATTAAAAGGAAGAAAATGCACATTTTCTCCCACAAACAAAGAGCAAATCAACACAGTTCCAAATGCATTGCAGTCAAAGACGCCCGTATGCCAACACTACGCCATTTATTGTAATTCCTATCAACAAATGTTCATCTGAACAACGTGAAACTGATCGGCTCACACTCACACATCGCTGGACCTCAACTGCCATCACACAGACAAGGAGCTGAGTGTTCGCCAAAGTGAGGGAGCACAGTGCGGAATATAAAGTTGTTTAGATGATAGTCGCAATCAGCTCCGACCGGCAAGGCACTTGTTTCATTAAAAAATAAAAAGGCTGCGCATGAGTTTCAACTTTCTCTGGCTTTTTTTATTAAAAATTAAAGTGCACAGCCGTAAAAATTAGACTAAGGCAGCACTAATATATGCATGCCTGCACTGTTTTATGTCTAGTTTATTGGTTTTCATTTTATATCCATGTATTGATGTAGTATACTCCTTGCACTCGCCTTTTATTACACGTGATTATCTCAAGGAAACTTGAGATAAATGGAGAGTTCACGCGACACAAAGAGAAACTGTGGAAAACTCAGTCGTCTTTCAAGTGTTTCGATTTCAAACGTCTCTCTCGCAGTCTTTCAGCGCTGTGATGCTCGTTGTTAACACATTCTCCAGAGAGTCTTCCCAGACACCAAGAAAACTATGACTGATGCAATGCGGATCAATAGCTTTTCAGAAAATGTCAAAAAAAACAAAAACAACAGCTCACGCCCTGCATTTAAAGCGACATTGTCAGTGTGGAGGCCGAGTCGGAAGCTAACCATCAATTTTTTTCTTTTCTTTTCTCGTCTTACTTAAGGCCGCGTTGCAGTTCGACGCCATAAACTTGCTTAGAGTGCGTTTTTAATGAAATGATTTACAATTTACAGTCTTCCTAACCACAGTTAAAGTCGGGAAGAGACGAGTGGGGAAGAGGGTTCCCGTCTCGCATGGTTTGTAAATCACCGGAGAGCCATTACCTTGTTAAACTGCAGCGAGGCAGTCAGATGTCTGCTGATACACTTTGGTAGAAACCGCACATGACAAATAAAATTAGAGGTGAATTAAGAGCAAATGTAGGTACTTTTTTTTTTTTTTTTTTCTTTTCTGGTGTGGAAATGTGTTTGCTATCTATTTTTGTTGTCGGCACAAATGCACACTTACCTCTGTGTAAGCCACAGACCTGGCCTCATGAAATTTTATGGATTGATAGTAGCTTAAAATGTATTTACCGTAGGCCTTGGATGAAGTGTAAAAAGAAATAATAGAGTGTTATGAAGTGGGGACACAGGTGGAAACATGGAGCTCCAACAAGTGGATTGGAAAAGGCAGAGATGCGGTGAAGTCAACAGTGACTCAATAACCTTGGTTTAAGCTCTTGAATCATATGAGAAAGTTGAGTTAGATGTGATTGTCACAGTGCACCTGTCATGTAATCCTTTTAAAGGTTTAAAGGTCAACTTTGATGTCTTCTGTCATGCAATCCTGCACGAGTATATTTCAACGGCGCTGAGCTGTTGATAGATTGCTAGAGGAAATATAATTCCCCTTTGTCCAATTGTTGCACTTGAAGATCAAGCAACAGAGGCTCAGAGGTTCGATTTCTACCTCCAATATTTGGAGCTAATAGACTTTCAAATGAAGTGGCCTATTGTCGTTGTCATATACGCTTGAGGGAAGTAGAAATGGAGGAGGAGGAAGATGAGATGGATAGCAGACAGTGAGGGGACGATGGAAACGATGGAATGGTAGATTCCAGTCGGAATGAAGACAGTTTGCACATGTAACCATAGCTAGTGATTGTGGTAAATATCACTACAATTACAGATTATTTCATCCAATTTAACTGCGCCGTCTACTGCTAATCTCGGTGAATCTAATGGTGCTTTTCCATGGCGCGGCTTGAGTCTACTGGTTTTGTTTTGTTTTTGCTTTTCCATTAGCGATGGTACCTGCTCGTGAGGTTCCTAGTGAGCTGAGCTGATACTAAAATATGACGTCAACAGACTGCCGGCCACCGATTGGTCAGAGAGTGACGTCACTGGACAATGCCGAACTGTAGATCAGTGAATGAGACGTAAAAAAAAATCCCCAGAAACATGCGTTAATCTCCAACATTTAGCAAAGAAATGTCTAAAATCTTAATAATTAACAGAGGAGTCTGGTGTATTTTTTAGCGAAAGCACTGACGGAGTCTGTGCTGCGGCCATGCAGGAAGTACTGACCGAATCCTTTTAATGAGCTGATTCTTATGATTTAGTTACCCCAAAAATAACTGCTTTATTCAGTGCTATGACGACCCTGCCCGCGCTGAAGTGGTAATATAGTAACTTATATGGAAACTTAATATAAATGGCATCAATCCAAATGTACTGTACATAAAATGCCCTTCACTGTCTTTGTTTTGTTGCAGAGTCTCGTCTCTTATTATCCCTCCAGTCCGTCCCTTTGTCTAAATGTCTCTCTCGCTCAGTCTCCTGGTATTCTTGAATTAAATTAAAAACCCATCTGTGCTCATGCTTTCCTCGTGGTCTAATCTGTTCTATTAGCAGCGCTGTTATTTTTTCTTCTTCTTCCCTCCTTCTAATCCATCCACACATCCAAATATATGTGTGCGTGTGTTGAATTAGCTACAGATATCAGATTATTTCGTTTCGCCATGCGGTGACAGGTCTTTCGCATGAAACGTTCCCACTCAGATTAAGACAGGATGAGCTGTGAAAAGCCTTTTCTGTGTCCGTTTAAACAAATACAACTGGGCTTTGTGTCCCTTAACAATTATCTTTGTGCTTTGCTTTATCTTTATCTCGCTTCGCTCCGCTCCTCTGGAACCAGCCTGATTTTCCTCAGTTACAGTATGTTTTTGGTTTTTTTTGTTTTGTGCTGTTTTATTTCTTTTTTCACTTCCATGTGGCTTTGCAAACGATTTCTTGAACACTGCAGCTCAGCCCTGCTCCTGCATGTGTCTTCACCGCCTGTGTGAAGCGGGGTTAAATTAAACTGATATCAACGGCTTTGGCTGCCTGAATAATGATAAATGTCAGCTTAAGCTTCCACCAGGAGGAATTTTATCGAATCACTGTGACCCCGCGATAATGCCGGTGACATCAACATTTCATATATCTCAGCCCTCTACCCTGACTTCCCATCACTTTTCACATTATTTGTGAATAACAACTTTTGTGTACATGAAATCCAAGGTCTCTTTGCCTGTATCCTCGCGCTGTTTTCATGAACTCATTTCTCTTCTCTCTATGATGAAATATCCAGCTTTTTCTTCTCCATCTCAGTTGAGTTTAATGATAAGTTTGTGCCTCCAGCAGAGTAACCTGTCCTGTTTATGGTTCAAATAAAGCCACGTCAGGCCCATATTGTGATGGATTAACGTCTGAAATGTTACTACATCTGAATCTACGGTAAATCATTCCCCCGGGTCTGAATTTTGTCATTTCCAGTTTCTACAGCAGTGTGGCAGCCATCACAGCGAGGAGTTGTCACTCACCGTTCCCCTCTTTTCCTCTTTTCTATCTCGTCACAGTGTCCGTCCATTCCGTGCCCCGCCCGCTCTCTCCGCCCATCCATTTTTCTCACACTGTGCAGTGTTGGAACGCACTGATTCTTCTCATTACCTGTGTCTTTTTCTCCCCTTTCTTCAATCAACCCCTTTTTTTTCCTCTTTACTGATGTCATTCGTGTCGCAGTACATCCGTGCTCTTAACTCTCATCACTTCATGTCTCGCTCCCCGTGCTATATATGACATGCTGCTTTCTTTCAATCTATTTGTCGCATGCGTGAGGAATTCTCTGTCACAGTTTCCCCTCCCCCTTTTTTTTAATCCCACCATAGTTTCTTTTTTGAATCTGTTTGTTTTGGTTTCAGTGACTTTGGTATGAATCCTTTTACATCGAATTGTTGAAGCTTAAATCATACTGTTTCCTTAAAGTTGCAGAAGCCACATTTATATGGGAAAAAAAAAATGGATTGTTGAGTTTCATCCGCAGGTTATTGAAGGTTCAGTGTGTCACATCAAGGGAAGGGTTCAGCCATATTTGAGGTGTTTTTAGCTTCGCCTTCTCAGTGCTCACTGAGCTTGTGATGTAAGAAAATGAAATAAAACTCTGAGTCAAGATGATTAAAGCCTCTCAAACCAGACACAACACAAATGTGAGGCTTCAAAATAAACCAGTGCCAAAAAAAAAGGCCTGCAATTACCACTGAAATCAACATGCTTCAAATTAAAGCAGAAAAATGTTTTTTCAAAACCTGGGATTTAAAACACAGGTAAACACTTTTATTTTTAGTTAAACTGGTGAAAAGCTGCTTCTGTTCATCAAGCAAGTGTTATAACTTTAAACTCAGAAGAAAAATATTGCAAAATAAAACAAAATTTGGTTTCCATAGCCTTAGAACTTAAACCCGATACATTAACCAACTTAAAAACTGTATCTGCATCTATGGGAACCACATTACGCTCAAAGATCATGATTCACTTTTTGATCAATGACACAGGAAGTCCTGCCTACTGTACCTTTAAAGTTCAACGTTCCTCTTTTAACCACAACAATGAACAACAATGAACAAATATTAAGAAAATGGTCGAAATAAAAATGCCTCTGCCAAGTAAACCTTAACATAATAATAGAAAATAATATTCAGAAAAAGCAAAAATCAGATTAAGACAAGTGGAGTGTTATGAACTTTAAGTCCCATTATGTAAAAATGTATTCACCATAATAAATCTCTTTCATTATCACATTATGTGCTATTGGATTTTTCCCATCAAAGCATGTGATTCATAACGTGAGTCATAATAGTATAATAATAATAATAATAATAACTGCGCTCTGGAACATGTTAACAGGAACATGAATGGAATATTCTATTAGCGGCTCATATAAACATCACCGTGTGAAGGATATCTTATTCACAATGGGGGTAATAGTCATTATTACTGGTGTCCACGCAAACATAGTCAGCGTAATACTCTCATCAAACATACAAAGTCTCCAAATAGTCGGTGAACATGTTGAAATAATTAGACGCTACAGAGCCAGATATTGTCTTACTGAGGCAATAACGGAGCTAATAGGAGAATATTATGAGGGGAAAATAGATCATTTAAACATGTAGTTCTGTTGTGTCGCACTATAAACTTAACCAAGTAGATATTGTACCTAGTTTTTGTCAGGAAAAAAATGTACACGTTTACGACTTCAAACTGTGTGTCATAAATTCTCCTTTCCTCTTCCTCCTCCCTTATGTCTTCATCTGCTACTTTATCTCCCAAAATGTTGTCCTCCACTTACATCTCTCCCTCCCTTACTGTCTCTCATCATTACTTTTCACCTTTCCTGACATCAATCACTGCCTCCACTCCCCCTCCATCTCCTGATGCCTTTCGCTTTCAGGAGTACAACATCTTAATTCCATCGCCTTCCTCGCCATCTGCCGCCCATCGACGCGACGACGCGGTTAAAGGGATGAATTCTGAAGCTCCCTTCATCCCTCTGTTTCTCATCTCCATGCTTTACAAAGTAAAGCATCTGCTGTGCATGTTGGACCTGCTGTGGGGAGTTTGCGGCGCTCCCTCTCGCGCTCCTTCCATCTATTTTCTCCCTTTTCTCTGCAGCGCTCTTTGCCATTTTCCCCCAAGTGTAGAGGTCAGGGCTTAAAGTGTCATCGCAGAGAAGAGCTTTACTCTCTATCTCTATCTCCCTCCTCTCTTTTGCGGTTGAAGCTCCATCTGAAGTAAAGACTCGCTCATCCTTCCATTTGTACCACCTCCCCATCTCCCCCCCGTCCCTCTCTCACCTCTCCGTTGTCCAAATCGTCCACTACCCAAACGTTGGCACTAGTCTCCGCTCTCGTCTCTACTCCTGCCGTTCCTGACTCCCGTCTCTGTATCACTTCACTTCACTGCTGCTAAGTGTTCATTTGTGCTCGAGGGAGTCTTTCTATCTCTCTAATCACCATTGTTTCCAATTCTCTAACTCTGCCGTCTCTCCTTCCTTCCATCTGTACCACTCTCACTACTCTTTTCACTCCAGTGCACTGAGTCTGTTGTGTGATATCAAACTTTTCAAAAGTCTGACATCACACAGAAACTTTGGACAAACCCCGCAGCTCATCGGTACATAACATTTTCTTTTGACTTCTTTTTAATGATCATTTCTGGGGCTGTGTTTTTCTTTATAAACACAAAAACAAATGCTCTTTGTTGTTGCAATCATACCCTACCGCCAACTAGCCGGTGTGCACGCTCCTTTTCACTGCTGACAACGTTTTGAGTCAAAAGTAATCATTAGTTCCGGAACTACATATTTATAAATGTCAGTCCTTATTCATATTTTGTGTCATATTTTGTCTCATTTATTTTTCCCTTTTCAAAATACAGGTTCTGTTGTCTTGTCTTGACCACTCTCGCGCCAGTGTCTGCTTTCAACGTGTCATTAACTGCGCTCACGGCGCCAGTTGGACCATCAAGTCTTGAAGTTGTCATTGTTGATTTTCAGCTGACGCACTTATTGCAATATTACAGTAACACGCTTTATTTGTGTTCTGGTAAAAAACAAAGCTTTCAAAATAAAAGCACTGAAAATGATCGCTTTTGTCAGCCGTAATAATGCTTCAGCCAACTTTAAGGTTAATTACGCACATATTCTTATAACCAGACCGGGTATCTGGACCGGATACACAACTCAAGTCTTACTAACTATATGTATCAGACCTGGAATCTGCGATGATGTCAGGCAATGTCTCAGTTTTCCTCAGATCTGAGCCATCTTCAATAAAATCTTTCAACTTAACTCATCACTGGTCATCTCATCTGATAATCAAAAATCTCTGTAACATAACATCTCTCTGATTATTTTTTCTTATCAACCCAAACCTTGTTTACACTCTCGGTGTAAATGGATTTATGAGTCCTTGTTGTGACGGAGAGAATTGACATGTCTCTTTAGACGCCTTCTAGTCCAAACGTCTGAGTACCGCAGCTCCACACACACAATCCAGGAACATGCAGAAGAAGCTGCGTCAGCATTGACGGGACGGCTGCCACGTATTGATCTGTATATGCGAGGGTGCGCCGCGTATGAAGCTGTTGGATGTGAGAGTAACCCATAAGTAGGAGTCGCTCACGTGTTCGACGCGAGTCGTTTTTTTCCTTTCTGGCATTTTGAAAACTCATCAAACAGATTCAGGTGTTCCATCACCACCTTCTAGAAAGGATTATGAGCTAAATGGATTTTCATCAGACACGTCTACACGTAACTGGAGCCATAATTAATGTAGTTAAACTATTAAATGCCAATGTAAGATTCCGTTTTGTTTTAAAAGTCTCTCTTTTTAATAAAAGTATAGATTTCTATTGATTTAAAGGGTGTTGGAAACTCTTTGGCTAATATATGTACATGACTCATATAAGATAATTGTTGTTTTTAGATATATATATATATTTAATGAGGTTTCCTTGCAAATAACAGCTGTAGTGTAACTAGAAGTAGTTGAGGTTGTCACTAATTTGTTGCAAACAAAAGAAAGTGTTTTTTTTGTTTAATATTTGGTATAAAAAAAAAAGGATGGAACTATAAACGATTGTTTTTGTGGCCTAAAGTTAACAACAGAGAGATGTCTCTGTTTTGTGCACTGAGCTACTGCATCACTACTCTTTCCTACAAAGTCTCTGTAGTGCAGGAATGTCACTTTTTCTTTTTTCTTTTTTCTTTTTTTCCCCCGACTGCCAGAAAACGTTACCAGTGAACAT
The DNA here is from genome assembly GCF_958295425.1 of Solea solea. Taxonomy (NCBI): domain Eukaryota; kingdom Metazoa; phylum Chordata; class Actinopteri; order Pleuronectiformes; family Soleidae; genus Solea; species Solea solea. Next base: position 3,637,762 of record NC_081134.1, on the reverse strand, counting down.
AATCTATTTACACTATGTTCCCTCCAAAAATATCTGGCGAGAAAACGGAGCAGTATTTGAAGTATTTTGTAGGAGATAGGGCTGCTTTTTTGACACTGTCATAAATATATCTCACTCTTTCTCTGTTTTTTTTTTTGTTTTTTTTTATGTGTCTCCCCCCCCCCTCCCCCTTTTCTCTTTTACCTCTTTTCTCTCCAAAGTATAAGGTCTGCTGTGCCGTGTTGGACCACTGCAGCGAGGAGCCGTCGCTCTCGGCCACCCTGCAGGTCAATGTCACTGTGCCCCCCACGGACACCGTCTCATCTGAGGTCACCGGCTGCAAGGGGTCGTCATCTAGGTAAAAAAAAAAAAAAAGGAGACATAAACATCATGAAACATGACAATACAAGCAAAAACAATGGCAACACACAAATCAGATGAACACACAAAATGCATTACTTGTCTCTCTCTCTCTCTTTCTCTCTATCCCCAAACACCCACCCACCCATCTCTTTCTCTGCTTGTCATATTATCCATATATCTCTATCTGTCTTTCTGAAAGCACACACACACACACACACACACACACACGGCGGTGCTGACAGGCAGCCAAAAGAAATGAGACAAATGACTATCTGCTTCTATGACTGTGAGGCCAATGTTAAGAGTGATGAGTCAGTGGCGGCCCTGGTGCCCAGAGACTGCACAACCCGAGGGATCAGCATAAGATGAAGAGATGGCGACAGACTGCAGCTCCAGACAGGTCAAAGCAACAACAAGAGCAATGTCTCATGCCGCTAATGGCGTTGTTACCTTCTTCTCTCTCTCTCCCTTTTTCTTTTTTTCACCAATATCTGTGTCCATTTTTAGCGGTATACGCGCATGTGTCCACTGCTACGGAAACAAGCACGAACGGGACCGAAGAAGTAAAGAGAGAATACAAATGACCCAGCATAATGAAGGGGATTCTAAAGGCTGGAGCAGGAGAAAAGAGAGTGAAGTGAACAGTGAACTCTCTGGATGTGTGGAAGTATTCAAATTGGCTCAAACTGTGGTATTTAAGAGTGGCTCCCCTGATAAGCGCTCTTGCAAGCTAATTCCGCTCTCTGTCTGTCTTCAGTGAGGGTGGCAGAGGATTGTACAGAGTTGTACACCAGAACTGTGGTGTGTTACTTTGAAATAGAAGCAAATACCAATTGTTAATTACTGTACAAGAAAACACGATTATTATGTCAAACTGAAACGCTATAATAGTATTTGTATTTGCAGTGTATATGTACAAATAAAAATGGTCTATATCGCCAAGCCAATAACAAAAAACGAGCAGCTATTTTGTCTACATAAAAAATCCTGAGGCAGAGAAGGCTCTGCTGTCGCGTTTGTTTCGGCAACGCTGTCAATCAAAAACTGTCCGTGCCCACTATCGTGGAAGCCCAGCTTCCCCGGAAGTGCCATTTTTGCCACATTTGTCCAATCACTGTTTAGCGCACGTTTAGTGTTGAACTGTAAATACAACACAGCACGTATTTGACGACATTGTGGAGGGAGCTGAGCTTCCCTTGCTAATTGAGCCTTCCAGCTCCTCGTGACTCTTTCTGTGTTAAGACCTCGTGTCTCCCGGCAGCTTTTCCCGTGCTGCACATGTTGCAGCAATAATTCACCGGGCAGACTCGGGAGCACGGTCTCACGTCTCGTCTCCCTTTTTATTGTATTTAATCAAATAAAAATAAAAAAGACTAATAAAAAATGAGGTCTACCTAACACTTTTCTTATAACTTTTTTACAGGAACTCGACGTAACAAAAACAAGGAGAGGAGCTCCTGCAAAAATTGGAATCTTGCCACAGACAGGCGCCCTCTGCTGGCAATGTAATGCATCCCTCTTGGCACTTGGAATCACGGAATGACGCCAAGCGAAAGATATAAATTACTATTACATCGAACAATATTTATGAATACTAAATTAAATATTGTCACCTGTTTGTAACGGAACAACATGCAAAAAGAAAATGATGGGGTCCCTTTTTACTTTGATTTATGTCAAAACAGACGGCGGCAACAGCAATTTTGGGCTAGTAAAGCGAGACAATTGCAATTGCAGGTCGGAGTATGACTGAAAAAAAACAAGTCTCAGTTCTACAACCCCAAGAAAAGCCACTTGCTCATTAATGCACACTAACACTCCCTCAGTCAGGCCTGATAGTGTTGCTTGACAGTTCGGAGGCAGAATAACAACATCAACAACAAGAAAACTTTCCCACCTGCTACGTTAACTGCCCCCCAACAGCTTTGCGCTCGCCCCGCTTCATACAAAACACGCCAGTACTTGCTCAACCTAATCTTAAGAAAAACAAAAAAAAAAACATGGCATAATTGACAACAAGACCAAGCGAATGGAGAGAACATCTTGTAAGACGAAATGCCTCAAAGCTGTCTCCTCACCCCCGAAAAGATGGCGTGTATAAATAGTTTAATTGGAACCAAATTGTCAAGTGGGAGACAGATTTATATTTGGTGTGAAGCGTTATCACATCCTTGCACCAGTGGAGGAATTGATTTTTCTTCTTTTTTTTTTTTTATCCTTGCAGGAAGAACATCTGTTTAAGTGCACTACAGTGGAACTCCCATCAAGACGTGAAGGGGAGGGAGGGGGAGAAAAAAGAACAAACAGAGGAGGTGAGCAAACTAACTGCATGTAGCATGAAAAGCATACGTTTGCAGTGCATAATCTTAGAGACACAGGCAGCAAATGTTGGCATTTGTGATGGCGAGTTTATGCTCCAGCCAAACAATAGAAAAGCTGTAAGTTTTTCTTTGCAGTGAGAAGACACAGACGAAGGGTGGGCATGATTTCTGAATATCCGAATATGTGAATAAATCCAATAGCAGGTGCCCTGTGACCCTCAGAGGCACAAACACCTGGGATTTACAACTGATGAAGAGTTTAAATGTGCTGTGGAGGGAAATGTGTAAGATGTTCCTCTCAAGCAGGTCCTAGAAGAGATGATCCGCACTGGAATCATGAAAATGAGCTGCACTTCACATCCAGGCCACGGACATGTGGAAAATAACACAGACAAACATCCCGTAACACCAGGAGTGTTTTCCTCTCCAGGATTTATCATCTACTGTCCTCATCCAAACAACGTGGTCATGAATGAAATCAAATGAAAATTGAATGTGGACTATACGTATATACATTTACTTAGTGTCTTAGAGGACAGATATGTATAAATATTCATAACAGGGTTAAAGCTGCAGTGTGTAACCTAGAGCTGAAACAATTACTGGATTACTAAACTAATCGTGAACTATTTTGATAATCGATGAACAGGTTTGAAGCTTTTTTTTCATAATCAAAACAAGATTTCTGCTTGTTTCAGCTTCTTCAATGTGAATATTTTCTTCCGTTTCTTTGCTCCATATAACAAAGAAATCGTTAGAACTGAACCATTTTTGGTTTGTGGACAGAACAAGACTTTCAAGAACATCATCATTTCTAGGTTTGACAAACACTGATCACTGAAACACTGATTTTAACGTTTTCTGACATTTTAAGGACCAAACGATGACTCGATTCATCGAGAATATAACCGACAGATCAATCGATTATGAAAATAATCGTTAGCTGCAGCTCTAGTGTAACTTTTGGGGATTTTCTTATTCCGCCTCATACTCTGACCTCTTTTTTGGCATAAAACTAATCCCCTAATAACCAATATCACCGGGCTAAACACAAATATTCACTGGAGTGAATGTCGAACGGGATTTTTGCTCTCGAAACGCCCGTCCATTATTTAATAAGAGTTTTAAAATGTAGAGCTACAGTGTTTCCCGTATTACACTCGGCACTTTCAGAGACCCTTTATATCAGTGAGTCTCTCTGTGTGCTGTTTTACTGTAGCTCTGACCTTGCGGTTAGTTTATCTAAGCACCATGATGGCTGTGGGCTGAATGTGTGGTCAAGTGCACCGTGGATTAGTGTCTCCTTTAATAGCATCTTGGGATAATTCTTTGCGGCTGATCATAAGAGCTCCTCTACTTGGCGTGGACACTTTGCGGAGATCGGCTGTCCCGGTGTGTCCCTCGTGACGGCAACAGCAATGAGCTGAGACATGTTCGGGAAATGTTTGTGCTGTGTGTTTGGTCAAACCGCACAATCCTGGCTGTTTCAGAGACAGAGAGACATTTGTCTCAGTGATTAACTGCTCAAATATGCTTTTTCTTTAATAATCTTTGTATAAAAAGTGTTTATACAAGGACAATAACTTTTATCACCGGGGGAATGAATACGGAATAGCCATACCATAATTAGCTCATTGACAACATGTGTAATTTTCTTTCCTTTTAAATACCTGTCCAATATGCAGACAGACTGCTTTCACGATCCCCTTTACAGCATGTCATAACATATATTATTCTCCACTGGCTTGCCACAATGTTAAATTAAATTTTAATTACATTTCTTTCATTTCATATATATATATATATATATATATATAGCTTCAGCCTCACCTAAATGAGGCGCCTTTAACTCTTTCAAATTCAGATTCAGAGTGATTAGGAGTCCCTTGAAACCGCGTAGTCTAAAAATGGAAAACCAGTGTAATTAAGTAAACTGTTGTTGAAAGCTTCATCAATTCATACAGGCTCATAAAAAAAGGTCAGTATCACTCTTATTATGCACAAGACCTAATGTAATGATCTACAGATGATTAAACTACACTGTGTATCGCAGACCTAAAGCATCATTAATGCAAGATCACTTGCTGTTTTACACTGTTTGAGCAGAATGGCAGAAACTTAGTGAAATATGAATCTGATTTGTGCGGTTTAATTTAGCTGGATAACTGCATGTATGGGTATAATGTTGCATTATAGGATACTTAATATTTTTGCAATATTGCTAATCGACTTGCTCCTTTTTATTCACATGACTGGGTCTGACTGGAGCGAGCATCAAGATCATTACGAGAGCGATAAAACAACATGAATAATATAATAATTAGACTTAATGCACAGCAGTAATAAGCCTCTGATGACCAACAGTTTCAGTCCACACACTCGTATAACACGAAGATTGATGTAGCTATTATTGTTGTGTTTTTATAGAAGGAAAATATTTGCTTTGGGGGGAAAAAAAAAAAATCGGGTTTTTGCGTTATACGCGTCACTTTGAGTGAGACACCGATGTATAATTATGTAACTTTTTTGAAGGACCTAGGCTGTACATTTGTTGTCATTACTAAGCAATAATCCCAAAGACATTCAGCTAAAGAAGTTCACAAAAGTCAGAAAACGAGGAGAAAAAGAGCTACTGGATGTCCTTCAGTGTCGTCCGCCGTTGCACCGACACCGTGTACCATGATGCAAGCACAGCTTGGGATGGATGGACCAAAACCCCCAGAAACAATAACTCCTCCAGCTATTGAAGGGAACGTCCAAATATGCTGTGGCTCACTTATAAGATGGACAAAAGTGATTCAGGCAAACACAAACACAGTCTGTGGCCAGAAGCGTGTGACCTGTGTAAGCCTCAGATCCAGGTACAGCTGTTCCACTTACCTCTGAAGCTGCTTAAGAGCAAAGTTAAAGGGGGGAAATTAAGTCCAGCTCGAGTTTAAAGAGTTAAGTCGGGATAAATGCCTGAGCTGCAAAAAAATGAAAGGAGAGACCTATCTATCTTTAGCAGATATGAAGTTTAAACACTGAGGCTTGTTCTTCCTTCTATTGTCCACACTTTCACTCCTTCACACACACCTGCCAAGCTGTAGGCTTAAGGAAGTCACGGGTATTTAAAGCAACACAATTTACACTTTCTCTCACTGACAACAAGGTAACAGGAGCGTGTAGAAGGAGGTGGAAGACTGACTGGGATAGCAAGTCAATGGAGTGAGGGAGGGAGGGAGGGAGGGAGGGAGAGAGGGATAGGCGGAGGACAGAAATGGATGGCTAAGAGTATGAATCGGAGGATGGGTGATAAAATGAGGTGGGAAACAGAGAGAAAAAAACAGGAGGGAGGGGGGAGAGAAGAAGCCAATGAGACGACGAAGAAAGTGTGACGAGCTCGAGGGAAGATGAGAGAGAAAGAATGGTTCAACATTTCTGTCTATCGTCTGGGGGCGTGGTTACTGCATATATTCTGTTTTCATTAAATATCTATACGTATGTGTGCGGGACAGAGTTAAAGTTATTGGTGCATTTTCCCAAACTGTCCTCCCTGCACCCCCCCTCCCCCGCCCCCCGTCTTCATGGTAACAAACTCCTGACTCCTGCCAACGTGAGAAGACACATTGAGCTGTTGCGTTCACAAACGCAGCTTCGTCTCCATTCTGACGGTTTCAATTCACAGAAGGAGAGCAGAGCGGATAAATCCAAACCACCTTGGCCATCTCCACGTTCACCCTCTCGCCTTCTTCCTCCTCCATCTGTCTCCCTCCATCACCCTCCCCCCACTCCTCCTTTCCATCTGCCCCAACTTCCTCCTCGGCCTCCTCTCGTCCTCCCTCACCTCTGCTCTTGCCTTCTCCCCATCCCCAATCCTAATTTTCCTCCCTTTTTTGCTCTGTAGGAGGGTTTGACAGTGATGCTGCTGATTAACATGGTTACTAGACTTTATTTATGATATTAGTGTGTTTGCATGTGTGTGTGTGAGTCTGTACTTTTTCTGGCATTAACCCTTTAACACCTCAGCCTTTTTTTTTGTGCTTATTTTAACCAGAAAATTGCTTTTGCCCATTTTTCCAGAATAACAATTTACTAAGTGTTCAAGTCGTGTATTAATTTACAAATGAAGGAAAAACACTGCAGTTGTACACCAACACCAGATTTTTGTGCTTTAAATTTGAAATTTGAACAGTATAACTTTTCATTTTTTGGCCTGTTTTTGGACATTGAGACAAAAAACAGCCAAAAAAATGGAAAGTTATACTGTTACCTGTGTACAGGTGTTGCACATGCATGCACAAACATGTCACCTGCTGTACACTCTGTGTTAAAAGGTTAACTGGTTTGGCTACCGAACTGAATGGAGGTCAGAGCAGTGTCCTAAGAAGAATAGCTGCACAAACCTGAGTGTGTGTGTGTGTGTGTGTGTGCATCTGCTGCATGAAGGCCTGAATTAACTCTGTGTGTTTTGCATAATGAGATTAATATCCACATATTCACGCATTACAACTAACACATGTGAGCCTTAAGAAGCTTCTTAGCAATGCTTAAGTTTTGTTTGCCATTGTTTGCTCTCAAGTAGAGTTGTATTTGTTTTTCTTTATCTGTCTGTGTGTGTGTGTGTGTGGGATGAAGCATGCGGATCAACATGATTGATGAAGAGGTTTTTTATCTGTGTGTGTGTGTGTGTGTGTGTGTGTGTGTGTAGCTGCTCACAGAGAGCCGAGCTGTGGCGTGTGACAGACAGAGCCGCGTGTCATGGTGCACATTTGATGGGCGACCCGGCAAAACGCATGTGCTTTGATATGGCATGGAGGGATACAGGCCATTACCCACACACACACACACACACACAGACACACACAGACAGAGGCATCCACTGCAAGCGTGCTGACATGCATCGTACACAGGAGAACACACGCATGCACATCACACACACACACACACACACACACACACACACACAGGAGGACATAATGCATCTGTCAAGCAGCCGCAAGACCGACGCTCACAAACAGAGACGTGGGAATATGCTTAGAATGACATTATACCATTGGAAACCTAAAGCAAACATGCACAATCACACTCTACGGAAATACAGCACATTCAAAAACACACACACACACACGTATAAATAAGCATAATGAACACATATACACAGACTATAACCTCCCCCACACCATCTATCTATGCCCAGCTGTCCCTGACTTCCTCCCATCCCCCTGGGGAAGTGTATGTGCAACCGTAAGTATATACGTGTGTGTGTGTGTGTGTGTGCCCTTCTGCTTACCTCCACCCTCGACAAGCCTCCTTCTCTTCTCCTCCTTTCTATTATTCTTCTCTAAACCTCATCTTTTTTGGGGCCTGGTTTAAATGCACAGCATGTAATATCTGCTTCTTGGAGTCTCTCAATCAAAACAATTACAAAAGACTTAGTCTGATGATGTCGAGAAGCAGCGTGGGATCATGGGAATTGTTGCCTTGTTGTCTCATTTGGTTCCCTCTGTAGGATTGCGTTTTTACCGGGAGAGCTTCAGCACAAGAACACGCAGCTAATGGCGCTGATCCATTAGTGACAAATATACACAATGACATGAAAAATCATAACCACGCACTGGCTAACCAGTGGTGCATAATATTTGCCCTGGATGTTACAGCAGAGACGGGTTAAGAGGATGAAATGATTAAAAGGTGACCAAAAGGAAAGGCTCCATTGCATTGAATAAAAATATGATTAAAAGAGTGTTGGAACCAAAATATAGAGCATTTATCTTTGGATTTGTGGATGAATTTTTGAACATTTTAATGCAGGACTGTTATATCATAAAAGCTCCAAAGCAGGACATCTATTGCACCCTGTGGGATTCTCTTGTTACTATGTTATGTGTTGTAAGTCTGTCTTCTAACATATGGCACTTTTCCACAACCCAGTTCCAGCGCGGCTCGACTCGGCACAGTTTAATATATTTCATATTTAATGAAAAGTGCTATAGTACACCAAAAACACCATGTCAGTTTCATGCAGCCGTGGTATGATGACTCCGCCCACTTTAAGGAGGTACTACAGTAATGGGAAACGATACCAAGCTGAGTTGAGTCGAGCCATGCAACCGAACCAGACTTTACGAGTTAATGAACTAGGGTTTGATTAAGAAGTAGCTGCTGTGACTGCACCCTAAAAGGGGTGTGGTGGTTGGAGATTATTTGAGTCTTAGCACAAACAAATTCCTCAGCCCGCCTTTTTTTTGTTTTTACCCTCAGGGCTGAGAGTTTGTGGGGGGATTTTGGGAGCCCACCCTCACCCATCATGTTCCTCCACAGGCACTGACCCTGCCACCCCACCCATCCTTAGCTGCCTGTCAAACATAGTTAGCACCAAGCTCAGACGATTACCCTTCCACCAGCTGGATCCCAAAATACACACACACACACACACACACAACACCATCACAGCCCAGCCCAGCAGTGTGTCTGCAGCAGCAGTGAGGCGCCAAAGCAGCCACCCCACCCTGACACTGGAACAGTGCTATGAGGGGAAAAAAGAGTGCGAGGTGAGAGAGAGAGAGAGATGGTGAGAGGTTGAGCATGCAGCAGCATCACTGCTGACAAACGAGAAAAAAAAAGAGAATAATGATTTGTCAGGAAGAAAATGACAGAGAGTGTTGGTGTGGCTGAAAGAGAGAGAGAGCGAGAGAGAGAGAAGTAGAGAGCAGCGCGAGGGGGAAAAACAAGAGAGAAAAAAGAGGCAGAACGAGATAAAGAGAGAGTGAGGGGTGAGCGAAGGACGTGGCAGAAATAAGCATATATAGATAGATGAGAGCAATGAGGAGAGATGACAGGGTGACTTAGGAAAGGGACAAAAAGGACTCGAAAAGCAGGGGGGAAAACAAAGAGAGCGTGATGGAGCGAAGTAGAGCAGAATAGACAGAAAGTCAAAAAGGAGTCAGGGAGATGGAAGATGGAAAAAAAAAGCATATTGATGGAATTCTGGTGAGGTGGAAAGGGAGAGAGAGAGAGAGAGGAACCAGATACAACATAAAAGATACATCAGGACTGGTCTGAGTCTGTAGAATACTAAAGAATGCTGAAGAGATCTCTTTATTTCACTTCAACTCAGCTGGTTCACCCTGGTTTGTGCTAAAGCTGTCAGCAGTTTGTCAAATTAAGTTGGTATCATACAACTTTAGTATGTTCTCAGCATGGAAACGCCTTTTTTTACAAAGAGGCAAAGTGTAAGTGTTGCCTCCGCGTAGAGCGTAGGACTGCACAACTAACAATAATAAATAGAACAATTAAATTGCAGCCTTTGCGATTTGCAAACTGCATTATATTCACATAACATGTTGTGGGTGAAAATCCCCTTTCCTCTTCATTCTGCTGCTTGGTTTGAGTTGCTGCCATTCCATTGCTCATGAGATATTTGCATTATTGAGTAGCTGAACAGGTGTGCCTCAGTCAGTGACTTTATATCAAGTAAGATAGATCGATCGATAGATAGATAGATAGATAGATGACCCTGAAGTGAGGATCAACTGCAAACTGTTTTATACATGCATTTGTACACAGCAACACAAAAAACCAGCATATCTCATATTTGTGAAAGCATCTGAAGCCTCTAAGTTCACTTTGGAAGTCCAAGGGGAGTTACCTGACACAGGCCTGACCTGCAACCAGTCAGAGCAAGGAAGTGACCGGTACAGAGTGATAGAAAAATGTAAACTGACAACAGCATTCAGTGTGTTTGTTCTGTCTCTCAGAGATCCAGTTTTTTTAATACTGTCTCACTGGCAGATTGAACAAACTTGTTCCTCAGCAGCACTCCCATCTGGCCCTCTTCAGTCAATCATTGTGTTGTTTTAGATAAATCACTGCGATTGGATCAACCATTTTCCGGAAAAGATTAAGAAAAGAAAAAGTCACTCTGCGATAGAGGATGAACATGAGCCCGCTGATTGGTCTACATTGTTTCCGGGATAAGAGAAACAAACGAGGGGTTTTTCAGATTTGAAATGAGGGATACTTTGCTGCACAGTCCCAAAAAGAAACCATCGTTTGATGAGCTAAAAGAAAGAAAAAAAACATACTTTATCTGTCCATCTGTGGAGAGGAAGATAAAGAGAGTGAAATCTTTAATGCCTTGGCAAATGCACTGACTGCCCCTGCCAATAGGCCACTTAAAGAAATGAGTAGTCAATTACCAGAAGTCTGCCCTTTTGACTGAGATCACTAGAGCCATTATGGGGAAACTCAGAATCTGTTCTCTCTCTCTCTCTCTCTCTGTCTCTCCATCGCTTTAGTTCACTATCTCTCTCCTTCTCTTTGCACAGACAACTCCCATAATTCAAAACTGCAAAAACAAGAAGGCTGCAAGAAGTTTCTGGTCTGTTCTCGGAGATATACGGTACAAGAGTGTGGCAGCATCTCTTTCTCTCATACACACACATATAGAATTTGTCTTGTAGCATAATCGGGACATCGCGTTTTCACCAAGTTCTGTTATTTTGATGAAAGATTCTCGACAGCGTGGGATTAAAAGCAAATAAATAAATGATATTCCTGGTTAATGTGTGCACAACACATGGTAATGGACAGTTGTGTAACTGTAATTTATCAGGAAAGGTAAAGCAGCACAAGAGGGAAGAGAAATAAAACGGCCAGTAGAAATAAAATCTAGAATATATATAATTTATATATATATATATATAATATATATATATATATATATATAGAATATAAAAAGGGAAACATACCATAAAGAATAACAATATACGACATAATAAAACAGACAGACTAAATGCATGTGTGTACCCAGCTACAGTAGATGCAGTAGATATAGTTGTTTGTTATTTGTCCACATTGGTTGAAATCTTAATGCAGCAGCTGAGAAGGAAATTGTAGCCTTCTGTGTGCTTTCAAATTGTAGAAATGGTTGAGATGAGAGAGAGAGGGCTCTTTGTCCGTCGGAGTACAAAGTGAGGTCAAGTCCTTAGACTTCACATTCTGACCAACATCAGTGCTCAAACTTACTAATGCTGCTGGGGCTAAATGGGAAGAAAAGTCTGCAGCGTGAACTCTTCTGGGGAGGGGGAATGAAAGCTGCGAGTTACAGCAAGCACATAGAATTAGAGCCGTTATGCAAGAAGAAGAAATAAATGCACTTGTATGATTGTATGATCGGTGTGATATGATTTTCACACACATAAAAATGCATTTATATTCATAACTTCCCTGACACACAGAGGTAAGAAGGTATGACACACACACTCGTACAAACGTGTCCAGTCAAGACACCGTCTGATAAGAGTGAGGACTTTCACAAGGGGGTTGTTGAAAAGGCCAATATATGACGAAAGTGTAATGACCCTAAAGCTTCAGTGAAAGAGGAAGACGATAGAAGAGAGCGAGCGAGGGATACAAAGGCACAGGAGGGTTGGGGGGGAGGATAAGATATGCTTCAAATTAAATCATTTGAAACAAAAGACGATTGTTGCCAAGCAACCGAGCCTGATCAGGATTGCCAGGGCAACCGAGGTGACCCGAAGCTTGACCTAAGAAATGGAGTTGCCCTTGTCGTGCAACGGCGCCTGCACCACCTGCATCACTCAAGGTCTGAACACGGACAGACTGAGAGACAGACAGACAGACAGACAGACAGACAGCAGGTTGTTTCTGGAGCATGTGGAAAACAAATGCAATGTCAAAACACAGGGCCCTACATCAAAAAAAATCTAATGGATGATGTTAGCCAAAATCAACAGCACAATTAACTGTCCAATGTCCAAGATGAGCGTGTTTGCATGAATAAACAGAGCTGTCTGTTTTTCTGGGGAGCTTTGTCAGCACTGTCACTACACAAACGGTGTTTTTTCCCATAGCCTCTTTCAGTCCGGACAACAATTAAAAAAAAGGTTTTACACTGTGGTGAAATGTCACCGTGTTATGTCATAGAGAAGATGAATTAAAGCTGCGGTAGGCGACATATGTTTGGCGTTACTGGTCAATAATTACATTTTGCAAAGCAGCTCCACATACACATGCCTTCAGTGGAAAGGTTGCTATTCCAACAGCTCAGGACTAGGGATAACTAGGGTTGTATAGATATTGATGCTGAGTATCACTGTGTATTCATACTGATCTATACTGAGTATCAATATCTATACTGTGTATTCATACTGATCTATACTGAGTATCAATATCTATTCATACTGATCTACACTGAGTATCAATATCTATATTGTGTATTCATACTGATCTATATTAAGTATCAATACCAATACTGTGTATTCTGATCTATACTGAGTATCAATACCAATACTGTGTAATCATACTGAACTATACTGAGTATCAATACCAATACTGTGTATTCATACTGATCCATACTGAGTATCAATATCAATACTGTGTATTCATACTGATCCATACTGAGTATCAATATCAATACTGTGTATTCATACTGATCTATACTGAGTATCAATATCTATACTGTGTATTCATACTGATCTATACTGAGTATCAATATCTATACTGTGTATTCATACTGATCTATACTGAGTATCAATATCTATACTGTGTATTCATACTGATCTATACTGAGTATCAATACCAATACTGTGTAATATAATATGGTGTATGGATACCAATCAATACTGTGTATAACTACCAACAGGTATCTATACTGAGCAGTACTAAGTATCACTACAAATAATACTGTGTATCAAAATGTACTTTTATATACTCCTGCCGTGAGGAAGAGTGTACGTCCGACTTCATCACCAGAGAGCAGACGTTTCTGTTTAAACTAATGGTCTCTGCTGTAGTTAAAGGCTGTAAATCTTTAACAAATAAACTTGGTGACAGCGCTGACATCAGCAGTTTTTTCCCAGAGTCATGTTCCCTCGTTTGGACCGATGTCCGTGGCTTGACTTATATCTATGTGATTATTAAGCAAACAAATGAAATGTTCTTGAAGGTGATGCTGACAGCGTCAATCAAAACATCGAGGACTCCACCGGCATTTTCTGACACCTAAACTGTTCTTAACCCTTCTGTTACTGGCATGCATACTTCTCGTCGCTATACCTAGAAAATTCAAAAACTATGGATTTATCTGAGATTGGCACAGCAGCCTAATTTTAATATTCTGAATGACAGTCTGAGAATGACAGATTTCTGCATGCGTGGGATAAGCGTTAAGCTGCAGTCTGCCAGTATATCAAACTAAACGCTTGTCAAACGGCTGAAAATCATTAGCATGTGAAACGCCCTAACCCCCACACCTTTCCACACTTGAAACTTCGGGGGCCGCGTCCAACAATCGTTCCCTGACAAACAATCCGACACGCAGGTGACGTGTTGAATCAGAGAGTAGGCAGCGTTTGAACTCCAAAGCTCTCCTCCCCATTTTTGACTTTCTTTTTCATCACTTCTCGTGATGACAGGCAAGTGCAACACCTGGAATGTCCTTGAATAGAGAACTGTCCAAGTGACTACAAAGACGAGAGACACACAGAGCTGTTAAAGAGAGAGAGACGTGAGGGAGGAAGCGTGATGAAAATACCACCTTTGAGTGTTGGCATTCTGTAAAAGAGAATCACTTTTTTACCGCATGTGAGTGCAGGTTTGGTTGGAAACGCGTCAAAAACTCCACAATCTCACATTCAGTGTTTCAAGACCTTTTTTTATTTCTTGCACATTTGGAGAATTATTAAAAACCTGTCTCTCTACATATGTCTTCCTACTGGCAGGTATAAGTGAAGTCGTTTTCTTTGGTATCATGTCAACGCTTCCACTCGTGTAATTGTTGCTGAGCTACATGGAACGGGTTGTTTTACTCTGTGTTGTATTTGTTTTGTCGACCGTCCTCTTTTATTGTCTCTGCGTCTCAGCAACATGACATGAAAGGACAAGGGAGTGTTTTTGGAAATGTGTGTGTGTGTGTGTGTAGCTGCAGAAAGCCCAAAGTTGTGCGTGTGTGTCCTTTACTGGATGTGCGACTGTCATTGTACTGGAACATTTCTTCCCTTGTATCCAGCCGTGTCTCTTTCCTCCAGGGACCACTTGGAAATGTGTGCGTCCTTCAGTGTGTGCATGTCCCTGCGTGCGCGCGTGTTTCTCCCATCATGTCTTGTAAAAAGGTCCGCCCACTAATGAACGCAACCTTTCAGACGGCCCCCACAGTTTGTCACTCCCAATCAAGACAATGGAGATCAATGAGAGAGCAAGGTCGAGGGACGAAGAGGGGGGGGATGAGGAAGGTGAGGATGAGGAGAAAGAGGAGGAGGAGGAGGGGGCTTTTCTGCTTTCAACAATGGCAGCAAAAACACGCAGACAGTGAAACAATAGGGGGCTGGACAGTGGCAGTTTTATCCGCGTGCACGCTGAGCGGCGGGGAAGCTTCAGACATCCCCACGCTGCCCCTCGTGAGTTAATTGACTAGTTAGGGTCACGCCACATGAGTCCAACTGTCGCCAGCGCTTCGGAATTGGCGCGGTGGCTCTGTGGAACACTCGGTGACCCACTTGACATGAGAAACACAATGTACAGACAGCGCACTCTGACACGGACACACTCAGGCGCCCCCAAGTGAGCTGTGGAGTGTCCGGCAGCATTAAGATATATATTTGTTGACATGCGACCTTATTTATTCAGACTGATGATGGGTTGGTTTTTTTTTTGGCAATTAAATTACAGTGCCATAAAAGCATTCATTGTTCTGCAGAGCATCTCATGGACCCTAATGTTTTTTAAAATGTAAGCACAGTAGTGAACAGCGCCCACACACACACTCTAAATGCATCCCTCGCGGAGAATAACACAAGGTAGTGATATTACAGTAAATAGGAGGGCAAAGAAAAAAAAAATCATTGAATATCAATCATAAGACAAACAACCCACTTGTGCAGACGATCACCTTTTGTACTTTCAGAAAGAAGCCTTGTTTTATGACTGTAACTGACATCCATTTGATACTGGTTAGTGTATAATGTATTCAAACAATGTGCTCAAGCCGAATTCATCACCGCTCAGTATTTCCATGTAAATGTTATTCATGTCACGGCGGGAGAAGCCGAAGCTGAAACATCACTTAGGGCATTAGCGAACACTAAAAGTCATTTCGTAAACCGCAGAACTCGTAGCTGCTCCCTGAGATCCGTTGACCCATTACTCTGATTCAGTGATAAGCTCAAATCTGAGATGTACGAGGCTGTTAAATGGGGAAAAAATGACACTCAAAAAACCCACACAAAACCAAACAATTAAGGGAATCGATGTCTGAGGGTAAAATGTTGCTGTAAGTATTCCAGGCTGGTTTTTTGGTCCCTGCCACTGAGAACCGGAAGGAGGAATCATTTCGACAGCTTCATACAGTAAGTATCGCA
Source organism: Solea solea (assembly GCF_958295425.1). Classification (NCBI taxonomy): domain Eukaryota; kingdom Metazoa; phylum Chordata; class Actinopteri; order Pleuronectiformes; family Soleidae; genus Solea; species Solea solea. Next base: position 3,621,738 of record NC_081134.1, on the reverse strand, counting down.
TGTCTCGTATAAAAAAGGCAAATAACTGCAACAATTATCATCCATTTCCTGATGTGTGCCATTAACTCCGATCATCGGGTCGTACGTCAAACTAAAAACCTGGGTAAACACTAAACACCGCGCACCACATCTTCATGCAGGCAAGCATGCATGCATGATGGATGCACGTGGCGACTGTGCAGATGTGTGTGTGTGTGTGTGTGTGTGTGCACTGTAGCATCAATGTCATTTGAAAAACCCCAGTCAGCCACTCCAGACCTGTCAGAAACCATGAAAAACTGCCTAATTTTGTAGATTTACCAGGCAGGAGCTTCAATTACTGCATATCTGATGGGTCTTGTAAAAGTTACATTTTCTGTCTCTCCAATACGTCCCAGGTGTCTGTCTTCTACGCCCGCTCTTTAAAAAGGTACGGATTTCTTTTTGGATGCATGTACGTACGTACACTCACTCACTCACTCACTCACTTACTCATCTACCACTTTATCCTCCACATGAGGGTTGTGCTGGTGCCAATCTCAGCCACACAGAGACAAACAACCATCCCCTCTCACACCTATGGACAATGTGGTCCACGGTATTTTTTGACTCTCAAAACGCTGGCCTTGCGTTGCCATGGAGACAGCGAATACGATACTTTAGGAAAACAATGACATCATTTCAAAGTCAATAAATATTCACACGAACTGTAAACTTTGGGAACTTTTAAGACTTTTAAGTTCACGTTTTGTGCCGTTTCCGTCTGCACGTGGCCTTAGATTGTCCAATTTGCCTCCTCCCCAAATCTGCACGTCTCCGTGCCACAATAGGCAATCGCGTTAACCTCGACAGCGACCGCGTGGCCCCTGCATGTACGTACAAATGTGGCCAAATCTAATGTCCAATGACAGAAAATAAATATTCTCTCTCAATAGATGTTTTAATGATGTTTGTCTACTTTGGTAGAGACACTAGTTGCTTGAAAGGCAAAACAGTAGCAAACGATTCCGCCTTCATTTCCATATTCGTCAAATACTTCAAGGAGCCCGGAAGCGTCAGCATCATGCGTTTCTTCCCTCATTAGAAAACAGTCTGTCCCCCATTAAAAAAGGCAAAGTACTTTGTTTGTTACAGACCTTTACAACACATGTCTCTGATGTGACACCTTTGTTACCTGTGCCGTTGAAAATGTGTCACACTGCGGGGAAATTAAGCTGTTTTTGTAATACACAAAATACAGTGTGTTTTGGATTAACATCAAAACAATGAAGCAACAATCTAAGGTTAAAAGGAAAACAAAATAATGCATAGCAGTAGTTTTTTTAAAAAAATGTTTCTTTGGAGCCTTTGCTCAAACAACTGATTCTCCCGTATTTCTTGGGAGGACCGTCTCAAATGCAACTATCCAATAAATAAAACTGTTAGAGTTGACCGTGTGCTGGGGGCTTATCTTTGATATTTTATTCATTGTTTACTCTCTTATGCAGCTCACACACTGTTTTTAGAAAGATTGTTTTCATTTTGTGAAAAAAGTTCAGGGTGCAAGTTCACCAAAATTACAAAAGTTTTGATTTTCTCACATTCTACTTTTAGCGGTGAAGCGGTTAGAAATAACGCCTTGCATCAATAGTCTCAGTTTGAATCTGGAACTGTTCTGTGTGGCGTTTGTAAATTCTCCACACAGTTCTCCAACTTCCTCCCACAATCCAACAGAAGCAGATTGGGCTTAAATTAAGTAGGAGAATCTAAATTATCCACAGGTGTGAATGTGAGTGTGAATGGATGGATTGCTTTTAGTATCTTGTTTTTGCTTTACTGAAATACTGAAGATTTTCGTCGCCGCAGCGGCAGATCCACATATTTGTAAACCCTGACACAGTAAAAATCACAGTATATATATGTATATATATATATATACACATATATGTATATGTGTATGTATAGATATATATATATATGCTCCACAGTATGTCTCAGTGTACGCAGTGTAGGCATTATCGCACATGCAGACTCTGCACAGTCTTCCAGAGCAGCAGCAGCAGCAGCAGCATTACAGTGATATACTTATGCTCTCCATTCATAACACTCAGTCATGACGCTGAATCTTATTTAATGTCACGAGCCACATTTGCCTGGAGTGCACCGCTACAAACTCAACATCCAGAGGAAAGGACTGAGGTCATCTTTCTTTTCTTGCCACCTCTGTCCCTGCTCTTTCTGGATCTCTCTATCTCCCCCTCTGCTGTGATCGCACCCACCCACCCCCTTCCCTTCCTCTCTTTCTTCCTCTACCTCTCTTCCTTTCCCTCTGCAGTGAATTCCCTCGGGTTCGACAGCGGGAGACTATTACACTCACAGACGGGTTCGCTCTCCGTTCTTTTCCCTCTCAGCTCTCCCCTTCTTTCATCATCCTCTTCCTCTCGTGTCTCATCTCTCATGCGTCCATCCCCTCTTATTCACTCATTCTATCAGTGTGAATGAGTGCATTTGTTGAGGTTTTTTTTTTTTTCCGCACACAGCCATGCACAGGTTTTCCAACCCTCCCTCTCTACCTCCCTTCTCCTTTCCCTCCCTCTTTCCTCCTCTCTTTCTCCCTTTCTTCAGTCAATATAATTGGCATCACAGGATGGCTCCCTGCAGAGTATGCTAAAACAGCAAGCACAAAAAAACAGAGGGAGAGCCGCGAAGGAGGCAGGGAAGGAGAGAGTCGTGGATAAATGTGAGAAGGTTTAAAAAAAAGTGAGAGAGGAGGACAGACAAGAAAACAGACCGAAGGGGAAACAGAGAATAAATGTACATAAAAATAAAAGAGGTGATAATGCAAAAGATAAAGGAAGGCTGAGTGATGAAGACTTTTTAAATTAAAAAAGTATTTGTTTGTGTGTCCTACGCCAATTAAAGCGTAGTACATGTGTTGAAAACAACTGATATATTTAATCTCTTGTACTTGCATTACGTTTTTTAAATCACAATATCTGCCAGAAAAATTGCAAGTAGACATTTTCCCCAAATCGTGAAAAGAAAACAAAAGAAACTACAGGGAAAGTTTCAATAGACAAAGAATAAAGGGGCATATGAAAGGGGGGAAAGCAGAGATGAGATAAAGGCAAAAACAAAAAAAATGGGGCACATTTTTAGAAAGCAGTGGAGAAAGGAGGACACAATGAGACACAGATGTGGAGATGACAAGACAAAGGGAGACGCAGGGAAGCAAATGAGGAAGAAAAACAGGAGAGAAAAGTCTGGAGCATAACAGTCAGCGAGCAGAGAAATCCGAGCGCATCCGTTCAGAAACCAGGGAGCCACTCAAGGCACATTCAGCCCTATATCTCCCTCAGACTAGACACACAAATGCCAAGCCACATTACACTGTACGACAAGCCTCCTGAAATAACCCAGACCTCAGATGCAGCCTCTGCCTCCACAGCCTCTCTGCAGGTTTCCACTGGAGTAATTGAATCCTTTTTTCTTTTTTTAAAGTTAAAATTTTTGCGAGTAACCGTATGTGTGTGTGTGTGTGAGAGTCTCGCGTCAGCTTCATTTACTCATTCTTCAGCCGTCTCAGCAAAGAAGAGCGGCCAAATCACGCCAGCGAGAGCTCCCACATTTGTCGTAATTAAGCTGCACAGCGGCAAGAACCTCGCCCTGCAAGCCACGCATTAATCAAAACTCCAGCAAACACCAGCAGGATGCTACCGCAATGACCCGCCCAGAGAAACCTGAGTCTGAGCCACCTGCCTCTGCCCACCGGCCATTCACCTGGATTACAGATTGCTAGATTACAACAGCACATGATTTCAGGCTAATGACTCTTTCACTAATGGGCTAATGAATCTCCTGCTGCCATCCCAAGTTGCTGACATGAACACATGACACATTCAAGGCTGAAACGAACCTTTGTTATCCTTCACTATCGATGCAGTGTCAAAAAATCGAGACAGTGCAAGCAGCACAGCAGGTGCCTTCAACTCACTGAACTGCAGTGAAAGACAGAACTTAAAAATGTCTCATAATCCCCGTCTCTTTGTAAATGACTTATGATTCATGCTCCAGGCGTGAGATTTTATACACTTTTATACAACAAATTAGTTAAACAAGACAAGACAGCGCAAAAAACAGTTAATACATTGATAATGAATAACCCTACTATTTAGATTTTATGACTGTGATAAGATGACGCGCTGGTGAATCCTGTCTGTGATTGGACGGTCGTTCCGCGACAATCCGCGAAATCTGTTACGGCATATATTACAATATTCCATATTTACAACTTTGTCTTTCTCAACAAATATGTACAAATATTCCAGTTTCCCTAAATCATTGGGAGAAGACAAGCCCAACAAAGAAAGAGATACAGACGTACTGAGGAAGGAGACTGGAGAAATAAATTACTTATTTGAAAAAAAAAAAAAAAAAAAATGTATAAACCATTAATTTATAAAGCACAGTTGACAAATGTGCTGATATAATGCCTATTCCTGCCATACAGGCAGATCTATACTGCATCAGCAACACTACTGCACGGTGCTGTTTCATCAGGGGTAAAAACTGCACGGTCGTAACTGTACTGCACCACGTCATCGACTCCACTGAGGTAAACGCATGTGTTTTTAAATGTGCTGTTACTCAACATTACAGAAATAAACCAATAACAAATCAATACTTGGATGTGTAAAAATGTATTCAAGTACAGGTTGTCAGTGTGGCCCGAATTAGGAATTGACATACATCAATACAGACGCTTCAGCTCTCACTAATAACACAAACACATTTAAACCACGTATCCAGTCTTAATATAAAGTACTTGAAAGCGATACTTGAGCAAAAGTACAAGTATCTTACCAGAAAATGACTTTGGTAGAAGTTAAAAATCACCTTTTAGAATATTATTTGAGTAAAAGTCTTGAAGTACCTGACATTTACTGTACTTAAGTCATTTTCTGATATAAAATGTACTTAAGTATTAGAAGTAAAAGTAAAAGCGTCCGGAGCGTACAACAGAAACCCACGGACAGGAGACCAGAAACCCATAGACCATCGTTTCCATTTTTTGGCATGTACAACTGCAGTGTTTTTCCAAAGCCACATTTTTGTTTTTCTTCATTTCAAACAGCTAAAAGACTATTTGAACATGTAGTAAATTCTAACTCCCAGATATTGGACGTTATTCTGGAAAAAAGGCCAAAAGTGCTCATATTCTGTAATTAGTTGTTTTATGATGACAAGATTTCCAGTTATTATTGTACCTTCAAATTCACCACTAAACTTGTCACTTACTTACGAATGAAATGAATTTAAGTTAATCAAAACTTAAATAAATGAATGAATGAATATTAGAGCTTTACCAAGTCAAGTACATTTTAAAGGTTCTTTCAGTGTAGTCGTGTGTAGCTGTTGGGTTGTTGGATGTCGGATTGGCTGCCATGGATCTTGCACGTCAGACGCTTCAGCTCTCACTAATAACATGGCTGCTGTCAGGTGCAGAGCCAGAAACACTTTTTAACCACCAGCTCGTGGCCCAATCCCATTTCCCATTTATACTGTACTTGAAATCTAGCAGAAATGGGACACCCTTTCAAAAACATCATCATGTAAGCAGACAGTTTCTAAAAAAATTAAAAATAAATAAAAGTGTTTGCATTGTCTTCACAGCAAAGTGACAACATTGTAAAAAACTAGGAAAAAACATAGGAAAAAACTGCCTGGAAATAAAACTGGACCAGTTTATACCCCGCATGCTAACTCATGCTCACTTTACGGCTGTGATTTTAGTTTCCTTGGATTTGCTTAATCTGGGAGGAAATCTCAAAAACCCTCCGTTTAAAGTGTGCCAGTTAGCACTTACACTTACCTCTCCTACACATGAATAAGAGAAATGGAGGGGTAAATGGGATTGAGCATATCTAGCATAGCTAGCGCTCTTCCACACCAAAGTCCATAGACAAAATTAGCATTTTTAGGTTGCAAGGACATGGGAGCAAATAATCCACTGCTGCTTCTATGGGTAAATTCACATAAATATATTCTTAAGATAAAAATAACATGAGCCTTTTGTTAAGTAGCAGTTTTTCACAAAGCAGATATGAATGTTGTACCGTCACAAATCACAATCACAAATGATCAAAGATGTTGATAATGTTGTTTATAATCTGGCAGATTCCCTGGAAACTCATACTCGATAGGACACGGTGTCAAACGCGGCACAACGACCCTCAGAGGCTGACAATCTTCCTGCTAATAGTGTCAGTTATTTATGGTAATGACTTCATTGTCAAAGAGTGGCGAGGATTTTCAGATCTTACAGTGCCACAAATAGAACACTACTACTGCCAAAAGGAACTTATTTGCCTCTCAGCACAGCTCGTAACAATTCAGAAAAGTATGAATGGGCAACGCGATAAAAGCGACAACGTTAAACTGTTCGTAAAGGAACACAAAGTCCAATTTTGTTTACTTAAGCTGAGATGATGAATAAAACATTGCACGGCCTATTGTGGCGCTAATCCTACTGTTATGGAGGTTATGTTATGTTCAGAGTGTGTACCACTGACATTTTCACAGTTTCCAAGGCCTTGAATTGAATTTCGACTTATTTTAAGAGTTACCTGTCGATGCTCTCGCTTTGCGCTGTATTTCTTATTTTCCCCCTGTCTCCTCCTTCACTCCCTCTCTTTGTGTGTGTGTGTGTGTGTCTTTCCTGGCCTACCTCTATCTAATCTTGCTTTCTGAGGCCACGGAGGCAGAAAAAAAAAAAAGAAAGAAAAGAAAAGAAAAGAAAAGGATAGACTCTATTCTACTCAAATCCAAAGCTGGGAGAGCAGACTCAAATCCACCCAATCGTATTTATAGTCTGGTTCCGCTCCAAATGGTAATTTGTCGACTGTCAGTTAACTTGGACACAGGAGCTTCTGTGATTGTCATCCCAGTTACAACACAGCAACTGGGAAGAGGTTTAGAGAGAGGAAATGCTGAGATACTTGACTTTTCTACTCTGGCTGCAACAATCAATCACTTCATACGCTAATGGACAGCTAAATTAAATACAATGATTGTGATAATCAGTTTAAAAAAAAAAACACACTAATGTGAATTCAGCTTCTTAAAAACAAAAATATGTGGAGAGCCTGTGATTAACAGTAATATTACATGATTTCCAGTTATTTTTGTACCACTCAACTTGCAATGAAATGAAATTTAGTTAATCAGAACTCAAGTAAGAAAAGGTGTCTTTATAATTTACTCATTTAGCTTAAATGAACTTCAGTCATTAGGGCATTCTCCACTGAAGTACATTTTTAAGGTGGCCAACCTTAGTGTGTAGCTCTTGGGTTGAAATGTTGGATGGAGATGCCATGGATCCTTTCTAAAGACATTCATGTTCCCCAGAGGATGAATCCCAAAGACTGTGGTGACTCAATAGCTAGGTTTCAATTTAAATTGATTACAAATCAAATCCATCAACAAGATGGAAAAATAAAAAAATAAGCAAATATTGGCCTAACCCAACCAGCCTCAACCGTTTCAATCTTTGGTACCCTACCCTTCAGGGTAAAAGACTGAAATGGTAAGATCGGCACCACCTGCACTGATTGGACAGCTTGCTGAGACAAAACAGCCACAAAGCGAGAGCTGCTGGGAGTCCTCCTTGTGTTGTCCGTTGTGTTGCACTCAATGTTATCGTAGGTTGTCGCTGCACTGGTACGACACCACACACACGACAAGGCCGTCTGGCACAGCCCACACGCTGCCTACCAAGCAAAAAGTGTTATTCTCCGTACTGTACCATGACACTAACACAGCACATGAGTACCAATAATTGGTGATGTCATGGTAAGTAAGTTTCTCATTAGTCTACGTATATTATGTACATCCTCTCATGCGCTTTATGCTATTTTTTCCCTCCGTGTCCTCTTTTAATCGCTGAGACCGCTTCCATCGCACTCTTTCACATCCACCTTTTATAGACATGCCATCTTTTCCGCCTCCCTCAAGGATAACAACTTTAATGAGATATTTTGAGACTTTCTTTTTTTTCAAAGTTTAGTGTGTTTTTACGAGCAAATCGAAAATGTGCATTAAAAGAGGCTGATGGAGACCCACTACCTTTAGCATGAGGTTTATTTTGAGAAGTCACTCTCTGGCTATGGCGAGTCTTATTTATCCAAACCACCGTGCTGTAAATTAAAGGCAGCGCCGCTTCCTGTTGGGCCTTGAGGTTATTTGAAACTCTGATCTAAGTAACCTTGGATATACTACTTTTAGACGGAAATACAGTAACTCCACCTGTCAAAGCTTGACAGCTCGTAAAGGAAGCCGTCCATTTCATCAAGTGCTGTGTGTTTGAGCTAAAGATCAATCATTTCTTTGTTGACAATTTGAAAACCCAAAACAAGGCAGCAGCGAAACCAACAAGCAAAGCAGAGGAAGAGGAAAGATGAAGATGTTTGAGACTATAAAAATGTATATGTGTAATTACTGCATAGCACAGACAACCGTTTTCCCAGAAGACTGACATTGTCTTTATGACTCAAATCTTGCTCCATTGCTACATATTTCTGTGTGTGGATAAATCTCTGCACTATCACTGTCATGGTCTGGAATTCCCCCTCGGGCCACTGGTGCTTAAAAATGTATGCGATGCTTTAGGAAAAATCATCTGACAAATGGCAGGTGTTGCATCACTGCTCTATTTTACTTTTCAGTCAGTGGAGATGCTTGAAACGGGAGTATAAATAGATATTTTGTCACACTGTCTATTACATTCTTTATTATAACACTTTAAATCATAAATATTTATCATTTTAGTAAGCAAGTGGGGCTGTGTGGGTCCTATTCCGTTGTGTTTTCAAAGCAAATAAGGATAATAAAGATGTTTGTTTTTTTTGACTCCCTGCGGTGAAGTGCTTTAGTGTACATGAGCCATTATAATTGCACATTTGTGTGGTTGTGCATGTTTTAACATGTGTTTCCATACAGTAAAGGGAGAAAAGTTAAATGATATATATTTTTTTTAAATGATTTCCCTGTCACCACTCGACCTCACATACGCAGACACTCACATGTCAGGAATTTGACTGAGATGGAAAATGCCAGACTTGATTCAGGTGACGTATCGGGTTTCACTTTAAACAGAGCGGCGTCAGTTGATCAGGAGGAAGTTAAGTGATTCAACACTAACTCTGGGAGATTCTATCACAGTGGTGGAGTGCGGATGAAGCAAATTGGATAAGTAGCAATTAAGCGAGAGACAGACACCCGCGACCGCCTCCTCTTCCCTTCTGTTGTCATTCCTTCTTTTTAGTAGCATGTCCCCCGTTAGTTGTGCCGACATATACTGTGACAGACGTCTATTGTTTGGGGAATATATGCCAGTCAATTTATGACTTGCTGGTCAGGACTAATCAGAAAGCGCCAGTAAAACTGATTGGGTTTCTGAAGATGGAATTACGGCACGTTTCAACATGACGGCCGTTTAGCCGACGCTCCAAGTCGAAGCCAAACAAAAGGGTGGAGAACATACTGGGCGAGTTATGTGTCTAAGCCAGGGACACTCCAACAGAATGCATGTTTGCAGTGGGCCTCAAATGGGAGATATTTTGGCTATTGTGCTGCTGAATTCAAATGTGATGCTTGACCTGGATGTGATGACTCTTGAGTCTTTCTCATGCTAAAACGAGAGAGCATAGCAAGGATTTTTGAACATTCAGCTAAAAACCACTATTCCCATTGCAGGAGATTAGTCTGTTTTACCCATACGTGAAATGCTTTTCCACTATACAGTTCTAGCACGACTCGGCTCGGCGCTACTTGTTTTTATTTTTGCTTTACCATGAGAGACAGTCACCGGTACCTGGAATTTTGGTCATGAGCGCGATCCTGAAAACATCTCCAACATTTAGCAAGGAAATGTCTAAAATCTCAATATTTAACAAAGGAGTCTGGTGTATTTCACGACAGCACTGCTGACATCCGGCGATCATGATCCTGAATCACAAACCTTTCAGCCGTGTAGAGACAATCCATGCTGAGCTGAATGGTGCTAGAACTGTATCTTGGAAAAGTGTCTGAAATAATGTCGGTATGTGCATCACTGCCCAAAATAAAGCACATGAAGATGAAGAAATATTCGCTTTCACACAGGTTTTACTTTGCCATTAATTCCCATCAAAACCCAAGCTGATAAAAACATTGCAGAGTCATTTGACCCCGGAGTGAATGCCGATTAACACATTCCCACTGGTGAAGAACACTTTTTAACCCTGGATTAAATGTTGGCAACGGGTTTATAAGACTTCACATCCTTAAAAATGTCCTAACTCAAATAATTCACTTGACTTGAGAAATTTTGCCAAAAAATTCCAAGCTGTGTCTTTGTGAAATGCCACAACAGTCGAGAATAATTGGGGATTATTTCCAGCTATGACTGCTCTGATTTTCAATGTAATAATTCATCTTTTTGGTCTGTGAAATGCCAGGAAATTATTTAAAAAAAAAAAGCCTTTTACAACTTCCCACAGCCCCAAGGTTACATCATTACTCAACCAACACTAAAAAAACATGATATTTTTAATTTTCTTCACGTCTTACAGATATATATAAAATAAAGCAGTCATCAATATTTTTGTTTAAAAAAAAGAAATCAATTAGCAACATAGTTGCCATATAATTTATCTACTTAATGAAGTTATTATAATTAGAATTTAGTCGGGAACAATATTATAATAACTAAATCATTGATCGCAACACAGTGGCAACAGTGTGAGGCAGCATTTGTGATGTAATAAATGGGTGAGGGAGGAGTGTAGCTGCACTGGACCAACCCTGTGTGTGAAGGTGGCTCTGATTGGAGCATGACTGGCTGAAGAATCGGCAACATGTTTCCAGCTATATTGACAAAATTCGTTGTGGAATTCAGGATTTTTTACCTGCTGACGTCCACTACATTCTGTTGGGTCCTTAAAATAGGCTTCCCATTAACACCGAGCAGTGTGGGACGGCGGGTCACGCCAGGTTGCCATGGTTTTCATGTTTGCTTCATCGAGGTGTAACGCACAACAACTCGGAAAGAAATGTCAACGTTCTGCCATCGAGCCACTGGCTCCTGACCCTGTGACGTAAATGACCTCTTCTCTTTTTCTTCAGCACCACGAACACAGCCTTTGCAAATTGTACCGGGAGGTTGATGAAACCAAGACAACTCAACTCACTCAACGCCCACCCCCCACTCCCCCGAGAGGGTGGAAAAACCAGAAAATGTCAGCGAACCCTTCAAACCACAACAAAAAAGATGCTCCCCCAGGCATGTCGCGCGGCAATGTCACAGAGTCAAGCGTGACACCTCCTATGTACACGTTTATTTACCTCCCCCGCCTCACGTCTGCAAGGAGATCAACCTGAAAATAGCTCAACATTGAGACGCAATAAATAAATTACAATGATGTTCAAATATTCATCATCGAGAAAAAAAAAAGAACAGGAGGATAAAAAAAAAACGGAGGGTAAACTCCTTCCTCTTTGCTTAACGCACCAAAACAGTCTGCCTTGGGGAGCTTCAGCTGCCTTATCAAATTCTTCCTTCAAGGGACTCATCAAACATACAGTAGCCTGTGTAAAAGCCTGATAGTCGTCACGCCTCAGGCTGCACATATGAATGAACAGCAGATAACGTGCGTGTAGCTCATTAACACAATTATATCATTCACTTGTTCCCTCTCTTCAGTTGATACGCTGCACAAATGGGGAGTCAAATTTCTCCCGGTAGACACGGAGTCATCCACTCGCGGGTCACTGTAAAAACATAGCGTGGGCCTGTGGGAGAAGGCTTCCCATTCACAACTCCACCACGTGGTCACCAGTTGCGACTCACAGCAGGAGCTTTGTCGATAAATCTGTCACTGAAAATGGCCCCCGTCCAAAGAAGCGTGGGGGGGGGGGGGGGGGGGAGGGGCAGAGATAAAAAAAAAAAAAGCCCGAATAATCAGAATAGCACTCTACATGCTGCGGCACTCTCAGCATGGAAAACAGGAGGTCTGGCAGGCTCTTTTCAATCCTGCCCCGCTGTTTGCTTTCGATAGCAAAAGTCATAATAGCGTTCAAGTATTCACCAGGCTGAGAAACGAAGGGAGGGAGAGAAGGAAGATAGAGACAGAGGACGTGTGTGTGTGTGTGTGTGTGTGTGTGTGCTATATTGTACACATTAGTATGGATGCACGCGAGGTTTTGGATGAGACGGGGGTTTGATTGTCAGCTGCTGAGTGAGTGGCTCGAACAGAGGAGACAGAAGAGGCTTCGTAAAGTGTGTGATTATTTTCACACTGTGTCAATTTCTCCAGCCGATGTGGTAAAGTGAGGGGAGTGAACACAGTGACATGCGTGCAGTTCATTTGCTAAATATACAAACCCATGGATGCACAGAGATAATGAAGCGTGCACACACGCCTGGTAGTCAACAGCTCGGCTCACATGGGTATTTTTTTAAAGACTAGTGGGCCTCCGAAGGTAAGTGTGTCTGTGTGTGTGTGTGTGTGTGTGTGTTTGAGCTCTTGGCCATGGGCTCATGCATAATGTATGTACAGTAAGTGTGGTGGGTGTTTGTTTTGTTTTTTTCTGATATTGCCTCCGAGTTTCTCATTGTGTGAGCTGGAGGTCGACCAACGTGTTTTCTATTGCTAATAACACTCTTAAGGAATAAATGCAGCCAATCTCTACTAGAGAGTATGATGCCAATTTTTATTTACTTGTTTTTTTGTTCGTTTGCTTGTTTCTTTACTTACAAATGTGCTCTGCATATAATGCAGGAAATGGAAATAATATACAGAGGTACACTTAATTCCAAAACCACGCAAAGTCATTAGCTGTAGGCAGTTTTCATATGGGCTTGACTCGTAGGCACTGTTTCTGTCTATCTATCTATCTATCTATCTATCTAACTATCTATCTATCTATCTAACTATCTATCTATCTATCTAACTATCTATCTATCTATCTATCTATCTATCTATCTACCTGTCTAGCCATGTTCCTTTCCTTGCAAGAATATTTAATCAAAGGCTTCAGGCAGTTAACTACTTCCCAAATTACACTGTAACATTTAAACTAACCCTAAACTAAATCAATCCTGGCTCCTACATCAAATCATCATTTTCTATCACTTTGTCCTCCACATGAGGGTCGGGGGGGGGGGGGGGGGGGATATCTAACATCCAAACAGGTTTTAATACACTTTACAGCATCTATCTTATTTCCGAGCGCATGATTGGCCGGTGTCGGGACAACAAGTGTCAGATTATTGTTGTAAATTAATGAAAAACAAGTAAGGAAAACTGACCTCAGGACCAGTAGTCCTCATGGTGACCAAAACCTGGTCCTAATGAGGCAGAACTTTATTCGGTTAAATGTGAATTGCAGTGAGTAAGGTTAAGGAACGGCTTTATCTGGTTCTGGTTAAGGGTTGGGAAAACGCTTTGGTTCGGCAGTCCAAATGAATGGAAGTCCTGTGTGTGTGTGTGTGTGTGTGCGTGCGTGCGAACACACTGACATGTTCATTGAACAAGGAGCATGTTTAAGTCTGCGTGAGACAGAAATCGGCTGTGAGACAGACACACAGACAGTGTTTGTGTGTGTGTGTGTGTAAGCTTACCGAGGATTCTTAATAGTCTGACTAGCAGAGTGTGAGAAAACAAAGTGAGAGAGAGTGAATGAAAAATGAGGCGTGCGCGCGCGTGTGTGCGTGTCAGATTCTCGTGAAGGAATAAGCAGCTTAGGAAAGACCATATTCTTTTCCAAGTAAATCTCATTAATTTTAATCAGCTGTATATTTAGTCTGTCCACCTGGATTGACGGTAATTCCTTTATGTATATATAGCTTCAGCGCAGGTGAGACGACACAGGTAGCGATTATATTGCCATAGCAGCCTCACATTTGCATAATGCCCTGTTTCTGATGGTGTCACGCTCCTGACAATGATATCACACACAATTGTGCATTCCCTTCATTTTCCTATTGCATGCTCTGTGTAGCACCGTGGCTCGTCCTTTTAAGCGCTCACATTTTCTCTGGTTTCTTCTCTTCTCCCTCCCTCCCTCCCTCCCTCGCACCCTACACTGTTTCTTTTTCATTTTCTCTCCGGTCTGTGCACCCCATCATTAGTGTGCACTCGCTTCTCTCTTCCCAAGCCCCTCCTTTTTCGCCCTCCTCCTCCTCCTCCTTCCTCTGCCCTCATGCTCTCTTACTGTATGGATTTCTCTTGTTCACGTGCATGCCTCTGTCTTTCTCCCTCCCTCGCCCTCCCTTCTTCCCCTGGTAATCAGCTTATCCTATGTGTGTCCAAGCCTCTATGTCTGCGTTCCTCCTCTCTTTGTTTCGGGTGCATTCAGCAGGGAGATTAGAGATGCCTATTTGGTGCTTTTGTCTTCACGCGGCGCAGCGGCGACGAGTTACACCGCGCGGTGATGGCCTCCTTGTCTAAAGCCCCCACCACTCATCATGTGCTCATCATACCTTGATGAAAGCCCCAGATTGATCTGCCCACTGGACAACCTGCATTGCAGTGATTGACTGTTTGATTGATTGGCTGACCTTTTTTTCCACGCTCAAAGGAAGCTGCTATAGTCCCAGCACTGATTATGAGTGGTGAACATGTACAGTAGGTGTCTCTCGTGAGAGCACAAGGACGCCAGATTAAAGCAAATGAGATTATGTCACCAGTGTTCTATCAATAGAGTGCTGCTCTAGAATATTTACTTCAATCGTTCAATCCGATCTCTCCACTTGAGAAGAAGAAAAAAACTAAAGGTGAGAGCAGCAGAGCACATCTACTGAAATGCCATCTACATGGAGATCACAAGCAATGGATTTACCACCGAATTCTAAGTATTCAAACAATGAACTGCCTTTGATAAATACATATCAACGCGGTGGCAATGACTCTGATGAACGGTCAACCAAACCCACAAAAGTATTTGAAAGTTCCTGAAAATAAATAACAAAACTATGCACTCCATTTTTAAATGTTTAGCAGTCTGCCCTCACTTAAAATTCTTGGCTGATATTGTCACAAATGTTATATCACTTGGCTAAAAGATTAAATTAAATTAAATTAAATTAAATTAAATTAAATTAAATTAATGTGACGAGTGTGACAGTGAGGGGGCGGATTTTACGAGCATCAGTGAATGCATCACAGCCGCAAAAACTACGTGATCGAGCAACATGATCACAAGCCCGGCCTTACGTCAGGGCCCGAGGAAGGTGGCGGTAAATCTCAGTCTGGGCTCGAGTTTCTAAACTCTATTTTGTTGTGTGTGTGTGTGTGTGTCAGATTTTTATCAAATCTGGTTTCAGGTCCTTCATCTCTTCACGTTGAATAATCCCACATGCGATATTACATGAAACGTATGAAACCTGAATCCAACCACAGGAAATATTTAGAGCCCTCGCTGCCGCTTATTCAGCTCCGTATTCAATTGAGCCAGATTCATAATCCGTTGCTTGACACTTCCGATAATTGTCGCTCAACAAAACTTAATGAGTCACGTAACGTTTACAATTTATGCTCCGGCAAAATGTTCCAATCGTCTCCGTGTAACCACACACTGTCCTCCAGTCAGCTCCATTCAGTTGCCGCTCCACAGTGTGTCATTCTGATCGGTACCATCTGCTTATCAAAATCTCTATTTCTTTTCTTTATTTTGGATGGATCTGATAAAGCTGTTGATACAAGAGATTTAAAATGAACTTTTAAACATTGAAAAGTTCAGTTTGTAACATTTAGGAGGCAGACACTGAATAAACTACTTATAGTTTACTTGTATCCTTCGCACGAGTCTTGTTTATGTAAATTAGGTGAGGTTTCCATTAATAAACCAGCCTGAGTGCATGCTTTGCTTTTGAAAACCTGAACCTTTTTGTGCAAAAAAAGTGCTCTTTGTGCTCTTTGTGTTACAACCTGTCGTCTCACCATGATGTGTAATCATTACTACACAATACACCATTAAAAGTGTCACGCTAAGGAGAATAAATCAGGCTTCAGAGAAAAATAATAATAATAATTGTGATAAACATCAGTGTCCTTCTTATTATTTATGCGACACACAGATAAGTCACAAGAGATTTCTCCAGCCTTACTTTAATGATTAAACACTATGTAAAGTAAGTTTTAAATCATTTATCAAACAAATCTCTAGATTTACCATATTGAATAATATGAGTTGTTTCAGATATTGCGCATAAATCTGATAGTAAGTCATCTTGAAAAAAGGTCCCCGTGTAACAATTTTGGGAAACAGTGGTGTAGAGCACCTGTAGAGGGGTGCAAACCTCCGCCAAGTGTAATTGCAGTCCACACAGTGTGCATTCCCATTTCACAACTTGCACACAGTGCAGAAAAGTCTAAATTCACTACAAGGGTTTACACTCAACTCATCTTGTCCACAGATACTTCCAGTAGCACACTCCATCCCCATCACTTCTCACTCCTTCTTGCCCAGCATTTACAATAGCTGCAAACTTCAGCAAAAAAAACACACGTCATCATTTTTTGTTGCCTCCCAGGAAAGACCCATAAAAGACGACCTTTTCCACTTCAGTGAAAAGTAAATCCATTCTCCGTAGCATCAAGTCTAATGATCCTACACCCGCCGCGCTTGTTCTTGTTGATAATGCAGCCTCCCAACGTCCACTCCCCCTCGCCTCGCACCGTGCGCATGAAAAATTTGATCCAGTTGCAACGGGGTTGTAAATTGACGACGAACACACATACACTAAATGCCAGGTACTGTATTATGCAAAGGGCATTTCAATAATACAGACTGCATTTTAATAGCAGATGCATTTGGGAGCGTTCTAGCAGCGTCGTGTCGCGTGACTGTGCAGCGGTGCAGTGAAACCATAAATGAACTCCACTGAGTCACAATACAAAGACTTTAATTATGCTAATGTCAATACATAAAAAACTAGATGGATGGATAGATAGATAGATAGATAGATATACAGTATATATATATATATATATATACACATATAGATAGGCATTTCTGATGTTCTCCATGGTGACATGTTAGCGGTCCAGGGGCAGTGATATCTTCAGTAGAAAACAAACTACAGGGAGAATTCCCACGATAGATCACAGGTGTATTAAAATGCCTTTATGGGATCAGTGATAAGATGCCCTCACAGACACACACTCTACCACGCGCTGAAGTGATGGCATCATCAAAAAGACGTGATAAACAAGAGCATTCTTCTGCTCTTTTACTGGTGGAGCTCCCGTGCTTTGGGAGAACCCTCAGTGCACACACTCGAAAAAGCACAAACGCTGCGCCTCACAGCCTTGAGTGCCTGTGTCGTCCAACCAATACAGTTTCATAGCTGGAGTTTCACACGGCCCCATGATGGGTTTTAACTAACGGATACACCTTTCCAGGAAGCCCTCAGTCTGACTGACCAGCCATGCGCCAATGACAGGATGGGTGATTTCTTCCCCCACAGCAATCAATTAAAAAAAACCCACCGGAGAATTCCAGCAGATAACGGAAAAGCAAAAGAGGAGGCGGGGTAGGAGCTGGTGAGAGTGAAGGCTCTGATCAAAGGAAGAGCCAGTTGAGTGTGCAGCGCAATAATAAGGGCTCTTGTTGTTGAAAATGAGGTGAATTAATTCATTCCAAAGCCAGTGTTGTTGTTGTTGTTGTTGTTGTTGATGTTGTTTTTTTTAATCAGCGGTGTGTTTGTGAAGTGATGGTTTATTGCTGACAGCTCTGGAAACGCGGCGGGACCTCTAATTTCGTCGACCCTACTGCTGCAGAGTGATGTGTCTTTTAAGCGCACCTGAGAGGAAGCCAAGAGTGATACCGCTAAACATCAAGAGCAATTCTCTCTATTTCAGTCTCTAAATGGCATCTGCTGTTATTATGACGGTAGAAATAAGCATGGATGGAGCTGATGTAATCTCAAGCTGCCTGCAGTGAGAAGGACTGGGTGGGTGAGCTCAGCCTCACACTGATGAGGTCTAATGGAGACTTATTTGGGTGCTCCAGATTCCTCCAATGATTCTGTCTCGCCACTGCATTTTAATTCCGCTTAATTTAGGCACGCAACACTTATCAACACTTGTGCCTTGTTGAGCAGTGAGTTTGTCTCGCTGCCACTCACGAACATGTGATGTTGGAGCATGTCTTTGGAGATACGGCGTATAAAGACACGGCAACGGGCATAACTGTGTCATGCAAATCATCCCCGTGGGGTCTGGTGCTCATAGTTAGAGCTTTGTCGGGAGTTTAATCAATCAGCCACAGCGCCTTAATTAATCGGCATGATGAACAGGAGAAATAATTGGTTTTCTGCCAGATGTGAATCTGCTGCAAACAAATGCTGAACAATCAGGATCCAGTTTATAATCCCAAATGATGGGGATGACAAAAACACTTAAAGGATCAGAGAAGAATAAACCCACAAGACAAAAGGAGCAACATAGCTTTGGATTATACATTCTGCTAAGAGATGGTTGTTTTGAGTTTTGCATTGTTCTTGCTGTATTTTAGACGTCCAAGGGGAACGCTTCTTCTGACGCGGCTGTCAGTACTAAGCAAACAAACCTTGGGATGTCTAAGATGACTGCGATGTTGCTGTAGCCCTCCTGAATTAACATTAAACCAAGAAATAAATCTAAATAAAGAATGGATTATTAACACCCTATTTCCTGCCTTGCTGCCTGATGTATGTGTGAGGGGAAAAAAAAGAAGAAAAACTTGCTATCCTTGAAATGCAAAGAAAATGCAGTAAATGATGATGTGAAGTAGCTGATTTCAGAGTGGATAAAAAAACAGTTTGGCCTACTTTTTTGGCCTTAGTATTCAAAGAGGCTCTGTAAGCTGCATTTGAATAACACTGAAACATATGCGTGTCACAATTCCATAGCTCTCATTTGTGCATCTGTAGCGTGTCTTGGTTTTTTGGCCGAAACTGAATATACAACGTGTATACTCTATTTACTACTATACTATTGTTTGTATATTTTGAATAAGCCTTTCATATGGGGCACCATCATGGGCATTTATGTTTCTACAAGTGGAAGCAACATCTCTGCCTATTTAAAGCAGGTGCATAAACCTACAAAAAGAAGGAGGTATGCAACTATAGTTCCATGACACTCTTGGGAAAGGGGGTTTTGTGGATGACTCTCACCACTTTGTACACATTAGACTTACTACATATTATACATGTATATGTGACAGCCCATATGTGAAAGTATGTAGTGTTTTGATTGAGATCTGTAGTGTACAATGATCATTGTCTTACATTTAAACAGAACATATTGCTAATTAATTGGCATGATCAGTGTTAGAGGAATTAATTGGACTCCCCCCCCAGATGTTGCTGAATGAAACTGCAGACAACTAATGAGAGGAATGTGGTTCTCCACTGAAGCAGCAGATGTCATTACCTACAGCTCACCCTGACAATACCGATCCTCCTCACTCAAATCAGACAGCATACCCACTAGCTGAAACAAATGGAAAAGCAGTGGAGCCAGTAAATAGCCAGGGTCGAGATTGGAAACCACTGGTTTAGCTCTGTGCCAGCAGAGCCAAATGGAAAAATAGCTTAGGCCTCTTATTAATGTCACAGTGGCTAGGCGGTAATTCCCCCAGGCTCTCTGTACCTCGGCTTGTTAATGAGTCACTGCTTATCAGTCAGCCTTGTTAACAGGCAGTGGCCTCCTATCCGAACCGCCTACTGCTATTGTATGTTAGCCGTACTGTGTATTAGCCAAATACTTCCCCATCTTGGCACACAGGAAGTCACACAGTAAACAACAGCAAGCACACACAGGAAGTGGGCATGGAGCCAGCGAGAAAGAGCAGGTCGAGGGGGAAATGAGCCCATTCTGTGTCAGGGTAAAATGAAGCGCACACATGTGGAGCCCTCCCGCTTGTAAATCTTGCCACGCCACCACTGATCCACACTGCTGCCATCCTTTAATCCTTCTTTGCCTCAGCTGGAAGAATCGGGCTTCATTCAGTTGTTCAGAGCAGCGGCACTTGTTGAGGTAAATAAACTATTAGACACATTTCTGGTTGTCGCGATTACAGTCTCCCAGGGCCCGGGGGTCAGGGTCCTGTGGAGACGAGGGGACAGGTGGCTGATTGGATGCCCACGTACTGCAGGCTGCTCACAGACCCTCCACACTCCACACTCAGCTCCGAGGTAAGTGGGTCAGCTGCACAGAACCAGGGCACAGCCGGCCAATTGCATGCCTAATCTGTGCCCTTCTGAGAGGCGCTTTCCAATCCGCATGGCTGCACATCCAGCTGTGGAAATGGATATGTCAACTGGCACGCAATTAGTGTCTGCTCCATTCGTTCACTCGCTCCAAGGAAGCCTAGTCAAACATAAATCCCTAAAAAAAAAAACTGAAAGACTAAAGACAGTGACTGCAAACCAAATCAAAACAATGGAGAGGATGAGCTGCCGCTCACGGAAAGTTTCCGGACCATGAAAACGAGGAGCCCCGAGTGTCCCGTCTCTTTTACTTTTACAAACACTCAACCTGTTTGGTTCATTTCCACATGTCATGTGAAAGTGAGTCTGTAGCAGCAGCAGCAGCAGCAGAGAACGATCACATGATGAGAAGAGACAACAAGGCGAGAATACTAGACCCTACATGCTTTATATGCGTTAAAATATCCACCAATATCGCCTGTACTGTATGAAAGAGTAAACTAACCATGGCTAAAACTTTCTGTTTTACTTCCCTATTCAGGAGAAAAGTATCCACACCTGCACATCTGTCACCAACGTCCTTTAATTTCCCCTCCTCTCACTTTTGAGAGGGGAATCAAGGCTTTTTGGGGCCTGTGTTGCTGGCAACCAAGTTATCACTAAGGTATCAAATTGCTACAAGTTGTGTTCTTGGGCAGCTGTAACTGGGTGTCACAAGAGACCAAAACACCGCAAATAAATAGTTATGTTGTGAATATGTCGAATGATGACTTACTATAATACTATATATATATATTTCTTACCTGTATACCCACATTAGAGTACTCAGGTTCCCGAATTTCACACATCTAACCAACCGGAATGCATGAGCTGATGATGTGACACTAAAGATATTTAATGCAGACAGCTGGGATTGTTGTCAAACACACGGGACCTTCCGCTAATCCTCAAACTGTATGACAGGTACTGAACTGATGAAACATGTCTAAGTCTAAGCTCCTGAACCAATCGAGCTCTCCTCTCTACTTCAGTGTTTGGATGTAACTATTTGTCTTTCTTTTTCGCCAGATGCTGCGATTCAACATCTAAAATTCACAGACAAACACTCACCATTTTGTGCCATTGTCCGCACTGTAACAAGCATCGGATGCAGATGAGGCGGTGGAAAAGACTCAGGGATGTAAATGCTTACGTCATGCAGCCTGTTGGTTTATGTGTAATAATCACTCATTGCCATAACCTTTTCCCCTCACTTTCCTTTTTTTTACGACGATGAAAAAAAGACAAACAGTCTGCATGTTTTTAATTCGCCGTGGACTCAAGAGTACGGCAGTGACGGGCAGAGCCGCACTTTGATGCCTCATCTGCTCTCGCATTGATTTGCTGAGCTAATCGTTTTTTTTCCTCTCTGATACATAACATTGAATTATTTATGCTAAGTGGACTCTTGTGTTTCACGGCCTCTGAGTACGGACGCCTCATTTATGACGGCATGATCTCACTGCCCCACCCTTCGTCCCTCCTTCATCTGCTACTCAAAGGGATAGTTCGGGGTTTTTTGAAATGTGCTATTGACACATTATCAATATAGACTTGGCGGAGCACGTTGCCGCAGGGCATCACCGTCTCCATGAAATAACCTGGGAACTAGATATAAGCTTTCACTGATAACATGGCTGCCGGCAGGATTAAAAAAACGATTTTAGCCACTTAACAAAAGGCTCACCTAATAAAATCTACAACTGCCTAAGTCTAAGATACCTTCAGAATATATTAGCCACTTTTTCTGGCTGGAAACTGAAGTTTGGAAACAGCTCACTCCCCCTTACCAAACCCCACAGAGAAAATCAGAGATTTTACATCACATTTCATGAGAGTTGTGGATCCACTGCTGCTTCCATTAGTAACTCCAAACGTGTTATCTTGTGAATTCTGTCTTTCCAATCCTTTATTTTGATTTACCTAAGAGACACAAACTCACCCAATAAGGCAGCAGTAGACCAGGCTTCTGTGGTGTGCTCAGTGAAGTCAGTGATGATAATGTACCAGTACCTCACACATCCACACACAAACCCTGAACGAGCCCTTTAACCGCTCTAGTGCTGTGTCAACAGCACCACCAATAAGAACAGAGGTAAGTGATGGACCAGTGGTCTAGAGCTTACACACAACATTTCCCTCTGAAGCTGCAACATCACCATTTTTCTGAAAAGTAAAGCACGGTGAACAAAAGATTCATGTATAAATATGCCTTCCTCTCTGCTGTCTTTCTGGCACTGGTCTTGGCGCCGTGCATGAGGTCCCAGCAGAGCTGGGTCCCTGCTTTGCCAATGAGAAAGTCTATAAATTGTCAGAATTTCTTGCACTAATGCCAATGAGACAAACTCCTGTGCTTTTCTTGATGAAACTGTACCTTCATGTTATGATTTATGTCTTCCCACACTGCTGGGATTCTAATTCCAAACTTTATTGTCACAAAAGTTATTGTTTCATCGTAGAATTGCTATTCGTTTTTAATTTCTGCAACATGATTATGTGATTGTGTTTTGTTATGTAAGGAAAAAAGAGAAAAGAAGGACAAAGCCTCGAGGATTTAGCACATGCAGCCTGAAAGTCTCTTAAGTCAGCACGTTTGCCGTCTCCTCTCAACTTCCCTCTTTGACGTGTTTTCTCATCTCCTGAACACTGTCAGACTTCCCGGGCTTAATTACTTTCCTTGACTGACATGATAATGTTAAACAGCGTCTAGGTGAAACCAAAGCAAGAATTGGTCATGCATGGTCAGGCCTCCTGCTAGGCACACCTTAATCAAATGTGACGTGTGTCTGAATGCGAGCCAAAATCATTTTCAGACCCAAATAAGTAAGCGCTGCCTGCGTTTCAATGCGAGGCTGCACAGCCGAGGGTCAGCGATCTTACAAGGGATTGATATTTCCTCATCAGCACCTCAATCTGGAGATTGTTTGTGCATCACTCATCTTCAACAGCTTCAACAGGCTTCTATTTTGCATTTGTGTAGCAGCAAACTCATCCCAGAATGTTGGCACCGGCGACATATTTTCACACGTTTTTACTGCACTGACCAGTATGAGCTCACTGTTAACACTCCTCACTCCCCCACACTTCACACACACACAAACACGCAGAATTACAAGTGTGCATAATTCAAGGGAAAGTGGGAAACAGCTGATGTGGGTAAATCAAATGGAAGTACAGTACATGTACTGTGTGTGTGTGTGTGTGTGTGTGCACACTTTGTGCTGACTGCACATATGTGTGTACAGTCCATGCGTTCACGCACCGCGGACTCACGGAAATGTATTCAGATTGGAGAAGTTGTGTGGGTGCGCACAAAAGAGCGCGAGGAATCGAGCGAATGCATTACAAATGCAAATCAGGGGACGTTCATTAGGTGCGTCCCTACCTGCTATATCATCTCACGCTTCTCTGGCAAACGCTCAGTGCAATCAAATTGCAAATGTAATGAGAAAATGCCAATGGGAGTTTACCTGTGTCAATCAATTTTCTATGGATTAAAGGCCAATCATATTGCTCCACTTGGCCATCGGCACAGTTTGCCCTCTACAGGTTGCATTACCAGCCTCCGCTCACTTGTTATGTAATTGAGGGGGAAAAAAAACACATTGGACACCCGTTCACTCACAGCTGGGATGAGATCACTTCACATTGCTTCCTTTTCTCATCACATCGTCTCTTCCCGGCCCAACATGGCGGGTTTCAGCTGGAACTCCACGTGTTGCTGTTTTTTCAAGAAAGCCCATGACGACCTCTTATCTCCACGTTGCATGAATGCACGGATATGGTGTAAGACGGTGAGATGCTGAGCATGTCATTATGTAAAGACAAGAGATAAAGTGTCTTCTTCAGTAGTTAGCTGTAGTCAAGACTGTTGCTTAAGATTGAAGACGTTCCACCTCTCACTAGGCTCCACTAGCCTTCTTCTGTTCAAACTGTAGGACTCTGTGTGTGTTAAATCATTAGGTATAAACACTAACTCTTTCAGGCCTGGTCCTAATGAGGCGGAACCTCATTTCTGCAGCTCTGGTTACAGTTTTGGATTTGATTTAAGATGACTTGAGGTTGGGGTTAGGGTTAGGGAAGCTGGTCATGGTCAAGGATAGGGATGGATAAAGCTCTTTGGTCCAGAAGAATGCAAGACAATGTGGAGTCCTAACAAGAATGGCTACACAAATCTGTGTGTGTGTGTGTGTGAGTGAGAGAGAGAGAGAGAGAGAGAGAGAGAGAGAGAGAGAGAGAGAGAGAGAGAGAGAGTGTCTCTCTAGAGTGATTGTGTTTGAAGTGACTAAAAATGTCAAAGCAGAAGAGAAAGAGAAGAGGAAACAACAGAGAACTACACTAGCGATGATCTGCAGTGTGTGCTTGTGTGTGTGTGTGCAGCTCTGCAGTCACGTGAACGTCACACACATTCCACAAAAACAACAGCAGAAATTCCACTGGGGTCCCGGTAAGGTGGGATTGTCCCATGTGCTTATTAACGGCTCTCTGGTTCCCTTGTCATAAAACAGGAAACACCGAAAAAAAGGCCTCAAGTCAACAGATAAGGGGCACGGCCAGAGACAGAGAGGGAGGGTCGCAGAGGTCAGGGGCCCAGGGAGAAGCAGTGAGATAGAGAGAATAGGAGGCCGACAGATAAAGAGCGAAAGTGGTGCTTACCATAGACGATGTTGCAGTGAACCGCAGCAGCGAATAGTACTGTCAATAAGCTGACGCTCCATAATGCAGAGGGGGCTGATGGGAAGGCCATGGTCGGGCGCACAGATCCGCCTGTCTCACTGAATCCTCAGGAGGGCAGAGGAGCTCTGGACTGTCACCTGCAGGGAGAGGAGCAGACACATGAGGAAAACAAACAAGTCAATCCCAACTGGACACTAATTGCGTCCCCCCCCCCATCATTGGTTGGCTGCTGCTGAATAAACGCTCGGACCACCCACTTCTCACGCATTACTGCGTGGGTAGGCCTATTCATCGATTTTACCCGCGTGTTACTACACTGACAAACTGACCAAAGCAGGTGGTGAGAGGGTGACAGGGAGCCTGAACAGCAGACACGTGGACGGATTCATCTGCCATTCTCCATCATTTTCGACATCAAAAACACTTAAAATCGACATATTGTTTCGTCATAGTCTCGATAAATGCTGGTAGAAGCACTAAAAATGTAGAATTTATTTGTTACAAACTAATAGTCCAATTAAAAAAAAGAATAAAAATACAACACAATACATGAAAGATTCAAAAAGGACAAAGAATTCCATAGTGATAGACAATATAACCTCAGAGCATGGTTACAGACTATAACCACACCGCATCAGTCTGGAGTTCCACGCATGCGTCTTTAATCTCATATTCCATTTTAGTAGCAGTAGTAGTAGTTTCCTTTTATTCTTTGAGCACCGAGTTGAACATGTGAGGATACCAGTGGACTTCCTCATATAACCACAGTCAGGTTTCCGTGGTTGCCCGTCTTCTTCATTGTCTCTCTTTGACCAAAACAAGAGCGCATCACCAACTGGAAAGTGTTGTGTTACAGGGAGAATGTGCGGTCGGCATTGTCTGGTCCATGGAGAATCGCACTGGATTGTAGGTCCGTACAAAAATGGGTGGATGACGAAATTTACATCTTGCGTATCCTCACACATGGATGCGGAAAGTATGATCCAGCCTTTGAAAAGAGGGATCTGTACCAATGTCTCCACGGCTCGGACCGATAACGAAAAGGAACCAACAAACCCGACTCTCTGTGTTTCCAGGTATCTTTTGGTCTGCAACATTACCGCACTGCACACAGGAAGTTATTTGTTTTCCGTCAAGACAGGTGGAGGCGCCAGCAGCAGCAGCAGTAACAGCAGCAGCAACATTGCGCTAGTAAAGTGAGACGTCCTACAAACAGGAGGGAATATGACTGGAAACCAAAGACTGTATAGAGGAAATGGACATAGTCCTCCAGCTGCAAAACTAACTCCCATTTTGATCAATGAAATGTCCGTTTTAGTAAAGAGAAACCTACGGCGCACTGGCGGGACAGGCGCCACTAGTACACTGAACCTGGGGCCAAAGGCAGCCTGGCCCTGTGGACTGAATTTCATGTGGACATGAAGTTGCAAAGGGGTCAAATAGGGCACTGCATCACTTTTCTCTACTCATATGAACCATGCTTTTTCATCTGAATTCAGAATAATTTACACAAATGACATCATGTTCTATTGAAAAAGACCTGAAACTAGTGAAAGAGACCATTACTGACGTAATTCCAGTGAGAAATTGACTAATTTCCCATAGACTTTCATTGATATTGAGTTCATTTTGTAACCAGGTCATGGTGGAGGTGAGCAGCTTCATGTGATATTATCATCAACTTCAACAAGCATGCGGAGTGAAGGACTGTTTGAGTGAATGAGCTCCAACTAATTAGAAATAAAGGCCATGCAGGAACATTTCCACAGCTGGTGATGAATGAAACAGAGAGGAGGAAGAACAGCAGAGAAGACAGAAGCAGAGGAGAGAAGAAAGAGGCAGAGGAGAGAAGAAAGAAGCAGAGGAGAGAAGAAAGAGGCAGAGGAGAGAAGAAAGAGGCAGAGGAGAGAAGAAAGAAGCAGAGGAGAGAAGAGAGAAGCAGAGGAGAGAAGAAAGAAGCAGAGGAGAGAAGAAAGAGGCAGAGGAGAGAAGACAGAAGCAAAGGAGAGAAGAAAGAAGCAGAGGAGAGATGAAAGAAGCAGAGGAGAGAAGAGAGAAGACAGAAGCAGAGGAGAGAAGAAAGAAGCAGAGGAGAGAAGAAAGAAGCAGAGGAGAGAAGACAGAAGCAGAGGAGAGAAGAAGGAAGCAGAGGAGACAGAAGCAGAGAGAAGACAAGCAGAGGAGAGAAGAAAGAAGCAGAGGAGAGAAGCACCTGTCCCCGCTGAGGATACACACACAGTGGCTTTTGCTCAAGATTAACAGTAGCTCCAGCTCTTTTTCTCTCTCTCTCTTTATTCCATCCTTCTCTTCGCTGCTTCTATCCCTAAAATAGCAGTATCCTGCGCCACTGTGCGCCCTCAGTCCATCTGTGAAAACGCTGCTTTATTGTCCCCACTGAGTGCAAGCCGTGGATGGAAGGAGTGTTGCCTGCGGGACAGGCGGGCGGTTAGGGCGGGGACAGTGGAGTGGAGGAGCCGGGTTGGGTGGGGGGTGCATGGGTTGGGATGGGATGGGAAAAGGGAGGTGGGGACTGGGAGGAGGAAGAGGAGGAGGGGGAGCAGTGTTTATTGTTGCTCCAGCCCTTCCTGTTGAGTGAGATCGCGAGAAAAATAAAAACAAAACTGAGGCAAGTGCATCTACGGGAGATAATCCGGCGAGATTATACACAAGGTATCGTAATCGGATCCAACAGGGGCAGTAATAATCACAGTCATGGTAATAAAAACTATAATAATAACGACAAGAATGATAATAATCAGAGCTGTTGGTACA